>NC_044033.1:330866256-331166898 GCF_901765095.1 Microcaecilia unicolor | reverse complement strand
AAGGGAACAAATGTTACCATCATTTTGGTCAAAAAAAGAATTTAATAAAAGGGTTCTCATTTCAATACTTAAGTGAATCCCCTCCCCCACCCCACCACCCAGATTTTCATTTTGGAGAAATCAGATGATAATGTGTTGTAGCCAACTTTGCCCCACATTATAGCAACAGTGCACATTTTAAAACAATGGATTTAAATAGCGCAGATGCTGTATGTGTGTAGAGAGCTACCAAGTAGTGTGAAACAATTGCAAGGAATACATATCTTAAGAAAAGCAAAAGTAAAATACTTCCCCCCCACTTTTTGTTGTTTCTGTCCCTCTTCCTCTGTGAACAGAAAAAGCAGCTGTTTGGTAAGTTATTTCCATTTAGCTGTCAAGGCAAAAAAAAAAAAACCTGCCCATTGATAGGAGAAATGAGAATTTTTTTCAATCATTTTCTGATATTCTTTCATACCACCTCACAGGCTTTCAGATCTACCAAGGAATAAGCTGCATGAAATAGCTAACTTTCTCTATACTAACATCAAAACTGTCTGACATGCTGGCTTTAGAATTCTTCATACAGTTCTAATTCTGATTGCTGTTCCTTGTGCAGAAATGTATTTCTCAATCTGCAAAAATGCCCTTGATGCAGAGCATTTAATCTGTACACGTCACCAGACACAAATAATTTAGTGCAGAAATTTTCCAACCCAGAGGCAAAAAGCAGCCATATTGCACTGTAATAGGTAACACATTTCTCTCTTTCAAGCACATGAGGCTCAAGACATTTAGGGCTGGATCAATGCTTATCAAACTTACTTTGGTTGCAAACCCATTATTATAGGCAGAGAAAACAATGAGCCAATGATATTTCTATATACAGGTTTTGTGACCATATTGGGGACAGTTTGGGAAGCCTTGGCCTAGACTGTCAAGAGCATTTCCCTACAGCCACAGACTATGGGAGAAAAATTACAAGCATTCAGTTTCTATCACTGCTGGGGCCAGCACCTATAAAATATCATTATGACACTCGTACAGGGAAGGTTATAATAAGTTGCACGAACGCAGCTTAATTCCCTCAACCACATCAAAAGAGCAGAAGAAATAGTTGCTTAGAAATCTTCGTGAAATTGAACGTCAATTTTGAAACGGAAAAGAAATGTTTTCTAAACCTATTAATAAAAGAAAACTCAGCTACCTGTACTATTTTGCCATACAGTTTTAGTAAATAATCTTTCAAAATTATTCCTTTCTACACAGTTGCAACAGCAAGCTTCAGCTGCCATCACTATTTGAGCCTTTTTTGGAGGGTATTTTAGAAAAGTTGGGCAATATTTACATGTGTAAATTAGCATACTGTGTGCATAATAATTTAGTAAAGTTGTTACTTGCATGATAGGAAGGAGTGATGATCTGGATGTGGTTTGGCTGAACATTGAAATTAAACATGTATTCTGTATTTCCATATAGCAGTACATGTATATTCTGGAAAATTTCCCCTCTGCATTTCTGTCTCCTTCAGGACATGCATAATTGTATATTACCTTTGAAGGACAGTTTGAAGGGGGACTGTGCTTACCACACCAGCACTGAGACCTTGAATTGTAAAAGTTGAGAGTTTTCGAGGATAGTTCTTTAACCAGCTCCCTTCTAAAGATGTTGGTAGCGCACTTATATGAAACTACTGACACAGCTCTTTATGTACCTTCTGTTTTGTAAAATGGTTTATTCTGATAATGCATATATGTAGTTTTTCTGCAGGATTAAGCCAGTATTCAGTGTGCCTTTTACAAAATACATTGTAAATTTTGGAAATGCTGACTTGGATGGCTGTACTGTCCTAGCTGCTTTATATAGAGTTGCCATTCACCTCAGGCTCATGAGAAAAGCTTCCCTTTGGGCCTTCTCACAGGAGGCCATGGTTTTGGTCTATATTGGTGGGGACATTGAAGCAATGTTGAATTAAGTAGTATTTCTACTCTCTTCAGCGCTTCTCCTTCAGATTCCCAGTCTCCTGACTATAATAATCTCTGCTTATGAACTTCATTTTTAAGACCTAAAACGTTGTGCCTGCACCTGTTAACATATGCACGTCAGTTCAAACAGCAGTAAAAAATAAACTAAACTATACAAGTGTTCTGACTAAAGTATTACCATTTTGGCAACTGTTCTGAAGCAGTATATATTATTAAAAGCACGTACGTTTATTCTTCGCACTCAATACCACGCCTTCTTAGGCAGTTAATTTACCTATCCATCCATTTTACCCCCTTTTAAGGCATTTAAAAATAATCAATGTTAATGAAAAAATTATTGTAAAGTCGGGCCATAACAGCTAACCTTTCAAAGATCAAAAAGAAATAGGGTAACATACTAACACATTTACAGTAGATTTCCCTACAACACCTTTATTAAACCATGAAATTTTAATATGAACACCTCTCCCAGATTATATTAAACAAATGTTACAGTATGGTACATATTCTGCAACATAAACAGTATTGCATGACTGTGTAATGAAAGATCTGGAAGGACTTCTGAAGCAGAGGGCCTACAGTACCCGGCCATTAAATTAAAACCCCTTTATTACACAACTCATTACATTAAAATTAGATATAAAACAGAATTTACGTGTATGGTTTGTACGTATTAATGTCTAAGAAACAAAAGACAGAGTTGCTGCACAATGTCCAATTAGAGTGAAAATGGGTTGTGAACTCTCTCAGTTGCTGCTGGTCCTGCAACAATGGTTGAGTCGAGAGCACAAAGTCTGATCCGAGAACTTCACTGGGGACTCTGTTGGCGGGGTGGGGATGAGAAGTTTTGGCCATGGACTCCTAGATTTGATGAAAATTTGTTGAGGCTTGATTACACCAATTTCCAATCAACATCAAAACAATGCAGTGTCTACATTGTTGGTTTCATTTGTTTTCACAAGATGAGGTTCTACACTTGTATTTTTCGCTTACAAGATTCTTCATTTTTAGGTGGGAGAGTCCAGATATTTCAAGATGTTTGTAAATGGACTCAGGCTAGGAGGAAACAATTCTTGGCCAGATTTGTATTGCATTTCCCTTGTAAATGTATGATTTGGATTAATAATTTGCAACATGTTTTCTATGAACCATCCCAGTTATAATTTTTTCTGGAGTCTAAAGGGTCTGTTCATCCAATTTCAACACAGGACAATATTTGAAGACTTTTTGCCCACTTTTAAGTTTTACCTTTTTTTTTTTTTTTTTGTTACTTGATAAGCTGGTTTATGCTGGTAGTTCTGATTCTTGGTCTCTGTAAGTGGGCTACAAAACTGTGATAACTGTGGGGGTTTTTTTTCTTTATTTGATTTGTTTAGTTGTATAATTTTGTGTATGTTATGTTTTTCTACTTCAAAGGTTTTTTGATGTAATATTTCTAAATGTGAGTTAAAAAAAAAAAACACACACACACAATACCGTGCTGTCAGATACAGATAAACTGACTTCAATCTGAACAAAATATTTAGGAACCTAGGAGGAAAAATGCCCAAAGAGCTGATGGTAGGCTGTTGAAAACATTATTGGTTCCTTCAAAGAAATGTCTGTACAAAAATTTATTTTTAAATTGCATAAGAAAAATTATCATAAAATCAGTTGCTTTGCTGTAGGTGTTCCCTGGGTCATGACTGACATTTATATGTGTCTCTTATAAAGGCAGTTATGGGTTTACTTAACAAGTTTCTGGAGGATAGCAATGTTTTACATTTGAGACAGTTGGTTATTCTGATTAATGAAATCCATTTTCAGCTGAATGCTGGTAAATCTGCATTTATTGCTTGTTTACATATCTCTGCAGCTTTTCACTTACTAGACCACCACTTGCATGTCTTAAGGAACTGGGTATGAATGGGACTGTACTGGGATGGATTCAACTTTACATCTCAGAGCATTTTTTTTCAAGTGAACATTGTTTTTTCTTCCTCTCCAGCACTGGTGGTAGCACCTGCACTTTTTATTTCTTGCATCTTTGGCCATCTTATTATAAGACAATGGTCTCAGCAGTTACTTTTACATCAGTGATACACAGGTTGCCTTTTGAACAGACCCTGTACCCTGGATTTAAGCCTCTTGAATTATTGTCTTTCCAGAATTGCTACATGGCTGTCTGATACAGAAATCAAGACAACACTTTCTAATTATCAATAAGCACATCTGAATTCTCTTTGGAAACCTAAACTAATTGCTTGGGGTTATTAAAGATATTATTATTAGTATAGCGCTACTAGATGCATGCAGTGCTGAACACCTGCCATAGAAAGACAAGAATTATTCTGAAAAGAAAATGAAGTTAAAAAAAAAATCCATCCCCAAAGCCTAGGGTGCAGTGGCGCCTCACAGTATTTCTAGAAATATCAGGAAAAATTCTATTCTCCGAGGACAAGCAGGCTGCTTGTTCTCACTGATGGGTGACGTCCACGGCAGCCCCTCCAATCGGAAACTTCACTAGCAAAGTCCTTTGCTAGCCCTCGCGCGCCCGCGCGCACCGCGCATGCGCGGCCGTCTTCCCGCCCGAAACCGGCTCGAGCCGGCCAGTCTTCTTTTGTCCGCACTCGGTACGGTCGTGTTTTCGCCGTGTCGAGCCCCGGAAAGTCGACCTCGCGCGTCCAATTTGTTTGAACGTGTTTTTTTCCTTCGGGAAAGCTTTGTCCTAGTCGGGAAGTGCTCCGGAAACCCCCCGCCGGGTTTCGTGTAAATCCTCCCCGTACTTCCAGCTTTTTTGCCCCGGTAGTTTTCTTTCGTCGTCGGGGTAGGCCTCTTTTCGGCCTCGGTCGAGATTTTTTCTCCCTCTAAATTTGGTGCTTCAAATTTCGCCATTTCGGCTTTTGATTTCGCCGGCGTGATTTTTCCGCCCATGACATCGAAGCCTTCCAGCGGCTTCAAGAAGTGCACCCAGTGCGCCCGGGTTATCTCGCTCACTGATCGACACTCGTCGTGTCTTCAGTGTCTGGGGGCCGAGCACCGCCCTCAGAACTGCAGTCTGTGTTCCCTGCTTCAAAGGCGGACTCAGGTAGCGAGACTAGCCCAGTGGAACGTGTTGTTCTCGGGCTCTTCGTCGGCATCGGCACCGGGATCTTCGAGTGCATCGACGTCGTCAGCGTCCAGACCATCTTCCTCGGCCGCCCCTGCATCGAGTGCATCGAGGCATCGGGCCTCTGCATCGGCACCGAGACATCGGATAGCTGCATCGACGTCGGTGGTACCAGGACCTCGTCTGCTGATGTCGTCGGACGGTGGTGCATCGGGTGGAGTGCAGGTGAGGGCTGTCCATTCCCCTGCTGGTGGCGGTGAGCCCTCGGGTGGGTCTCCGCCTACCCTGAGGGCTCCTGCGGTACAGCCCCCCCGAGATCGACCTTCTTCAGTCTCGGCCCCGAGGAAGCGACGGGTGGATTCGACGTCCTCCTCGTCGGTGCCGGGGAGCTCCGGTGACATGCTTCGGAAGAAATCGAAGAAGCATCGACACCGGTCTCCTCCCCGTGTCGGCACCGAGAGCTCTGGGTCGCCGAGGGATTCGGCACCCAGCAGGCATCGGCACCGAGAGGACCGCTCACCCTCTGTTCAGGAGGTGTCGATGCGCTCCGCTCTGGACAGCCCGGAACAGGTACTGACGTCGACGCCTGCATCGACCTCTCAGCCTTTCTCTGCAGCCGCTCTAAACGAGAGCCTCCGGGCCGTTCTCCCAGAGATTCTGGGAGAGCTGTTGCGCCCTACCCCTCCGGTACCGGCGGTGCTTGCGCCACCGGTACCGTCGAGCGTGGCGCCGGCTGGCCCATCGCCCAGGTTGAGGTCCCCGACGTCGGTACCGCGTGCGGTACCGACCGCGGCCACCTCCCAGGAAGGCTCCCCGACTACGTCGGCGGAGGGAGCTTCGCCGATGCGGGCGAGGGAGTCTACCTCTCGACGCCCCCATCGTGGACGGGGTTCCACGGAGTCGAGCAGGGCGAGGTTGCAGACACAGGTCCGTGAACTTGTGTCTGACACCGAGGGTGAGGCCTCGTGGGAGGAAGAGGAAGATCCCAGATATTTCTCTGACGAGGAGTCTGGGGGTCTTCCGTCTGATCCCACTCCCTCTCCTGAGAGACAGCTTTCTCCTCCCGAGAGTCTGTCCTTTGCCTCCTTTGTCCGGGAGATGTCTACGGCCATCCCCTTCCCGGTGGTTGTGGAGGACGAGCCCAGGGCTGAAATGTTTGAGCTCCTGGACTATCCTTCTCCACCTAAGGAAGCGTCCACTGTTCCCTTGCACCATGTCCTGAAGAAGACATTGCTTGCGAACTGGACCAAACCATTAACTAATCCCCACATTCCCAAGAAGATCGAGTCCCAGTACCGGATCCATGGGGACCCAGAGCTGATGCGCACTCAG
Source organism: Microcaecilia unicolor (assembly GCF_901765095.1). Classification (NCBI taxonomy): domain Eukaryota; kingdom Metazoa; phylum Chordata; class Amphibia; order Gymnophiona; family Siphonopidae; genus Microcaecilia; species Microcaecilia unicolor. Next base: position 331,160,517 of record NC_044033.1, on the reverse strand, counting down.
TTGCCTCATGACTCTGGAGTTGTGGATTTGGCCCTAAAGAAGGCTAAGAGTTCTAGGGAACATGCTTCGGCGCCCCCGGGCAAGGACGCTAGAACCTTAGACTCCTTTGGGAGGAAGGCCTACCATTCCTCTATGCTCGTGTCCAAGATCCAGTCTTACCAGCTCTACACGAGCATACACATGCGGAATAATGTGCGGCAGTTGGCGGGCTTGGTTGATGCTCTTCCCCCTGAGCAAGCCAAGCCTTTTCAGGAGGTGGTCAGGCAGCTGAAGGCGTGCAGAAAATTCCTGGCCAGAGGAGTTTATGACACTTTTGATGTTGCGTCCAGGGCCGCTGCTCAAGGTGTGGTGATGCGCAGGCTCTCATGGCTGCGTGCCGCCGACCTGGAGAATAGAATCCAGCAGCGGATTACGGACTTGCCTTGCCGTGCGGATAACATTTTTGGCGAAAAAGTCGAGCAGGTGGTAGAGTCTCTCCACCAGCGGGACACCGCATTCGACAAGTTCGCCCGCCGGCAGCCTTCAGCTTCTACCTCTACAGGTAGACGATTTTTTCGGGGGAAGGAAGACTGTTCCCTATACTTCTGGCAAGCGTAGGTACAATCCTCCTTCCCGACAGCCTGCGGCCCAGGCTAAGCCCCAGCGCGCTCGCTCTCGTCAGCAGCGTGCGAATCAGCAAGGCCCCGCGGCTCCCCAGCAAAAGCAAGGGGCGAGCTTTTGACTGGCTCCAGCAGAGCATAGCCGACATCCAAGTGTCAGTGCCGGGCGACCTGCCTGTCGGAGGGAGGTTGAAAGCTTTTCACCAAAGGTGGCCTCTTATAACCTCCGATCAGTGGGTTCTCCAAATAGTCCGGCAAGGATACACCCTCAATTTGGCCTCTCAACCTCCAAATTGTCCACCGGGAGCTCAGTCCTACAGCTTCCAGCACAAGCAGGTACTTGCAGAGGAACTCTCCGCCCTTCTCAGCGCCAATGCGGTCGAGCCCGTGCCATCCGGGCAAGAAGGGCTGGGGTTCTATTCCAGGTACTTCCTTGTGGAAAAGAAAACAGGGGGGATGCGTCCCATCCTAGACCTAAGGGCCCTGAACAAATATCTCGTAAAAGAAAAGTTCAGGATGCTTTCCCTGGGCACCCTTCTCCCCATGATTCAGCAAAACGATTGGCTATGCTCTCTGGACTTGAAGGATGCCTACACACACATCCCGATACTGCCAGCTCACAGACAGTATCTGCGATTTCAGCTGGGCGCACGCCACTTCCAGTACTGTGTGCTACCCTTTGGGCTCGCCTCTGCGCCCAGGGTGTTCACAAAGTGCCTAGCTGTGGTAGCAGCGGCGCTTCGCAGGCTGGGGGTGCACGTGTTCCCATATCTCGACGATTGGCTGGTGAAGAACACATCCGAGGCAGGAGCCCTGCAGTCCATGCAGATGACTATTCGCCTCCTGGAGCTACTGGGGTTTGTGATAAATTACCCAAAGTCCCATCTTCTCCCAGTGCAGAAACTCGAATTCATCGGAGCCCTGCTGGATTCTCGGACGGCTCGCGCCTATCTCCCAGAGGCGAGGGCCAACAACTTGTTGTCCCTCGTCTCGCGGGTGCGAGCGTCCCAGCAGATCACAGCTCGGCAGATGTTGAGATTGCTGGGCCACATGGCTTCCACAGTTCATGTGACTCCCATGGCCCGCCTTCACATGAGATCTGCTCAATGGACCCTAGCCTCCCAGTGGTATCAGGCCGCCGGGGGTCTAGAGGACGTGATCCACCTGTCCACGAGTTTTCTCGAATCCCTGTATTGGTGGACGATTTGCTCCAATTTGACTCTGGGACGTCCCTTCCAAATTCCTCAGCCTCAAAAAGTGCTGACCACGGATGCGTCTCTCCTGGGATGGGGAGCTCATGTCGATGGGCTTCACACCCAAGGAAGGTGGTCCCTCCAAGAAAGCGATCTACAGATCAATCTTCTGGAGTTGCGAGCGATCTGGAACGCTCTGAAGGCTTTCAGAGATCGGCTGTCCCACCAAATTATCCAAATTCAGACAGACAATCAGGTTGCCATGTACTATGTCAACAAGCAGGGGGGCACCGGATCTCGCCCCCTGTGTCAGGAAGCCGTCAGCATGTGGCTCTGGGCTCGCCGTCAAGGCATGGTGCTCCAAGCCACATATCTGGCAGGCGTAAACAACAGTCTGGCCGACAGGTTGAGCAGGATTATGCAACCTCACGAGTGGTCGCTCAATTCCCGTGTGGTGCGACAGATCTTCCGGGCGTGGGGCACCCCCCTGGTGGATCTCTTCGCATCTCAAGTGAACCACAAGGTCCCTCAGTTCTGTTCCAGGCTTCAGGCCCACGGCAGACTGGCGTCGGATGCCTTCCTCCTGGATTGGGGGGAAGGTCTGCTGTATGCTTATCCTCCCATTCCTCTGGTGGGGAAGACTTTGTTGAAACTCAAGCAAGACCGAGGCACCATGATTCTGATTGCTCCCTTTTGGCCGCGTCAGATCTGGTTCCCTCTTCTTCTGGAGTTATCCTCCGAAGAACCGTGGAGATTGGAGTGTTTTCCGACCCTCATCACGCAGGACGAAGGGGCTCTGCTGCATCCCAACCTCCAGTCCCTGGCTCTCACGGCCTGGATGTTGAGGGCGTAGACTTTGCCTCTTTGGGTCTGCCAGAGGGTGTCTCCCGCATCTTGCTTGCTTCCAGGAAAGACTCCACTAAGAGAAGTTACTTCTTTCATTGGAGGAGGTTTGCCGTCTGGTGTGACAGCAAGGCCCTAGATCCTCGCTCTTGTCCTACACAGACCCTGCTTGAATACCTTCTCCACTTGTCTGAGTCTGGTCTGAAGACCAACTCCGTAAGGGTTCACCTTAGTGCAATCAGTGCATACCATTACCAAGTGGAAGGTAAGCCGATCTCAGGACAGCCTTTAGTTGTTCGCTTCATGAGAGGTTTGCTTTTGTCAAAGCCCCCTGTCAAGCCTCCTACAGTGTCATGGGATCTCAATGTCGTTCTCACCCAGCTGATGAAACCTCCTTTCGAGCCACTGAATTCCTGCCATCCGAAGTACTTGACCTGGAAGGTCATTTTCTTGGTGGCAGTTACCTCGGCTCGTAGAGTCAGTGAGCTTCAGGCCCTGGTAGCCCAGGCCCCTTACACCAAATTTCATCACAACAGAGTAGTCCTCCGCACTCACCCTAAGTTTCTGCCAAAGGTTGTGTCGGAGTTCCATCTGAACCAGTCAATTGTCTTGCCAACATTCTTTCCCCGTCCTCATTCCTGCCCTGCTGAACGTCAGCTGCACACATTGGACTGCAAGAGAGCATTGGCCTTCTATCTGGAGCGGACACAGCCCCACAGACAGTCCGCCCAATTGTTTGTTTCTTTTGATCCCAACAAGAGGGGAGTGGCTGTAGGGAAACGCACCATATCCAATTGGCTAGCAGATTGCATTTCCTTCACTTACGCCCAGGCTGGGCTGGCTCTTGAGGGTCATGTCACGGCTCATAATGTTAGAGCCATGGCAGCGTCGGTAGCCCACTTGAAGTCAGCCACCATGGAGGAAATTTGCAAGGCTGCGACGTGGTCATCTGTCCACACATTCACATCTCATTACTGCCTGCAGCAGGATACCCGACGTGACAGTCGGTTCGGGCAGTCAGTTCTTCAGAACCTGTTTGGGCTTTAGGATCCAACTCCACCCCCCGAGGGCCCTGTTTGTTCTGTTCCAGGCTACACTCTCAGTTAGTTGGTAAATTTTTTAGGTCAATCTCAGTTATGTCCTCGCCGTTGCGAGGCCCAATTGACCAATGTTGTTGTTTTGAGTGAGCCTGGGGGCTAGGGATACCCCATCAGTGAGAACAAGCAGCCTGCTTGTCCTCGGAGAAAGCGAATGCTACATACCTGTAGAAGGTATTCTCCGAGGACAGCAGGCTGATTGTTCTCACAAACCCGCCCGCCTCCCCTTTGGAGTTGTGTCTTCCCTTGAAGTGTATTGTCTTGCTACATACTGGACTGGCCGGCTCGAGCCGGTTTCGGGCGGGAAGACGGCCGCGCATGCGCGGTGCGCGCGGGCGCGCGAGGGCTAGCAAAGGACTTTGCTAGTGAAGTTTCCGATTGGAGGGGCTGCCGTGGACGTCACCCATCAGTGAGAACAATCAGCCTGCTGTCCTCGGAGAATACCTTCTACAGGTATGTAGCATTCGCTATCTCTGAACCCATGAATGCTTGAGCCATATAGCAGAGATGTGACTCTAGAACAGTATTCCTATCTGGCTCCAAAGCAAAAGCAACTATTAGGGTCATCCTTTGAGTTATAAGTTCCAATAATGACTCCAATCTGTTAAATTACCTTCCTGAAAACTGACACCCTCCTTAGATCCTGGCAACAGCAAATATTGTCACTATTGGTGGGTGTTTCAGCTAACAGCCATAGTAATAGGTGCCATTTAGCAGCAACTTTGGACAGTTCAGGAATCTTATGGTGTTTTTTTTCTAATTTTTTTCCATATGTTCCCTCTTTCTAGCTATATAATTTTTAATCCTCAATAAGTGTTCCACAGATTTCTTGCAATTCAGAAACCTTATACTCTAAATATAAATCTGAAGAAAACTTAGCAGCCACCTGTATCAAAGAAGGGTTAAGGGTATACATGGCATCCTATCTTGAATCCAGTATCATGGTCGTTGGCTTAGTTAATATACTCACTAGTTCTACTGAAGCGCCTTCCACTGCACTGATGTAATTGTCTCTTCTAGAGCGAGCACTGACTGCTACTATCCCCAGGGGAGAAAGTAAAGGCTGGGAGATTCTCCAGATGTGGCATGGAAGAGAACCTGAGCCTGATCGCCATTCTGCCCAGTCAGTATAGAGCTTCCAGGTTGTGCTGGACCTGGGAGCAGGGCTCAGAGAAACGCCACTTGCATTGCTGCTGGAAGAAAGCAATTCCGACAAAGCTTAAGGGGATATCATACCTGAATGCACTGGGGCTCTAAATGAATCTAATGTGAAATATTTCAAAGTTGGAGGCATACTCTGAGCTGGAGGAAGCTGCCAAGTCTTCCCTTTTCTCCCATCACCAGATGGGAGAGTCACCGATACGACAAGTCACATGCCATGTACTGCAGAGCTCCAGCATTAGCATCTGTTCAGGATGCAATCTTGGCCCCTTTCTGATTGTAAACTTGTTTTGAACTCAGCTAATGCTGAGGCAGTTTGGAAATCACCCAGCCCCAAGGTTGCTCTTGTTATTCAAGAACATAAGCATAGCAATACTGGGTCCGACCAATGGTCTGTCTAGCCTGGCATCCTGCTTCTAACTGGCCAATTCAGGTCACAGGTACCTGACAGAATCCTGTATAGTAGCAAGATTCATGCAGTGGCTTTCCTCATGTCTATTTCAATAGCAGACTATGGATTTTTCCTCCAGAATGTGTTCAATGCTAAATCATTGAAATGGTTAGCCATTCAACTTCTTTGAATAAAAATGTCTTAAGAACGTTTCTAAAAGAAAACGTCAAAATCTGAAATTGAAAAGGTAACATATGCCATAGCAAAGGAACCAAGTAATGGAAATATGCACAAGGCAGGGTGCTGCCATTTTGAAGGTGGTGCTGGAAAAGGAGGGAGTGTGCTACTCCCTCCTCCATCACGGAGGTACAGGGGTGGGGTTGGCTGCTAGACCACCAGGGCAGGTGGGAGGTGGGGTTGGGCCACCAGGGATGAAATGATGGTGGGAATCCAGGGGTCCACTGGAGCGCCAATCTCCTGCATTTGACATACCCTACCCCAAGTAGCACCTCAGGTCCTGAGAAACAACTCACTAACATTTAATGCCTTTAAATCATTTTGCATCTAGTAGCTGTCCAATAAGTGGCTACAGCAAGTATGCCTTTCCTGCTGTGATTTTTGCTTTTTTGTCTGTTTTAGGGATATATATATATAATATAGGTAAATTTTCAAATGTGCCTATAAATGACCGTGCACTGTGGCTTTTTCAACCTACACAAATCTGATTTTCATACATTGGTAACAGCTTACACTATTTTTACATAATGGACTTATCTGGCTGAAATAAAATGGGTACAGTGTTAAAACAGTGGCATAAAGCACAACACATACAGGTTTGAAACTCAAGTGCATATGCATAGTTTTTTTTTATCCATGCCCCTGAAACACCTTGTTCCTCCAGCCTCCCCCCTTCTTTTCTATTAACTAAAAAAATGCATACTTTTTAGCAGCTAAACACGCATTAGCTAGATTTACAATTTTTAAGCTATGTAAAATTGTGTAAATTTTTCAAAATGTATTTAAGGGGTTTAAATCAGTGCCATATCCAACTTATATGGCACCCAGGGCAGAGCATGCACGCATCCATGGGCAGCACACACAACCCCTCCTCCACGCAAGGGGATGCACAGAGCAGGCATGCTCCCCTGCCCCCTCAGATGTCAACTTCCTGTTCTGGGGCAGGGGACTGGTACAGCCGACAATGCGTGCCTGCTCCGCACACCCCCTTGCTGCCGGCACCCGGGGTGAACTACCCCCACCTCCCCGCCCTAGGTATGCTAGAGCTTTAAATGGTATATAGAGCTGCCAAGTTACCCATTTACTACTCCTACTAAACATTTCTAAAGCGCTACTAGGGTTACGCAGCGCTGTACAGTTTCGCAAAGAAGGACAGTCCCTGCTCAAAGCTTACAATCTAAAGGATGAAATGTCAAGTTGGGGCAGTATATAAACTACATAGTGGGCAAAGCCAAGGACATGAGGAGGAAATTAGGTTGGAAGAAACAGCTGGAATAAAGATGTTTGTCTACATTTCAATCACACATCTTTGATAGGTTGCAGGATGCAACCTAATTCAGTACTAAGTAAAGAAGCAAGGCAGTCAATTTTTTTGCCCAGATCTCTTTCCCATTCAGAAAATAGGTATGGGCACTTGTTAGTACAATTTAAAAAGGATTTCCCTATTTTGTAGGGTATTATCATGCTTTGTTAGAAGGGAGTATGAGTCCTTTGGGAAACCAAAAATAGTGATCCCCAAGCCAGGTCATGGTCACTCCAAAGTTGGTAATTACAGGCCTATTTCAGGAGGGAGACTTTTTGGCTGGTCCTGGTTTTTAAATGTACACCCCAATGCAGTGTAGTATTTGTAGTCCATGATTCTATCTATTGACATCAGTGCTTCAGGTCCCATAATGCACCAGGATGAGGTTGATTGAATTCCAGGAACGGCCAAAAAATCTCCCTCCTGGAATGGGTAACTGGGCAGCTCTGGGTATATCATGTCTGAAAGGGGACTTGGGCTGCTAGCTTTCTGGTCTGCTTAATTCCTAAGGGTTAGTGTGAAAAAAGTCACAGTAACTCTTTTAGGCCACTTGTTCCTTTAACAGCCCCTCCTCCCATAGCTCTTTTTTTTTTTTTTTCTGCAAGTCCCTCAGTATCTACCATGAAGGTTTGATTGAGAACAGGAGACAGCATGACATCAAAAAGTTGAAGCCACTTAGGTTAGTCTGTTTCTCCTTCCCTGTGCTGCTGTCATTCTGTGTACACTCAAAACAAAGCAAACGAACCTATGAGCTGCTCCATCCACATTGTTGTTAGCATACAGACGTACCCAGAGAAAGTATAATAATGGAAAAACTTTTCAGAGGTAGAGTAGTAATTTGTTATAAATCATAATCAGTGTGGCATTTGGAGGGGCTGGTTAGCATGTGTTATATTCATGCAGAGATTTTTTTTTTTCTCCTAATAAAGGGCCACTAAAACATATACCATGTTATGAGAATCAGGTGCTTAATATTCAGAGTTCCTATCTATTTATGGCAGTTATATCCCACATTAAACATGAATTAGGTTGATGCCTGGGAGCATTTAATATCTTTTTTTTTTTTCCTGTGTCTAGATCAAAAGACAGATGGTTTGTGGGAACTTGCTCCTTTTGTTTTGTTTATTACTACTAATTAAAAGAGACATTCAATAATGAGGACAGAGCTAGCTACCTTCATGCAGAAGTCCAGAGTCAGTCTAGGGGCCCTGTTTACTAAGGCATGCTAGTGTTTTTAGCATGCACTAATGCTAGAGACACCCATATATCCTATAGGTGTCTCTAGCATTAGCGAGTGCTAATTTTTAGCACACGCTAAAAGACACTAGCATGCCTATAGCGCAGCTTTGCAAACAGGACCCTAAATATGCCAACATTTTCCAGTTCTGCGATGAATCAAGTCAGTTTTGAACAGCGAAATGCGAACACAATTAAAAGTTTTGGATGTTACTGAATTCCATTATTCTGTCTCACTGCATTTCCAGTTTTGGTACAGTATAAGTCATCACAAGGACAAAATATAAGAAAACCAATAGACTGCATTAGGGGACTTATAGCCCAAGAGATCTGCATGAAAGAAAATATTTATTTTTATTATTTTGACTTATGAAAAACACTTGTCCCTGAAACGTACTCAAAACAGAATGTTTTGAACAAAAGAGATGAGTTGAAGATGTGATTGCATGTGCCCCAATGAAAGGAGAGTTTAATTTTACTTCCAATCTTAATAATACCAGGCTTCCCAAGGCAGATTACAACAGTTATGATGAACTCATCAGTAAACAGTAAAATTTGGCCATTTATTACTGTATTGTATAGAACAATGTAGAAAAATGGCCACAAAATACAGCCTAATAATCTTTTACTATTGTTTTCAATAGCATTTGCTATTGTTTTGGGTGTACTTGTGACTCCGCCTACTGGCTTCAACCCATATAATGGGATAGATAGCCTCATACTGTCTCCTGTTCCCAATCTAACCTTTGTTTCTACACCCTGAAAGGATTTGGCAACACTGATGCTCAGTTAGGGCCACATCCTTCCTCTCTCTCACCTCTCCTAGATCCTATTAAAGAAAATGACCGGATTTAGATTCAAAGTAACGAATTGCCAGACCCACACTATTTAGAAAGCAGGAGAAAAAAAACGTCAGTTATGCAAATAGCAAGGTGACTGCACAGAAGCAGGAAGTCTGCGGCTCGGGAAGCATGGAATAGAACTGCACTGGGTACTTCTCTGGCACTGCAAAGTTTAAGCAAAGCAATTAAATTAATGTCTTTATATTTTGCTCATTGTAGTTCTGATCTGGGTGTTAACTTCATTCTCAATCACTGCTGAAAAATAAAAAAAATAACGAGCTACGTAATTCATAGTAAGAGCAGGAGTTATTTTTGTCAGTCCAAACTCCCTCCTCCCCAGCATTACTCCTATATAAAGAAACTAGTAAAAGAGGCCCGTTTCTGGAGCAAATGAAATGGTCGCTAGCAAGGTTTTCCTCCCCAACACCCCCCCTTCTCCCTACCGACCCCTTTGTCGTTCTGACGCCATTGCTCCGCACCTCCTGAACGCACCGTACGATATTGCTCTGCCCTCGGTGTGTGATGCCATTGCTCCGCCCTCGACGTCATCACGTTTGACGCGAGGGCGGGGCCCCGAGACGGCGATTTCGGTGGCTTCACCACCACGAACCCTTCGAACCCGTTTTGATGACGGAAGTGACGTCAGTGTCCTCAGAACGTTGAGGGTAAGTTTAATTATATAAGATAAAGTGCATGGATATACATCATACAGAAACTATCATCTACTGATGCAGAACTGTGGTCTCATTTCAAACACTCGGGCTATTTTTGTCGAGAACAGCAGATGCTGCAAGGAACATCATTTGACTTTTTGCTGCCCAGCTGCACATATAACAGAACTTTGCTGCATTTCATATCTGTAATAAAAGTCAAATGACGTTCCTGGAACACACGTGTGCACTTCTGGATAAAAGCAACAGGAGGGCAAGAAATGTAGCTAAACGCAGTAGTGTGTACTCCTTTGAATCATCCCCTAATCAACTTCTATTAAACATTCTGATGACAGGGCTATAATTTCACACACTGCACACAACTTATCTACTTCTGGTTTCTCAGCTCAGCAAAGAAAAAATGCAGTTATCACTAACTCATAACAGGGCTTTGTGGTACCTCAAGAGGTCAGCTAGCCCAATGATCCTCAAATGGGCCCTCATGTACCCTAAACCAGTGAGTTTTCAGAATACGCACAATGAATGTGCATGAGATAAACATGCATTCTTAGCACATTCATTGTAGATATTCTAAAAATCTGACTGGCTGTGGGGAATCACCAAGGCAGGTTTGGGAATCACTGAACTATGAAACTCAACTGCATGCTGGATGAATGTCACTAAACTGAATGTTAGCATGGTTATTCACGTTTAGTGGAGGGGGGTATCAACTCCAATTGAAAAAAAGAAAAAAAAACCCTGCATCCTAAATAAGATGTTAAACAAAAGAAGTGATGTCAGCCTGGTTCCCAGTAAAATTCAGGCTTAAAATAAAAGTACTTTTCAAACTGGAGGCAAAAAAAGAAAGTATTTCTTTTGTTGCTCTGCTACATTTTTCAAGCAATTTCTCACCATTTGTATTCCTTCAGCTCCTGACGATACTGTAAACAAAGAAATTAAGACATAAAATCAAACACCTCTTTCTCGAGGAAAAGTTCAATGATGAACAGAAATGGGAGAAAAGAGGGAGCGCATTCCCTCCTTTTGCATGAAAAAAATCCCATATCCTTGTCTGTGACCCCAGCAGACATCTTCCTTGTGAGTTCAGTCACTGTCCGATTCTTCTTTGTATTTGGCCCGAATGGCTTGACCATTCTGAAGTGGCATCTCCTCATAATCACTCCTATCAACATAGAGACTTACATAAATATTTCTCATCACTAAGGTCAATTTTCTAAAAACATTCAGCATTGTCACTCGAGCAAATTTTGACTGCCTAAATTTAAGCAAAGTTTTCAACTGAATGAAGGTGTTTATATCTTCTGCTCTTGGCAGCCTAGATTTATGCTATTGTTTATACACATACTGTAAGTTAGGCACCTAATGTTGAAGATTGGTGATAAGCACCTAACTTCTGTCGCTCATCCTAATCCTGCCCTCAGTCCCATCCATTTCTGGCCTCCTAAATTTAAGTGCCTTGTGAAATTAGGTGCTTAAATTTATTATCTCCTTAACTCCCAACATTAGGTCAAAGGAAATCAAGGCTAGAAACAAAATGTGCAAATGCACCTCATTTGCACCATGAACATGTAGTCAAAGCAAAGCCAGGCTGCAAGCAGGAATGTCAAACTCCAGCCCTCCTGTGACACATCAGGTCTGTTTTTCAAGAGATTGTTATACAAATTAACCATGTTCTTGGATCAAAAGTGTGCAATTTGTGTCATGAATATTCACTGCTGAAATTCTGAAACGCCAACTTGTTCGGGGCATTCAAGAACTGGAGTTTGCCATCCCTGATATAAAGTACTGGATTATCCAGCTAGGAGAACACCTCTGATGAAAGAACAGTCTGCAGAAAGAAAAATGATGTCTTACCTAATAATTTTCTATCCTCTAGTCCCAACCGATCAGTGCAGAACTGGTGGGTTACGTCTGTCCAAAATCAATATGTAGCCACTTAATTCAGCGAAATCCAATGTCAATGACATAACAATGAGCTGAAAAAACAACCTAATATTTATATCTCTGCCCCTCAATACCAAGATAAACGTACTTGCTGCCTAGCCAGGACATTTGAGGTCTTTTCCTCCACTTATTAGAAGTGAACTATATTGATCCTGATGTTGAGGGGCAGAGATACGAATATTAGGTTGTTCTTTCAGCTCATTGTTGGGTTATGTCTGTCAACAAAGAAAAAGTAGTTCCTCATGGTTCACCCTTTAAGGGTATCATGCATCCCTTGAACCTTCAGTATTTTGAATGACAAAGTAGTAGTGCTCATACATAAAAAAAACAAAGCACATGTTATAATCACATTACAAACTTCACCATGGATAGCAACTGGTTTCCAGATTTCTGACCAAAGCCGAAACTGGTGAAGACGATTGACAGAGGGTTGACCAGTTGAAGTAGGAACTATCATACTCCTATGACACAGGCTTGAGCAAGACATGACAGAGACATTGAACTCAAGTGATTCATTACGTAAAGGAATAGAGATTGAAATTCACTATCGAAACAGTCTAGGCCAATGCTCCTGAAAATGAAGCCCTGAGAAAACTGTCTGCATGACAACTCAGAAGAATCAGGAAAACTTTTTTTTTATGTGACAGAGAAGCTGCAATGAAGCTGAGAAGCATCTCCCAAAGGTCTCCTGGGTAGGATGCTTCTGGACAGATCTGTTGGGACTAAAGGAAAGAAAATGATCAGTTAAGACATAATTTTTCCTTCTTTGTTGTTCCACAGATCAGTCCAGAACTTGTGGGATGTCGCAAAGCAGTTCACAAACAGAATGGGAAATTATGCCTGTAACCCAAGAAACTAAGTAAAAGGAAAGGAAGACCAGATAGTACAGAATGAATCAAGAGGTTACAGTGCCAAAGATATAGAGAGGTGAAGGCAGTGCCTTGAATGAGAAGGAAAGAAATCCTAAAATGAGAGATGTAAGCATAATCAATGTGAGACTGAACCACAATAATGGAGAAAAAAAAAAGCATGGCTGCCAGACAAACTTATCAGCAAGCGTCAGATTGAACAGTTGAAACACAGCATATAGCGAGATACCAAAGTACAAGATCCACAGAGAGGCTGAAAAAAAAAGCATTAGGGCACTATAGGTGAGACTGTCGGGCCCCAATGCTCAAAAGTAAATGCAGGTGTTGAAGGCCATTAGCACCGTATTAGCGCCTGCATTTACCTACGTAGAATGTTCAGAGGCCTGTAGCGCGACAACGAACGAGCAAATAGCGCAAATGGCATGCTAAAGTAGTCAAGCTCATGTAAGAGTGGAGGAATGGCCTAGTGGTTAGGGTAGTGGACTTTGGTCCTGGGGAACTGAGGAACTGAGTTTGAGTCCCACTTCAGGCACAGGCAGCTCCTTGTGACTCTGGGCAAGTCACTTAAACCTCCATTGCCCCAAGTACAAATAAGTACCTGTATATAATATGTAAGCCGCATTGAGCCTGCCATGAGTGGGAAAGCGCGGGGTATAAATGTAACAAAATAAATAAGATAATTGAGATAATTTCTTTTATTCCTCCACAATGCTTAGAAAAGAGTGCCTGAAACAAAACTGTCTTACCGCTGCAAAAAATAACGCCAGGTCACAGCAGGCGTTGGGGTGTTGGAAGAGAGGATTTCTCATGATTCTTTCTGCAAAATCTACCAGTTCTGATTGATTACTTTTGGAAGCAGAAGGAAGCCTGTGCACAGACCCAAGCGAAAGTACGCATTGGCGTCTGTTTCCTGCATCTAAATATGTGTCCATTGCTAAAAAAATTTAAAAAAAGTAAATGCTTATATTTAAGCCACAAAAAACAGACGCCTATGTGTGTTTCATGTTCAGGTTTTACCAGGCGCATGCACACAGGAGCTGAGCTTACCACTGAACACTTCTGAGCATGTGCCAAGCACTGCCTCCACTGCATGCAAATCTCTCTCATGAATATTCATTGTGGATATCCTGAAAACCTGACTGACTAGGGTGCCTCCAGGATCAGGTTTGAGAACCACTGGGAAAAGGCCTGACCAATCATTACTGCTCAGGCCTACCAACTCTTAAGCAAGAAAGGCCTGCCTATTCTTTCTATGCGGCTAAGAAGGACATGTCAATTCTGCAAAGGAAAGCACAGGAAAGACTGAAAGGATAAACACAAATGAGTCTGTGAGAATAAATGGTGATTACAGATGATCCTATGAGGAAAGCCATTCTGAAGCTATGATACTAGGCACAGCAGAATCTGCAAGGCCAAAGCACTGCACATCCATGAAGTTAAGGCAATAGATAAGGCAGGAGCTAATAAAATATGCAAGCGGGAGGATCCAAAGTTTAGAGGTTGAAAATGCAGCTTATCTGGTGAAGCAGAGCTGGTCTCGCATTCCGCAACAGAAAAGATGAAGCACAGCAGAGATGCAGAATTACAACAGAAAGAATCAAGAATTGCAAGAGACTGCAAACTTGAGGCTGAAAAGCCAAGCTGGAAAGTTAGGCTCCATAATAAATCAGCCTAAACTCAGAAATGACTTTCGTGACCCTTTAAAAAAACTATTCTAGGTCAACAGAGCTTGGCTAAGTTATATCTGATACAGAAAGAAGAAATGCAGAAGAACTCAGCAGAAGCTGTCAAGAAGAAGCAGAGCCAGGACAAAAGCTATTTAAACTAAAATGATGGATGGAATTAAAAAAAAAAAAATCAGATCATGGAGTGTGGCTGAGAAGCTGTGCTAGGATTGTCCCCAGGAACCATAAGATGCAGAGACAAACTGTTCTGTCAAAAAAAAGATGACGCATATATTGCCAAGAGGCTATAATGTCACTTGATGTAGCAAAATGCCATACAGCAGCAATATCCCAAGATAACAATTTGCTGATATATCATTTGAATAGCCCAGAGCTAACAGCAAAAAGAAACGTGTGTATGCGGGGGGGGGGGGGGGGGGGGGGGGGGCAGAGACCTAGAGTTCTCTGTTCTCTCTGACTTAAATTATATTTTGTTCTCAGCAAGACGATTTCTCGCTATTTGGTCAGAAATGCTTGCTGCAGCGTAATAGAACAGACAAGTGAGCCTCATGGAGAGTGAGGAAAGGCAAGCATGCCTGCCAGAACAAAGAGAAAGATAGATTCTGGGAGCTTGAGTAGAAAGGAAAACATATCCCACTGAGTTCATGAACAAAAGACCTGAGGCACATCAGAACAGATGGAAAGAACCCCATGCATAGCAGGCAAGAGAAAAACTAAAGGTCTCTAAGATAAGCCTAAGAAGGCTTCAGTTGTCTCACATAAGGAGACCCACATAACACAAAACAGTTGAAAATTCAAATTCTATGGGCACTGCTGCTCCTTGTCATAAAGGCATAAGGCCAGTTGCACAGTACCTGGAAAAAAAGTGTCCCTTTTTCTGCCAATATAATATCTGTGCAAGGAAGTGGGGAGGGACTCAGCACCATGAAGTGTCAACCCAGCTCCAAGTTAAAGCTCTGTATAAGGAAAAACTATGAAGAATGGAGCAGGGACCCCGGGCTGAACTGACACAGCCACCAATGGGATCAGGAGTGCCAAAGAGCAAGCCAGGAGCTACAAAGTCCATCCACAATCTGCTGGAGATAGAGAATACAGAAGATTCCAGGGCTGCACAATACCCTTAAAGTGCAAAACATGAGGAACTACTTACTTCCTCTGTCTCAATCCACTGGTCAATGGACATAACCCACAAATTCTGGCCTAAACTGTGGGACAATAAAAGAGATTGGGCTTCACTGGGCTAAAGTAAATTTTGGAAGTTATGGGCACAGAGGAAAATGGCTCCAATTTAGTAGTTACTGCTCACAAAATGGCTACTGTAACTCAGGGGCATAGCCAGACCTCGGTGGGAGGGGGGGCAGGGCCCAAAGTGGGGGGCACATTTTAGCCCACCTCCCCAATCTGCCCCCCCCCCGCAAGGTACCTTTGCTGGTGGGGGTCCCCAACCCCCGCCAGCTGAAGCGTCTGTGCTGCGCTGGTCTCGCACTTGCTTACTCTCCTGTTTTTAGCGGCCCGTGCACTGCATGCTCGTTTTAATGAAACTGAGCATGTTCAGTTTCATTAAAACAAGAGCATGCACGGCGTAACTGGAAACAGGAGAGAGGAGGCAAGTGCGAGACCAGCGTGGGACAGATAAATGCTTCAGCTGGCGGGGGTTGGGGTTGTGGACCCCCACCAGCCAAACCGGGGGGGGGGGGGCCCAGGCCCCCGATAGCTACGCCACTGCTGTAACTAATCATCACTGGACATCTTGTTTAAAACAGATTACTGTAACTTGCTTCTCACAGGTCTTGCACTAAACCTTCTCTCTCCCTTTCAATCTGTTCAAAATTCTGTTGCGTGACTATCTTTCATCAGCATCACTACACTCGCATAACCCCTCTCCTCAAATCACTTCATTTTGCTCCCTATCACTTTTCATATACAGTTCAAACTCCTCTTACTAACTTAAGGTACAAATGCATTCATTCTGCAGTTCCTCAGTATCTCTCCTCTCATCTCTCCCTACACTGGGAACTCCATTCTGGTAAGTCACTCTTATCTGTACCCTTCCTCTCCACTGCCAGCTCCAGCCTCCATTCCTTTCATTTTGCTATGCCTGGAATAGACCTCCTGAGACAGTGTGTCATATTCAGTCTCTAGCCCTATTGAAGTATAGGCTAAAAGCCCACTTTTTGAAACTGCTTTTAACTCTTAACCCTTTCTTCACTTGTTCAGTACCCATGTTTATTTATTTATTCTCAGAGCGGTTTACAATTCTATTTGTATGCTCCGTCAAGTAGGGACTGTCTCTTACGTGATTGTGTACAGCATGTGGACTTGAAATAAAGAAGGTAATTTTATAACAAGAAACCTATTTTAACCTATTATATAAAGGACACAGGTGCCCATGTGACTTTATAAAATTACTCCAGAAAATCTGTAGAGATTGTGGTTAAAATGAAGCAGACATTTATACCTGCTCAAGAGCAGGTGTAAATGTTCATACATAAAGCATGTGGATGAGTCACGACCACCCAAATCCCATCCCAAACACATCTGCTCCTGAACTATGTACATGCACAAGTGTTTTTGTGCTGTAGACAGGAACGTTTTACAGGTGGTGCATCTCACAACCCCCCCCCCTCCCCCCGGTACCTTAAAATCCTCTAAGCTTGGGAAGTAGCACTCATAGGCTGCTCCAGGACTTCTTCCCTGCAACATTCCTGTTTTGTGAAGGGCAGGACAGTTCAGTGAGGAAGCCCCAGAGCAAGCCGCAAGCAGCCTATGAGTACCGCTTCTGCTGCCCGGGTGAAGACTAAAGTCAAGAGGATTTTAAGGGGTGGGGGGCAGGTCTGACAGAGGGTGTGTACGCTACTGATGCATGTAGTTTAAATACGCCACTGTTTTTGTCTTCATATGCACTTTTACGCATGAACATGATTTTATGAGGCATTTTACATAGGTATACTACCCTATCAGGCATATTTTCAAAGCACTTAGCCTTCCAAAGTTCCATAGGTTTCTATGGAACTTTGGAAGGCTAAGTGCTTTGAAAATATGCCTATATGTGTGCAAAAATGCTTTTATAAAATTGCACCAAATGCCCCTCATTCTATAACCTTATTACCTAAACGTAAGCACCACTGGCTTGCTAAAATGATAGAATACAAGCATTTGCAAACAAAACTATTACAGCTATGCATGTGGGTGCTAATTGGGTATTCTATAACTTTATCATGTAACTCACTTAGTATGTAAACACAAAAGGGTGTGCACAGGTACAGCATGGGCAGAGCCAACTTTTAAAAATGTAGTTTACAGAATATTTCAGTTGTGCACTAAAAATGACACACAGGCACATGCATTTAAGTCTATAACTGACATGGCATAAGTGGACATGCCTAAATGTCAGCGTATAAATGCCAAATCACACTAGTATTTTGTAACAATCTGAGTGTCCAGAAGCCACAACAGAATTAGCGGTCAGCGTGCTGCATCTTGGTGTCTAACATTTTGTGCCCTTTATAGAATTGTCCCCAAAAATATTGCTTTACTTCCCCATAGACTCTGATGGAGATGAACCACATGAGCCAAAAGAGATTTGGATTTTGAGAGGACTGCATCCATTTGATTCAGAACGGCCAAACTGAATGTTGGCTCTTTTGGACCAATTTCCCTATCTGGTTTGCTCTGTATGCTCATCCTTATTGTTGTTTCTCTCGATCCTATCCTTAAGCCTCACTGGGGCTGCCTTTGCTTTATAAGGGAAAGGGACTCTGTGGGAAAGAAGCATTAACATGCACCTGGGGTCTTAGTTACAGCTGTCACAAGATTTCACACGAGATCCTCAGACAAATCATTCTGATTCCATTTCAAATCTGTCTCATTTACACTACGGCCACTTACCCATAGATCACCTCATCATCAGAGTCATTGAGCATAGAAAAAGCAGGGTTGTCTTTCAACTGTGATTCTGCAGGAGAAAAGGGAGCAAAACACATTTACTGTAAGAGCTCAATAAGGGGATGAATATGGCAGACAGGCACTACGAACAGGGAATGTGTGAAGCTTCTGCATGTATACACACATGGGGAAAAAAACAATCTTTACCTGAATCAGATCCTATATGGGAATGGGGTTTGGGAGGATGAAAATCTATCTAGAAAGTTTCATACAATAGAAATACTAAATATCCACAAGAGCTATGCAACCTTAACTCCTTAAGCTGCATTCCTTTCAGAATCCCCTGGGAACTTATGGGTAGAAATCAGTATCACTCCAATGAATGTGACTTTGCTGCAACCAAAATATAAACCAGTCTTCCAAGATTATATCAAATATAACTGTCTATATGTGGTTGGTATTGTGGCTAATTGCTGACTGTCCTATTTGTGATGCCAGTATTTGATCATGAAGAAGTGTAACCTACATAAGAGTAGTAGGAGTGCCTCTGGCCACCTTGTTGGGTAAACTGGATGGACCATGCAGGTTTTTATCTGCCGTCACTTACTATGTTAGTGTGTTACAAGCTGAGCAATATTTACAAGCATACAAACATTTACAAGGAGATAAATAACTCTGTGGCATAAATGCACAGGAGAGAGGACTTTTTCAAATGAAAATGAGGAAGCATAGGCTGAAGGTGAAAAGGGATAGACTCAGAAGTAATCTAAGAAATGCTTCTTTACAAAAAGGGTGGTAGATGTGTGGAATGGCATTGCAGTGGACACTATGGAGATAGTACTATATCTGAATTCAAGAAAGCAAAGGACAAATACAAGTAGAGAAAAGGACTTTGTGAAACTTATTAGTTGGTATGGATGGGCAGACTAGATAGGCCATATTGTCTTTGTACACACAGAAATACAGAAAAGGACGGCAAAGCCCACCAGAGGCAGATCAGTTGAAAGCATTCTTCTTACACTTCAAATTGTTCTATCTTGTAGGCTGAAGTACATGTGCAAATCTGTTCCTTTCCCAATAACCTGGAATTTGGATTTAATCATTTGCTTTTCCAAATCTGAGCTCAAGGCAAGTTACAATTTCAGGCCACAGGGCTTACAACCTAAGTTGTACTTAAGGTAATGGAAAGTGAAGCGACTTGCCTAAGGTCATAAGGAGGGACACGTGACTTCCATGATTCCCAACTCATTGCTCTAACCACTAGGCTGCTCCTTCATGCCACTGCATACAGCACACTTACCGTACAGAGCATTCTTTGATGGGGAATAGACGAAAGCCAAGGTGTAGAGGTAGAAGTTCAACAAGCCATAAAAAGATAAAAATTCTGCAGGTGATAATAGTTAAGGATACTACATGTTTCATTCATTACACATTTCTCTTCCTTGTTCTTTATATAAAATGATACTTTGGACGTTCACGCTGGCAGTAGTTTGCACCTGTGTAATCTCACAAGCATAACTGGGTATCTAGAATTTTGATTACATAACAGTGCCAGAGATCACGCTGGAAACATAAATGTGCCCACCTGCAGAAACAGTACCTTAGCATCTACACAGCAATCTCTGGTACTGTCACTTCAGCACAAAACTATCATCCAGCTCATTCTATGTTAGCTATGCCCTCCTCCCCCACCATCTGCCCTTTTCCTTCTCTCCTTGCCTCCTCTGGTCGTCTTTCTGCCAGCCTCACGTCTTCCCTCCTGCCTCCCCGTTATCCACCTCCTGTCCTCTTCCTTTTATACACAGTCTTCTTCCTCTCTCTCCTCCTTCTTCCCCTGTAGACCTCAGTGAACCTCCTTTCCTTCCCTCCACTCTGCCCCATCATCCTCCTCTATCTCCCCCTCATCATCCATCCGCTTTCCCTGCTCCATTCATTTATCCTCACTCTGACCATCATCCTGCTCTTTTTTCCTTCTTCTCTCCCTTCCCTCTTCTTCCATCCCTTCTGCTCCTGTTGTCCCCTCCTGCCATTCCATTGTCCTCCTCTCCCCTCTTTGCTCTTGCACATGCCACACTTGCCACTCAGACTGAATGACAGCGAAGACAGGCAAGCCTGTACTATAAGTGTTGCCATGCCTTTTATGCTCGATCCTTGAAGAACCAAGGAACTTTCCTGGGAACTCAGGGCTCATTGCACAGAACTCTAAAGCTGTAGGGAAACAGCGCTGGAAAACACCGGCTGAACATTGAGTCGGAACTAGTGACCAATGCTCAAAACTAACCGCATGCAAATTATATGCACATTGTTGGTTGGTAAAGGGATCTGAACCATTCCTGGCGCATGATCACAAGAGCTGTGCAGTAGGCAAAGCTTTTGTGCATATGTCCATTGATGATTGGACCCCTCACAACCCAATGTAAAAAACAAACAAACAGTGGTCCAGTGGCCCCCTCCCAAAAAAATTACCCTGGTGGTCCAGCAGGCCCATCAACCTCCCCTAAGTGAACACTGGCCCTGGTGGTCTAATGTCCATCTCCCAGACCCCCTCCAGAGTCAAAGGCAGGATTGCCTATTTCCTCCTGCCTCTGGGCCTACCATCATCAAAATGGCGGCACCCAGCCTCTGCCCGGTGCATCTTGGAATGAACTGGGAGGAGCCTATACCATATAAGGAGCTTTCCCCCCTTATATGTTACGTGGAGGGACATAAACGAAGGGGGCACCCAAGTTTTCCTGAGGACGTCCTCGCAGGACGTCCCGGCAAAGGGGCGGGGAAACCCGTATTATCGAAACAAGATAGGCGTCCATCTTTCATTTCGATAATACGGACGGGGACGCCCAAATCTTGACATTTAGGTCATCCCTAGAGATGGTCATCCTTAGCCATGGTCGTTTCTGATTTTCGGTGATAATGGAAACTAAGGACGCCCATCTCAGAAACGACCAAATGCAAGCCCTTTGGTTGTGGGAGAAGCCAGCATTTGTAGTGCACTGGTCCCTCTCACATGCCAGGACACCAACCGGGCACCCTAGGGGGCACTGCAGTGGTCTTCAGAAATTGCTCCCAGGTACATAGCTCCCTTACCTTGTGTGCTGAGCCCCCCAAAACCCACTACCCACAACTGTACACCACTACCATAGCCCTTACAGGTGAAGGGGGGCACCTAGATGTGGGTACAGTGGATTTGAAGTGGGTTTTGGAGGGCTCACATTTACCACCACAAGTGTAACAGGTAGAGGGGATGGGCCTGGGTCCGCCTGCCTGAAGTGCACTGCACCCACTAAAACTGCTCCAGGGACCTGCATACTGCTGTCATGGAGCTGGGTATGATATTTGAGACTGGCATACAGGCTGGCAAAAAATATTTAAAAAAAAATTTTTGAGGGTGGGAGTGGGTTAGTGATCACTTGGGGAGTAAGGGGAAATCATCCCCGATTCCCTCCGGTGGTCATCTGGTCAGTTTAGGCACCTTTTGTGGCTTGGTAGTAAGAAAAAAAGGACCAAGTAAAGTCGTCTAAGTGTTCGTCAGGGACGCCCTGTTTTTCGATTATGGGTCAGGGACACCCATGTGTTAGGCACGTCCAAGACCTGCCTTCGCTACGCCTCCGACACGCCACTGGGAACTTTGGTCATCCCACGATGGAAAGCAGTTGGGGACGCCCAAAATCGGCTTTCGATTATGCTGATTTGAGCGACCCTGAGAGAAGGACACCCATCTCCCGATTTGTGTCGAAAGATGGCCGTCCTTCTCTTTCGAAAATAAGCCCAATAGCTTCTCCCAGGATGCACCGGGTAGGGTCTGGGCACTGTCAATTTGACGAGGGTAGGCCCTAAGGCAGGAGGGAGTAGTTATTCTTCCTGCATTCAACTCAAGGTATGTGGAGGGGTCTGGGTGGAGGGGGAGATTACACTAGACCACCAGGGCCAGTGTTCACTTAGGGGAGATCAGTAGGCTTGCTGGACCACCAGGGTATTTGTTTTTGGGGGGGGCAGGAGGGGGTTGGAGGGTCCACCAGACCCCAGGGTATTTTTGTTTTGTTTTTTTAAGGTTTGGGAAGGTCTGGAGGGGTCCACTGGGGATTTTTTAAGGTTGGGTGGGGAAGGCGTGAGCTCGGGAGGGTTTGGGGAAAGGGGCTGCGGTATGCTGCCATGTTGACTTTCCTGTCAGTGTCTGAGTCACAGATCAGGTACTGACAGGATAAAGCAAGGGACCCTGACAGGTCCGGAGCTGTCAGTAGTTTTTAGCTGCTAGGGCAGGGGGTTTTCTGTGCACTGCACGGAATTGCTAATGAGGTCATTTTAATACTAGCAAGCTCATTAGCATGGGTCTTTTAGTCACTGCTTCCATGCATGATAAAGCAGTGGTTGAAAGCCTCTGTGTATTGACTGCAGGATAACGCTTCATTTAGACTGGCTAAAACCAGTCTAAATGAAATGCTGCAAGCATCGGAGCCTCAGAGACAAGAGTTCAAAACTCAGAGACACTACTAATGTCACTCTTGCTTAACACCTCTGAAACATCTACTTTCTAGCATAGCAGAAGTACAACATTACAGAGGAAGGCACTTCTACGAAAGCTCTGTGACGAGTGTAGCATAGGAGTAACACTGCATGTTGTGACACAGTGAAACCCTTTACAAAAGGGCACATCCCACTGGCACAAAACAAAGCATGGACACTAGTGCTAAGTATCATTACAGCAATTCATGTTAAATTTAAGGGGACAGTTTTCAAACTGTCCACATAAGGACAAAGACCACATACAATTTTTACCAATTTTCAAGGTAACGTGTGTGCATATTCCTTTCTAAATTTGCCTTGGGTACTTGCACCTGCCTTTTCTGTGGGTACATTTTTGATGGACCAGTATGTGTGAAGGTATCACCTACACTTGTACTTCTCCTGCCCCACAGAATACACGCTTTAGTATTCCTATTAGTCTGCTTAAAAAGTACAAATGTGTGGAACAATATCTTAACTTTTAGCCATGCCGACGGATGGCAGTTTTCCAATGCTTTTTAGCTGATTAACTGCAGTCCTCAAGAGTAATTACTCCATAAACTCTGCTATTACATAAGTTAAAAGAATGATCTGCTTGGCCAGTGAGGGACTCGTACAGTACTGCCTGCAGCAGGACAGTTCCAGCAGCACCCTTCATTCATGCTGAAAATGCTGAACCATTACTTAAAGATGGATAACAGTAAAACACAGTGCTAGACAGGACCAGTGTTAGACATGCTGGGGTACAACTCAGAATTGGAGAGGGGCCCCTTGTCCTGGCTGCAGCTCATAACACCAGCCCTGATGCCACATATACATTCCAGCAGAAAATGGCTTTGAAGGTCTTTTCACCAGGCTTCAGGGTTTACTAAGCACTAGGAAAAAACTAACAGTCCCTGCGGGACCTGGCAGGTAGCATTTCAACCTGTCTGCTATTAACTGTGCAGAAAACTGTGCTCAAAAATGTCCAAAAGCCAGGATAAGAAAATTACGACAGCAACCAGTTCAGAGAAATAAGCAAGCAATGAAAACCTAAAGCCTTTCAAATGTTCTTCCTAAGGCCATGGTATAAAGGAAACAGCCAGCAGGACGTGCTGGATTCATGCACTTCTCAGCAACCCCACAGCCCAGCAGAAATGTGAAGGATGCCAGTGTGCTGGGAGATCCCTTGTGTATTCTGTTCACAGCCCACAGTTCAAGGATATAATTCTGATAATGAGTGGATAGCTCAGCTACAAAGTTGTCCTGTAGAGCTTGTGCTCCAAACCGTAGGTAAAGTATAGCAATGCTGTAAACAAAAGATCAGACAAACATGATGAGCAGACACACTGAACTGGAACCAGGGGAAGAGCAGGAACAAGACCAAGCTGTCAGTAAAGATGAAAAATGTGTTATTCTTGCTTAGCATTGATACAAGACAGGGGCGTAGCCAGACCTTGGCGGGAGGGGGGTCCAGAACCCGAGGTGGGGGGCACAGTTTAGCCTGCCTCTGCCAGCCGCTGACCCCCCCCCCCACCACCACTTTGACCCTTCCCTCCCGCTGCCAGGTACCTTTGCTGGTGGGGGTCCCCAACCCCCGCCAGCCGAAGTCTTCTTCAGCACCGGTCAACTCCGGCGCCTTCGCTGATGATCTGTTTCTAACTCCTGACATCCTGCGTGCAACTCCTGTATGTAGCCCCGTGCTGGACGTGCATGCAGGAGTCAGAAACAGATCATAACCGAAGGCACCGGAGTCAACCAGCGCTGAAGACGACTTCGGTTGCAGGGGTAGGGCACCCCCACCAGCAAAGGTACCTGGCGGCAGCGGGAGTCAAAAGTAGAGGGGCCAGGGCTTAATCTGTGGGGGTCCATGCCCCTGTGGCCCCACCTAGCTACACCCCTGCTACAAGATAGACACTCATAGAGACTATGCAAATATGTGTTTTCTTTCAGCCATTCATTCTAAGGGCAACTGAAGTGAGCAGCCCCTTTAACAACTAGGTTAAGCAAGAGTGAAGAGAAATGTGTCTATCTATATGCACAAACAGAAAAGTCACTTTTCAGTTACAAGAAGGTAACAGTTGAGTTCAATGCTTGAATGTGGTTGGGACAAAAAACAAAAACATTATATAATAAACCATATCATCACCACAAGCAGCTAGAATTGCAATTACTTGCAAATTTAGGTTTTTCTAATAGTCCTTTCCTTTGTCATTTTATATTTACAAGTATAGTCAGGGACTTAAAAGTATGTTACCGTGTGAATAAAAATTTGCACACTAGCTATTCATGTTAAAAAAGAGAGTTTGGAAAAGCTAGCATTAGCTGAATGCTATATGCTGGCGGTTTGTAGGAAGCCCTGGATTATGCATCTGGTTTGTTTTGCTGCTAACTATAACGCAGTGCTGTTTTGAATGACCCCTTTTTGGATTTTACTTGCCATTGCTGAGAGTATTAATTTGACCCAGCCTGTGTCGGGTCTGTTGAATTAAAGGACTCTCCATTGTTGAGTCTTGTGAGGAATATGAGGGTGAGAGGGAGAATGAAGGTACATGGAGGAACGAGGAGGCTCGAGAGGGAGGGAGACTGGGTAGAGAAAGGAAGGAGTCTTTTCCCCTGGGGGATTGGAGAAAAGGAAAAGACTACAATTCCCAGCAGCCCCTTAGTAGGTCCCATGGTAGAAACAGGGACTTCAATCCCCAACAGCCCCCAGAGGAGGTCAGGAGAAGGGCAAGAGAAGGGAGTTGGAAAAACCTGTCAGGGACAGCTAGGATGAGGGAAGGAGTTCTGAACCTGCCCAATCAAGCAAATGGAGAGCAGCTGAGCAATGGGTGTGGGAAGGAACCTATGGACTGGCAAGGGGAAGAAAAGGGGGAGGAACTAGAGCAAGAGGAGCCGATGGAGATTGCTGCTCTGACTAAGCTGGAAGGAAAGGAGGTGAAACAGCAGAGGGCTGCTTGGGAGGAGAGCCTGGTAGAAGAAGGGAAAAGGTGGCTATCCCACGAGGGGAGCTGAGAGAACAGGTTTACCACGGAAGGGTCATGCGGGTGGTGGTCAGGGTATAATGCTGGCCAGGTTGGGGAGGGACCCTTGCCAGTCTCCCTAGGTTGATTTCTTTTAATGAGGAGGAGGAGTGGTTTTGGGCATAACTGCTATACATGAATTGCTGGGAGTTTGAATCCTTTCTGAACTGCTGTGTTTGGGGAATTGCCTAACTGCTGACATGTTCAGCGCTGCGTGCGTCTGGTAGCACTATATAAATGTTAATAATAATAATAATAATAATAATGAACTGCTGGGGAGGGTTTGAACCCTTTCTGGAGCTACCGTGTTTGGAGAATTACTTTGCATACCTGCTATACATGAACTGCTGGGAGTTTGAACCCTTTTTGAGCTACTTTGTTTGAAGAATTGCTTTGCATAACTGCTTTATATGAACTGATGAAATTTTGAAACCTTTGGCTATTTCCCTACACGTAGCCCAGTATCCTGCTTCCAGCAGAGGCCAATCCAGGTCACAAGTACCTGACAGAAACCCAATAAGTAGCACCACTCCATGCTACCAATCCCAGGGCAAACAGTGGCTTCCCCATGTTCATCTCAATAACAGACTTGTCCAAACCTTTTTTTAAACCCAGACACACTAACTGCTGTTACCATATCCTCAAGTACAAGTTCCAGAGCTTAACTAATCGTTGAGTGAAAATATACTCCCAATTGTTTTAAAAGTATTTCCATGCAATGTCATTGACTGTCCCCTGGTCCTTGTACTTTTTGAATGAGTAAAAAATTGATTCACCTCCACCCAATCCACACCACTCAGGAATTTGTAGACCTCAATCATATGCCCCCCTCAGCCTTCTCTTTTCCAAACTGAAGGACCCTAACCTCTTTAGCCTTTCCTCATATGGGAGCAGTTCCATCCCCCTCTATCATTCTTGAAGGCTCATTTGTGGGGGTTTTGCTGTTTTGAACCCTCTTTTGCTACCTGGAAATTTCCAATTATCAAACCTGAAGTTTGAGGAAACAATTACTTCAGAAAATGATTGCCAACTTGAATACAAAAGGAAGAAGTTATAATTCTTACCTAATAATAAGCACTATCAATGTCAAGGCAGTCAAAAACTTTAACCTAAGATCTGAAAAGAATGATGAGACAGTCATTAAAGAGTTTATGCAAATACTTAAGAAAGGTTTCTACAGCATCATCCTGCAGGAACAAAAATTAAGTCCAGCTTACCTACATAAGGCATATTCTGCAGTTCTGAGCAGGCCCGCACTATTAGGAACAAAAGGTACAATACATACACAGCTGCCACCACCAGGAAGAAAGCCTTCATTCCCTAGAGGAAAGAGAGCAGACTAGAGTTAAAGCAAACTGAAATCATTAGTATAACCATGTGTGTAAAGAAAGGTGGTATATCAAGAATGTTTAAACTATTTTGCAAACACTGTCCAATCCAATGTTTTTCTAAAATACAACACCCGATTTATTATTCCTCCCTCCCCCTTCCAACCAGCTCAAAAGGAAAACCACCTTTGTGAAGCAAGCTGTTAATGTCCACCAAAAGTGGGCAAGGATGAATATGCTCCAAAGGCAAAACAGATACCCTCCAGTTTCTGAATGCCACCATGTCACGTCTATACAAAACTTTATAACCAGGGTTCATTTCAACATTTTTCTCTAGCACTCACCCTGACGCCTTTTAAATAATTCTATTTGAAATGCACAAAAAAGGAAAACAGATATCCAACCAGCAATAAAGCAAGAATATGACAAGGTATGCCAATAAACCACAAGAGTCTCTCTCCCCTCTTCCCATCCCAAATCCAAAACACCTTCAAGTCAGGCATTCCTAGTCAAGGTTCAATAGTTCAGGATCCAACTCTGTGCTGCATTGTGTTCCAAACAGGTTCCCACAAGTTTGAAGCAGTTTAACGGCTTGAATGTACAGTGCTGTGGTAAGTCAAACTCGAAAATACACACTTCTTGGTCTTCCTTTTGCCTCTATGTTAGTGAATGTGACAGATGTTTATTCTTTGATTGATTTTTGCTATCTGTCATCATAGCCTTTTATTTTTAAATTGTTACATTAGCTTGTGTGAACTTTGAGCATAGTACAAGCAAACTTTGCTCCATGCCATCCATGAGAGACTGCTTGACTGTTGAAATAAGACATAATGTTTATTATGCATATTTTGTATGTTGATGTGTTCTTCTCTGGTTTAACTGAATAAAAGTGTTTCAACTAAAGGGGCAACAGGAAAGTGTATGAATTACAGTCAACCTCAAGTAAAACTCAGTTTCTCATTCCTGTTCATTTTTATTATTTCTATTTATTAATTTTAACTTGTCAGTTCACATAAACATACTACAAATAAAGTAGAGCAAAAAAAAAAAAAAAACTACAATCTACTACTCAAAAAAAAAAAAAAAAAAAAAAGAAAAAAGACAGAGATCACCAAGAAGAGGGAAACATCAGAAATCAACATATAAAAGCACCCCAAAATCTGAGCAAAATTACACCCATATATATATAAAAAGAGGAGGAAACATCAAAGATTAGTTGGTTGCTCAGAAGAAAAAGGACTAACATCCCTACAAGGATTAAAAGGAGATAAATCCAATTTTACCCCCAAATCTGAGATGATCAGGCTCCCAAAAAACACATATTGATGAGCTCTATACAAGACAGAACATTTAGCTGGCTACCTAAGGATAAAAATAGCCACTTTACCCACAACAGCAGTACATAAAATACATATTTTTCCTTTTAATCTGAGTTTTACAGGAGACAATCATGAAGCTGAAATTCTTTATCCATAGCATGAAAGAAAAGCTTCATAACTAAATTTTTATGTATCTTCAAGCAAAAGTAACCAGAAGAGTCCTCCTAATATCTACATTTAAAACCTAATAGTCTGCTGATGAATCAAGTTTGGCAAAGTTTAACTTCTTCTCAATGTAACTTGACTATTCTCAGCCACAGACATCTTAAAAACTTCATATTCTCCCACTTTTTAGAAAACAAATTGATAAAATTAAAAGTTTGAACAGTACCTTAGCAGCTCTGTCTCTGAATCTCCCCCACAAATTCAAACTTAGTGGGTGTGACCTGATTCTCTGTTAGAGGGGCAGCCTTCTATACCAGTTTTTCTTGAGAAATCCACCTTTTTTACAGATTAACTGGCTGTGCTGCAGCTCTGTCTGTACATTTTAGACTTAGATCCCTCCCACCCACCCCTCTACCCACCCACCCCTAGGGTGATAGTTCTTATATACCCTCCCAAGCAACCTAATCTGCCTGCAGATAACTGCTCTGTCTCTGTGTTCAGGCTCTTCACCTCCTTTCCTCCCACATTTTTCAAACATAGTGGGTGTGACTTGTTCTTACTGGGCAGTGCCTACCTGCCTGCTGCCTACCATTCCAGTTTTAAGCCTCTAATCCAGCTCTGCCGTTCTATCTATCGCTTAACACCTCAGTCACTACATATATACCCGTAACACCTCAGTTACTACTTATGGCCCCTTTACACATTCTCTTCCTTGCCCTGTCCCTTCCTAATCTTTTTCCCCTCCCCCTACCGCTGTCTACCACTGGAACTCACTGCCCACCCATGTCCTCTCCCATCTTGCTCACTACTGCAATACCCTACTCACCCCCGTCCCTCACCACCTCACCATCTCTCCTGTCCCCCTCCTCCTTCCTAGCTCTCAACCTTCAACACTTCCTTCCTGCCATTAACCCATCCCCATTCCTCCTAAGCGCATCCCGTCTTCGTCGCCTTCGTCGCCCTACCTCCCCCACCCTCCTCCGCACTCTCTTGCTCCTCCTCCTGCTATCCGCAGGAGACATCAATCCCAATCCAGGTCCCCCACGCCTGTCCTCGTCCTATCCATGCAAACGTTTCCTGGATGTCTCCAATCTCATATCTATTCCCCTCCTCCCCCCCTCTTCCCTCCCCTTCTCATGTGCACTGTGGAATGCCCACTCGGTCTGCAACAAACTTCCCTTCACCCACGATCTCTTCATCTCTCATTCCCTTCACCTGCTTGCCCTAACTGAAACCTGGCTCTCCCCTGACGACTCTGCCTCAGTTGCGGCTCTATGCCATGGAGGCTATCTCTTCTCCCATACTCCCCGCCTAGTTGGCCGTGGAGGAGGCGTCGGGTTACTACTCTCGCCCTCCTGTAGCTTCCAACCCCTCCTCCTACCACAGTCTCACTGCTTCTCATCCTTTGAAGTCCACTCCATCCGTCTATTCTACCCGTTGCCACTCAGAGTGGCAGTCATTTACCGCCCCCCTGATAAATCCCTCCCTTCCTTCCTCACCGACTTCGATGCCTGGCTTTCTGTTTTTCTTGAACCCTCATCTCCATCCCTCATTCTCGGAGACTTCAACATACACGTTGATGACCTGTCCAACTCTCACGCTTCTCAGTTCCTCACTCTAACATCCTCCTTCAACCTCCAGCTATGTTCCACCACCCCTACTCACCGTGATGGCCATTGCCTTGACCTCGTCCTCTCCTCTTCCGGCTCACCCTCCAATTTCCACACCTCAGCTCTTCCTGTCTCTGATCATCACCTGATCACCTTCACACTTCTTCACCCTCCCCCTCAGCCCCGCCCAACATTAACCACTACTTCCAGGAATCTCCAGATTATTGACCCTCCCACCTTATCATCTAGTATTTCTAATCTCCTCCCCTCCATCATGTCCTCCAAGTCTGTTGACGAGGCTGTCTCCGCTTACAATGCCACTCTCTCCTCTGCTCTGGACACCCTTGCACCATCCACCTCCCGTCCCACAAGGCGTACTAATCCCCAGCCCTGGCTGACCCCTTGCATCCGTTACCTTCGCTCCTGTGCCCGATCTGCTGAACGCCTCTGGAGGAAATCTCGCACCCATTCAGATTTCCTTCACTACAAATTCATGCTATCCTCCTTCCAGTCCTCACTATTCCTTGCCAAACAGGACTATTACACCCAATTGACTAATTCTCTCAGCTCTAACCCTCGTCGTCTCTTCGCCACCCTTAACTCCCTCCTCAAAGTGCCCTCCGCTCCCACCCCCCCGTCACTCTCTCCTCAATCACTGGCTGACTACTTCCGCGACAAGGTGCAAAAGATCAACCTTGAGTTCACTACCAAGCCACCTCCTCCTCTTCACCCTTCAACCCTCTCCCTCAACCAACCAACCCAGACCTCTTTCTCCTCCTTTCCTGATATCTCCGAGGAGGAAACCGCCCGCCTTCTTTCCTCCTCAAAATGCACCACTTGTTCCTCTGATCCCATCCCCACCAACTTACTTAACACCATCTCTCCTACTATCACCCCCTCCATCTGTCATATCCTCAACCTCTCTCTCTCCACTGCAACTGTCCCCGACACCTTCAAGCATGCTGTAGTCACGCCACTCCTCAAAAAACCATCACTAGACCCTACCTGTCCCTCCAACTACCGCCCCATCTCCCTCCTACCCTTCCTCTCCAAGACACTTGAGCGCGCAGTCCACAGCCGCTGCCTTGATTTTCTCTCCTCTCATGCCATCCTTGATCCGCTTCAATCCGGTTTTCGCCCTCTTCACTCGACAGAAACAGCACTTTCTAAAGTCTGTAATGACCTGTTCCTTGCCAAATCCAGAGGCCACTACTCCATCCTCATCCTCCTGGATCTATCCGCTGCTTTTGACACTGTCAATCATGACTTACTTCTTGCCACACTGTCCTCATTTGGGTTCCAGGGCTCTGTCCTCTCCTGGTTCTCCTCCTATCTCTCCCACCGCACCTTCAAAGTTCACTCTCATGGATCTTCCTCCACCCCCATCCCCTTATCTGTTGGTGTTCCCCAGGGATCGGTCCTTGGACCCCTTCTCTTCTCAATCTACACCTCTTCCCTGGGCTCCCTGATCTCATCTCATGGTTTCCAGTATCATCTCTATGCTGATGACACCCAACTGTATCTCTCCACACCAGACATCACCGCGGAGACCCAGGCAAAGGTATCGGCCTGCTTATCCGACATTGCTGCCTGGATGTCCAACCGCCACCTGAAACTGAACATGTCCAAGACCGAGCTTATCGTCTTTCCACCAAACCCACTTCTCCTCTTCCTCCACTTTCTATCTCAGTTGATAACACCCTCATCCTCCCCGTCTCATCTGCCCGCAACCTCGGAGTCATCTTTGACTCCTCTCTTTCCTTCTCTGCGCATATCCAGCAGATAGCCAAGACCTGTCGCTTCTTCCTCTTTAACATCAGCAAAATTCGCCCTTTCCTCTCTGAACACACCACCCGAACTCTCGTCCACGCTCTCATTACCTCTCGCCTGGACTACTGCAACTTACTCCTCACCGGCCTCCCACTTAGCCATCTATCCCCCCTTCAGTCTGTTCAGAACTCTGCTGCACGTCTCATATTCCGCCAGAACCGATATACTCATATCACCCCTCTCCTCAGGTCACTTCACTGGCTTCCGATCAGATACCGCATTCAATTCAAGCTTCTCCTTCTTACCTACAAATGCACTCAGTCTGCTGCCCCTCACTACCTCTCTACCCTCATCTCCCCTTACGTTCCCGCCCGTAACCTCCGTTCACAGGATAAATCCCTCCTCTCAGTACCCTTCTCCACCACCGCCAACTCCAGGCTCCGCTCATTCTGCCTCGCCTCACCCTATGCTTGGAACAACCTTCCTGAACCCTTACGCCAAGCCCCCTCCCTGCCCATCTTCAAGTCTTTGCTTAAAGCCCACCTCTTCAATGCTGCGTTCGGCACCTAACCCTTACCGTTCAGTGAATCCAGACTGCCCCAATTTGACTGCCCCGATCGGACCGACCGTTCACTTGTCTATTAGATTGTAAGCTCTTTGAGCAGGGACTGTCTCTCTTTGTTAAATTGTACAGCGCTGCGTAACCCTAGTAGCGCTCTAGAAATGTTAAGTAGTAGTGTTAAGTAGTACCTTAAATTAGATCAATTTCTTCCTGAATCGACTGCACTTCAGCCTTAAGATCCATATTTCCTATTAAATCCTTGCAGAGATACTGAATTGCTTCCAACACCGAGGCTAGGGTTATATTCTCTACAGATTCACTCTGGACAAAAGTTAACGAACCTCCTGTGGTACTCAAGTCTCAGGGCCAGGAGTGCAGGAATCCTTATCAGGAAGGGCATGCAGATATCAGAACCCAAATTCAGAACACCTCAGTTTCCATCCTACAGAGAAGTCCTGACGTCAGAGGCATCAATAATGCTGTGACTTTCACCACAGCATCCAAACTGCCAATCATCCTTGCCATGAGCCAGGCTCTCATGCATATGCTGCTCAGTGGCATAAACAAAACTGCCCACAGGGCCAACCACAGCATCTTCAGAGGGGAAACCCAAAAACACTTATGCTACCTACTAAAGACCTCCTACCCCCAAAAAAATTAAACTATAAAAATATATTTTTTAAAGTGTTAAGTAAATAATCCAAGCTCAGGAGGGATCTTCCTTGAGCAAACATCATGAGACTGAGCCCATCCTACTATCAGTGTCATTTTCTGAAGGACCATTCAGAGCTCACAAGCAGATCAAAATCCCCACGCTGTTCCTTCCAAACAGCGCTGTAAAATAGCGCTGGAACAGCGCAGGGCTTTACCGCACCGATGATCAGAGATAATTGCATGCAAATTTAAGCACGCAATCATCTCTGATCAAGGGGTAGAAGTACGGGAGAATTGTGCCTGAGCATGCTTATATGGTGTATAGCCCCACCCAGTGCATCCCAGGATACACTGGGCAGGGCTCTGCGCTACCATTTTGCGGCATCACAGGAACAGGAGGGAGGCAGGCTACCCTCCCTCCTCCAACACACAAGGTAGGGGGGACGGGACCACCAGGGACCCCTTGCTGGGGGACTAGGGGGGGCTGGAGACCCACTGGATATCCAGCCTTCCCTGAACCTGGGGGGGGGGGGGGGGGGGACCGGAGGTCCAGCGGACCTCCAGCCCTCCTGTCGCTGGGGGGGGGGTGCTGGAGACCCACCGGATCTCCATCCCACCCTGAACCTGGGGGGGGGGGGGGTTGTCAGGGGGCGCCAACAGCCTCTAGTGCCAGCATTTGCTTCTGATCATGCCCCTGTCAGTGCTTTCTTATAGTGACCTTCCTTAGTCAAATGGCTAATCAAATGAAGCTAATAAATCCAACATCATATATTTTAAATGTCCTGCCAAAAAGCGGCAATGAAAATACCATATGATAAATAGGCAAAGTTCTACCCTGTTAGAAGGCTTTTAACTTACCTGAAAATTTCCTGCATCTACTCTGTACTGATACGTTGGATCATGCAGTTCATTAACTCTATAGAAAAACAAGGGAAAAAGAGCAAAGAAACTGATAGAACTTGAGCATCGACAGCAAACTGCAGACTGGTAAAACACTAAGACAGCACTCAAATGTGGTTACAGATTTATAGATTTTTTTAAAATTAACGATGTTTATGGACAGTGGCGTAGCAAGAGCGAGGTGATAGGTGCGGTCCGCCACAGGTGGCAACCAACCTAGGTACACCATTGTCCATGAAAAGTTTTTAGTTCGTTTTGCAACTCACTCCCCCCATTTTCAGGCATCTTCAGGTCATTTCAAACTATAAATGTGTTAGAACAATGTGTGAAACTGACTTAATATGCATTCATTTGTTGGCTATCATATGAACTATTTTTTTAGGGTGTCTCAACAAACAAATGCACATCCCTTAAATTTACTAATGCCTTATGGCATTTTTTTTTTTTTTTGTATTTTTGATCTATTTGTGTTTTATGTAGTCATTTCTTTGGTTAATTTATTGATGCATTTTTATACTGATATTTTTATAATTTTTTTTAATGATGTAACTCACATTGTGTATTGAACAATAATATAGCAAAAAGCAGTAAAGTGATGTGATGTGAAGATTTCTTCCTAGAATCATAAATCTATACTTTCATGGAGCTCACCAGCAAGGAGAAATATCAGGCTAAACCAGGGGTTCTCAACCTAGTCCTAGGTACCCACAATGAAAATATGCATGAGATAGATTTGCATAGAATGGAGGTAGTGCATGCAAATTTATCATGCATATTCATTGTGGATATACTGAAAATTTGATTGGTTAGGTGTGTCTCAAGGACTGGGTTGAGAACCTCTATGTTAAACTGATGTCACCACATTTCCAAGGGAGAGCAGCCAGTAATTAGTGGTACAAATGCATTTTATTCTTTTCAAAACCTAACTAATGCATTATCAAAATGGAGGAAAATATCACCTGATGACATCTGTGTTATTCTTTATGTGCTCAAACTATGATGTCATCAACACACAACAGTTACCACCATATTATGGAAACTGGGTTTGGTGATAAAGTGTTCCTCCTTTCCTTGCTCCTCTGGCATCTTTTCACCCCACTATGTAGGTGCTAGAAGTAGACTATCAAGTCATCCATCCCATATAGCTGGGTCCTGTCTCATGTAACAAATATGATAACAAAGCCCATCAAAATAGATCTGAGCCTAGGACAACATAAAAGATTCATTTTTTTTTCTGACGTGGCCAATTATTCTTTCATGGAAAACAAACCTTTTTCAAATAACTTACTAGTGAAAGATCGTCTACTCATTCTATAAATCAAATGCAAAAGGTAGAAAAAGCATGATTTTGGATACAATCACACTTTTTATTTATTAAATTCATTTTATAAAAAAAATGAAATCACTTACGTTTGCCATATTCCTAATGTCACAGAAGCCAACCACAAAAGCCCAACAATGAAGAATTTGGGCAAATAGAAAGTTAGGCATTTTCTTTCTCCCTGTAGGGGAAACACAAATTAATATTCAATTAAAAGAAATGAAATACATTTAGTGTATTAATATGATTGACAATTATATCATTCATCACCTATTTAGTAAAAAAGTGTATAAATCACTTATTTAGTCCAGTTGGTCCACCCAGTTGTTACAGCAACCCAACCACAGAAATACACATTTAATAAGACTATAAATTAAACTATATCAATACAGTAACCGAACGGGTAAGCTGCTGGCTCATTTGGTCCACCCATGGCAAGGCCCAAAGTTTTGTAAAAGTTTACAATATCAGGGAGAGACAATTACAGATAGGCAGCGTATCTTAGCTGCATTTAGCAGATATTTTCAGTCATTTTACCAAATCAGAGACACCGCTTTGAAGGATGCAGAAGAATATCATCTTTAGAACTACCTTGATTTGGGGCAGAGGTGGTTCAATCCTTAACGGAGCCCTTTTCAGCATACAATATTTTGGTAGCAATTAAACAGGGAGCCTATTTCAGCGTACGATATTTTGGCAGCGATTAAACAGGCCCCACTAACCAAGGCTCCAGGAGCCGATGCCTTTACAGCCAAATTCTATAAAATCTTACAGGATCAGGTCTCGCTGCCTTTGGAAGCTTACTTTAAGTGGGTACATTACACACAGTCTTTCCCTAAGTATCCAAATCATTCTACCATAATAGTTCTATCTGGAAAGAACCATTCATTATTAGAATCATACCCATTGATAAATTTTGTATTAAAACTGTTGGCAAAGATCTTGGCTAAATTTCTGCCGGGGGTGGTCGATTCAGATCAGTTGGGATTTATAGAATAGGCAGGCAGTGTGGAACGTACCTAGAGCTCTGGCAGTGGTGGGTCATTGTGCTACGCATGAGATCACTGCACTGTTAGTAAGCTTAGATGCCAAAAAAACCTTTTGACTGAGTATATTGACCTTGTTTATTCCAACTCATGGGGAGGTATGGGTTGGACGGACCCTTTGTCAAGATAATTAAGCTGTTATGTCACAACCTTGCATCTGCTGTAAGAGTAAATGGGCTAACTTCTGATTATTTTTCTTTGGGGAGGGGAACGAGACGGGGGCTCACTCTCCCCCATTACTGTTTTATCTTTATAGCCTTTGTTGATTAAATTGAGGGCAGATGAGGGGGTCTGGGGTCTCTGGGTGGGTAGAGAAGATGTAAAGTGTAGGGCATTCGCGGATGACTTGCTATTAATAATGACTCAGCCACATCGCTCTTTGGAACGGATGCCGAGTCTGGTAAGGCAGCATGGGGCAGTTTCTGGTTTTGTGTTGAACCTGGATAAATCAGAAGTGATGCCATTGGGGGCTATGATTACATTTGATTGGATGGGAATTTCCCCGTTCAGAAAGTGGATCATAAGTTGAAATATTTGAGGGATTATCTTAATGTGGGTGAGGCTTATAAAGCAAAATGTTACAAATCTATTGCAGAAATCTATGGACGTGTTAACCTTATGGACATTACCTTTCAGTCTGCAATCCACAAGATTGTCTCATTCCCCAAGTGGCTGTATGTATTACAGACTTTTTCAATGTTTCTGACCAATAGAGACATTAATAGATTTCATAAAGTGTTGCATACATTTCTCTGGAATAATAAAAAGCCACAGGCTACTTTATCACAACTGTCCACACCTCTAGGTCATGGGGGTCAGGCTTGTCTGGATCTCTGCAGGTACAATGTGGCATGTTTGATGCGCCACTTGGTGGACTGGATTAAAAGGTATGCGATTTTTTTTTTTTTACACCTCTTGCTTTGAAGTCCCAGCTTGTGGCCCCAGCGCATCTGTAGTCATACTTACATTTCCAGAAACCTTAGATACTCCTTTTATCTCGACATCATCCAATTTTGAAATCCATGCGACAAGCGTGGAATTGGATTTGCAAAAAAGTCAAACTGTCTCCACACTCGACTGTGCTACTATCCTTGTGTGGTAACAAGGAACTGGATCCTGATATGTCTAAGTCTTACTTACAAAGATGGTGGAACACAGGCTTACAATTCGTGAGAGACCTGTTCACTTCAGAGGGGCATATTAAACCTTTTGAGGCACTGCAAGTGGAGGGCTCCTTGTGGGCCCAAGACCAGTACTCTTTCTTGCAGGTCTTACTATGTGTGTTCATTACCCACCTCGGCTCTGAGGATGCAGCGGATTTGATTGTGGAAACATTTACTCTCGCTAGAGATCAGGGCAAGCCTTTCCTTTTATCAAGTCAGCTTGCGAGCTTGGACCCTCCCTGAGATTATGAACCGATGGCTTCTGCTTGGGAACAGAGAGCTAGCGGCTACTGAACAAGTGTCAGTGGATACACTGCATCCTTTGATGAAGAATATTTTAAAAACTGTCTTGCTTGGCTCTTCTCCGGGAGCAATAGTATTAGTTTCTGGTGCACATGTGTGTCTCCCTACAGTGGGTGTTTCTAGTACAGCTTGCCTCAAGGTATAGTGCTTGTCCAGCTTGGTTGCTAAGCACAGGAGCTTATGAGGCACAATTCATTAGAGTTCTCTGTCTCCACCTGCTGGCAGATGGTCACAACTATTTTGTCTGGATTGATCCTTGGGATGTAATGGAAGCCCAAATTACACCTTTTTTGAAGCACGTGTACATTTGGGACTGGATATAACAGCCTATTTCAAAGGCACATAGATGCTAAGTTGCCTTTAAATATCCCTCATATCCAACAGAAGTGTGAGCTACAAAATAAATATCAAAAAGGCCCCTCTTTTTGCTAAAGCCTTGCATGCGCTAACGGGATCTTAGCATTAGCACATGCTAAGCTATAGGAAAAGGGCCCTCAAATTGATCCAAAAAAATATTTTATTTTTTTTATACTGTGGGTATATCATACCAAAGACAGTGAAACTTCCTTAATTAGTGCAGAGGTTTCACCTAAAGCCTTTCACTGTTACTCTTTATATGTTAATATATAAAAAAGTTTCAGTCCAAACTTATTTCCTCAAAGTATATATTCAATTTAAAAAAAACCCCGACACTGTTACATTGGACTAAAGCACAAGCAAATCACCAACGTGATCATGTTTTGAGCCACAGCTCTAGATCAGAACAAAGGGCTTCACTCTTGCTTATAAGGTTTCATTCCAAATACTGCCTTGGAATTATCTGGGATGAAAAAAATATGCCTTTTTGAAATTTGTTTGACAGAATGAGACCTACAAGCAAGAGTGAAGACCTATGGCTTGAAATGGGATCATGTTGGCAATTTGCTTAGCGCTTTGGTCCCATGCAACAGTGAGGCGTATTTTCAAATCACATAGACTTTATACTTTGAGGAAATAAGTTTGAACTGAAATGTTTTTTAATATATATTATTTACATATAAAGCATATTAAAAAGGACTTAGGATTACAAAAGTGAAAGGCTTTAGATGAAACCTCTGCAATAATTCAGGAAGATTCATTGCCTTTGGTATGATGGACCCACAATACAAAAAATAATATTTTTTGGATATAATTTAGTTTACTGCCTTTATAAAAATGGTACCTTTTCAGGCATTTCACTAAGGCACCCTGTTATAAAAAGCCCTAAAAACAGATGTAAAAAAATAAAATAAAATAAAAATCACACATCATTGAAGCCTGGAAGGAATGTAACCATAAACACTTAACAAGAAAGCCTATAAGAATTAGTGATTATGACGTGCCAGCCTCTCCTCAGTTCAACAAAAAAAGTTAAATGGTTTTTACCTACCTGCACCCGAATTCCATGGTAGACACATAGCCAGAAAAGCAGCAATGCACAAAGGAAAATGGACTGAAAAAGGTCATCTAACATCCCAGGAACCCAACTGCTCACCAAGAAGGAAAGGGGAAAAAATGGGTCTGTTATGGAGAGAAGGAACACATTACCACCAACAGAAACCAGTGTCAAACCAAAGGTAAATTAAACTCTCCTAAGTATTGCTGTCGAAAGGGATCTCAACACTGCAGGCATTCTATCCCTGACCAATAACAGAAGATCAGATCTCTGCAGTGACTACATGCTTTTGAGATAAAAATTTTTGCTGAGAACAAATATAAATGTATTATGCAGTGGCTGCTAGAGGCAACACAACAACCTGGTATGGAGAGCTGGCTTTATGTATTAGATTCAGCTTCTCCTAGAGGGGTTGGGGGGGGAGGAAGGGGTGCAAATTTTCTGTCCTTTCAGCTTAAAAGCAAGTAGCAGTTCAGGGAGATAAGCAGGGACTGTGCCTAGGAAAATTCCTTTGATGGCTGCCAGTTACAGCCACACAAAATTGGCATCAAACTACTTTCTCTCTTATGGCATGTTGATTTCCTCCTGCTTCTTGGGACTCCATTTCCAGTGGAATATGCTCACTTAACCTACAGGACCAAGAGTACTCATTCAAAGCTGCTGGAGTTCTTTACTCCCAGTGCAGTCACAGCAGCACCTCTCCTCTGATAGAGATGTGTATCATGGTTCTTCCACACACCTCTAACTCCAACTAACCAGTAGGTGCTGCTGCTGAGTGATGGCTGTGAAACCTCCTCTGCTGTGTATTGTGTATGCTTCCTCTCTTGGAGTCCCAGTCCCTACAAATCCAAGATGCAGAAGCCATGCCTTAGAATTAAACACAGGCTGCCACAAGCTGGTGATTAGTGATTTCTGGCGACACCAAACCCAAAGGCTAGAGGTGGCAGTGGGCTGCTAAATAAAAGTGCACCAGAGGAAGAAGCCATGAGAATGGAGGGGAAAAGAAAAGATAGAAATTAATGGAGTATATAGATACTTCCATCTGACCACCCACACTGCTAATTATCTGTACAATATTTTAGAGAGGTTCCGTTTAACACATTTCTATTGCAAGTGTTTCTCTTTTATGCCATGATTTCATGCATACCATTGTAAAGCAGCAGGAGAGGCAGAAGGAGGGACATCCACTTTTGTTCAATTCCCCAGTCCCTCATTGAGAATTTTCGGAGGGAATGAGCAAACAGGCACTAGAATTCAAAATAACAAAGCATCAGAAAAAAAAACACATTCATCTGACCTGATCTACTGTACATCTTAACTAAGATCAGTAAAGCATCACGTTCTGTAGCACAGAACATGAAGCAGTAACTGAAGTTACTTATCTTAATTCCTCTCTGGATTGTGGGTAATGGAGCATGAGGACGGAAGAAGCACATTAAAGACACATTAAAGCCCATACTCTCAGCCAGTGATCAAACGGAAAACTTTTCCAGGCCACGTTACCATTTTATTTATTTACTTGCACTTATATACCATTTTCCTGATCAAAACAGATCACTCAAAATGGTTCACAAGCATATAAAACGACAGTCCAGAACAAAGAGATAAAAGTTACAGAGAAAAAATAAAAACAAAATTAAAAAAAAAAAAAAAAAAAAACAAACAAAAAAACCCCAATCTAACATTCTAAGAGAGTCAAATCATTGGGGGAACAAAAGTGTTTTCAGCTTCCTTCTAAATAGCATAAGATTCCTCATTAATCTCAAGGGAAGATTGTTCCACAACTCTGGTTCAATAACCCGGAAATCTTTTGAACACCATCCTATACTACTCTTGTCATAACATCCATACCAGGAATAGAAAGCAAATTTCCTTGACTAGATCCTTACAATCCAGTGGGTATATAGGAAATCAATTTCTCCTTCAAATAATCCGGTTTCTGAAAACATAAAACTATGAAAATCAAAGTTAGCAATTTAAACTGGGCCCTTTCCTTCATAGGAAACCAAAATAATTGGTAAGAGTCTAGCATTTTCTCAATGAAATCCCCACAGCAACAATCCAGCTGCTGTATTCTGGATAATTTGGAGTAATTTGAAGGAATTGCTTTGCGGAACTATTAAAGACTGTGTGGCTATGGCATGTCCTAGTTCTCTGGGACATATTAAGTGTGGAAACAGCAAATCCTGTGAATACATGACTGAATGCGTTGACTGGCTGTTAATCCTGTGGCTAAGAAGCTTTATAAATTACTTTTTGCTACAACATGTGATTCATCTTATGTAGTGTATATCTCATACGATGTCCCTGCTACAAGATCTATATAGGGAAAACTACCAGAACAATTAAGATCAGAATTAATGAGCACAGGTCAAGTTGAATGCTCCTTTAGTTTCACACTGTATGTCTATGTCACATGTATTTGAAGATCTGCATTGGTTTCTGATTGATAATGTTCCAACTACAAGGGGAGGGGATAGGGGGAAGGAGCTTCTACGATTGGAACCACATTGGATTTACAGATTGGATTGTCTGGAACCTAAAGAGTTAAATGCTCACATTGATTATAAGGTTTTTCTGCGACGTCGTGGGTGACGTTTTGTTTTCCAATTGGTTTTCCTGTGGCTTTGGTGTTGTATTTTTAGCCGGTGTCACTTTTAATTACTCTATAGCAATGCTTAAGAGTGCTATATTTGTACACTTATTTATTATTTTGCCATGTTGGGGTTATTTTTTTAAATTTTCATCTACTGTTTTCTGATTTTCAGTATCTGCATGTGTGCTTTGAAGCTGGTCAAGATTATTTTTCCTTAAGAAGCATTTTGCTGTGAAACAGACGGCTCCGTTGAACTTCTGCATGTTTAAGATAAGTGCACTTGCAAGATTTGTTGACTGACAGTCTTGTGGTTGTCTTTGAAATATGGACATTATTTGAAAAACAGAAACTTATAAACAAAAAACCTAAAGATTGAAGGCAAGGAGCTTTTTCTGACTGGTGATGTGCTCTTTGTAAGGCTCTCCAGCAGAGTTTCTGGCCTGAAACAGTCACTGAAGTCTTTGGTAAAAAAATTTAAGTGGTGGTTGAAATTCTTTGAATTTTACTCACTTTTTCTATTTACACTGTTTATATTTGTGTGAGCTTTTTGGTGCCTTTGGGGATTAGTTTCTTAAACAAAGTCAAAGATAAACCTACATATAAAAACATTGCAATAATCCATAAGACTTAACAGAAAAATATATATGATTGTTACCAGTGCTTTCCTATCTAGAAAAGGCTAATTATCCTTAATTTTAAAAACACCTTTTGCGAAACCGCAGCTATCTGATCTTTTCCAACCCCATCTGATCCCAATGTTAACACTCAAAACCCTAACCGACTGCTGCCAATCCAATCTCTGTCCCAATGAAGGACACACACCTAAATCATTTGGGGAAATATTGCCAATACCCAGTCAAGTAGTTTTACTTACATTGACCTCAAGGCCACTAGATGTCAAACAGTTTGTTCAACTCAGTCAGACAACTGTTCAGCCTGGTTACTGCATGATCTTTATTTCCCTCTAGCAGGAGCAACAGGTGGAAATCATCCACATATATGAACACTTGAATATCATACCCACAGATTAAATCTACCAAAGGTTGAATATAAATATTAAAAAGCAATGCAGATAAAGGTGAACCCAGAGGTACACCCCACTTGCATAGACATTCTTGAGACCAGCTACCTTTATACCAAACACGAAAGGATCTATTTGTCAAAAAAAGATGAAAGTCACCTAAGTACCGACCCAGATAATTTGGCTGTCTCACATCTCTGCAAAAGAATGACTGGTTCTCCAAAATCAAACACAGAGGATAAGTCCAACGAAACACGAAGAGGAAGGAACATTCTTATCCATCCAGCAATATTTCTCTTCTATCATAGTTACCAGCATAGTCTCACTACTCCTCGCTAAAAACAGCCTGAGCCTTATCCAAAAAAAACAGATTTCCTCCAACTTAATCATCAGTTTGTGAAATCACAACTTCATCAATTTAGTCATAAACTGCAGATTTGAAACAGGACGAAATTTTCCAGAACACTCATCTAGACTCTTTCTTCAAAAATCAGGGTAACCACGGCTTCCCGTAAACGATCAGAAAACCAGCCCTGAGATAAGGAAGAATTGATAATTCCCAACAACCATGATAGCATAGAATCTGAATAAATGATGGAATAATCTAGCCAGGACTGGATCTAAAGAACAAAAAGAAGTATGAACACCCTTTCTTCAAATCAAGCTGCGGGGAAAAAGGGTCCTGCACTAGCAGCCGGGGGACCATTTTTCCCACGTGCCGGGGCCCTTTTTAGGCAGCGGGTAAAAAAGCTCCCACACATGGCCATGCGGCAGGCAGCCCTTGCCGCCACCCATTGAGGTGGTGATAAGGGCTCCCATGCTAACCCAGCAGTAACTGGGCAGTGTGCAGCGATGCCTGATTACTGCCGGGTTAGCGCCGTGCGCACCATTTACGGAGGTTTTCTTTTTACCCCGGAAAAGGCGCGCGCTTGGGGAGGGACTACCGCTGGTGACTGCGTTGGGCTGGCAGTAGTCCCAGAAGAGCGAGCGCTAAGCCCGCGTTGGGCTTACTGCCACTCTGTAAAAGGGCCCCCTAAATCCCC
This sequence comes from Microcaecilia unicolor, assembly GCF_901765095.1. Taxonomy (NCBI): domain Eukaryota; kingdom Metazoa; phylum Chordata; class Amphibia; order Gymnophiona; family Siphonopidae; genus Microcaecilia; species Microcaecilia unicolor. The sequence goes on along the minus strand of NC_044033.1, from coordinate 331,116,844 downwards.
AAAACTTGAATGTTAGAACTGCCAACAGCCCCATCACTCCTCCCTTAGCCCTCCTTAAGGGTAATAATCTTTTGATAGAACTAAGCTCTTAGAAATTCAAAATAAACTCCTTAAATTTATTAGAGGCTTCTTCAATCTCAGCTGATTTAACAGGGTTTTTTTTAGCTTGTAAAACTTTCTTTCTATAAATATTGGCTGCTTGCCTCCATAACACCCTATCCTCAACTGTCTGTGATTTCAACCATTCTCTCTCCAATTTCCTCAACTTATTTTTGAATTCCTTTAATTCCCCAGTACACCATTTCATCTGATGTTTAAGACAAACATAACCCTCCTTAAGGGAGGCCACTATCAAGCCATCCTTTTTATTTCATACCACTTGTCCACCAAACAATCCACTTTCACATTAGTCTGTTTATTATGTTCTAGGCCAGTGGTTCCCAAAACTGGTCCTGGAGGCACCCTAGCCAGTCAGATTTTCAGGATGCCCACAATGAATATTCATGAGATAGATCTGCATGCAGTGCATGCAAATCTATTTCATGAATATTCATTGTGGGCATCCTGAAAACCTGACTGGCTGGGGTGCCTCTAGGACCAGGTTTGGAAACCACTGCTCTAGGCCCTTCCTATGAATAACAGAAGCTTCACAAACCAAAGGATCAAACCTCCCTCTAACGCCTCCCATGCTAGCTAGAAAGCCCCAAATTAGTCGACGGTTGACCCAATTGGCTGATTGGGCTTAACCATTCTCTCTGATGCAGAGATTAAGAGTGCAATGTGGTGGAAAGGGTATCTCTCTACATAGGAATTCAAATGTATTTTTTATATCAACTATGAGATTTGTTAACATTTTAGCCTCTCAGATAACCAGAAACTAGAATATTAAAGCACAGATATAATAATTTTTCTGGATCTATTTATTTTTCTAAACTTATTGCTATTCAAAGGAAAAACATTCCTAATCCATTTCAAAAGAATTCTTGTAAATGCAGCTAAAACTGTCAGTATTTTCTTGAATTAGTGTAGAAGCAAGATATTGTACACCTTGAGTACAGATTCTGCTGTTTGCAATAACATTATAGAGTTTGCTGTTTTTATTATGTTTCAAAGTTGTCATGATATATTGTGTATTTCTATTTGCTACATACAGTGGCGTTCCTAGGGGTGCTGGCACCCGGGGCGGATCGCCGATGCGCCCCCCCGGCGAAAGGACACCCCCGCAAAGGAACGCCCCCCCCCACCGGGTGCACGCCGCTGTGGGGGGGGGGGGGGGTGCCGCACGCGCATGCCTGTCCTCCGTTGTTCCATGCTTCTTCTCTGCCCCAGAACAGGAAGTAACCTGTTCCGGGGCAGAGAAGAAGCATGGAACAATGGAGGACAGGCACATGCGCGCGCGGCGTGCACCCGGGGCGGACCGCCCCCACCCCCCCCCAGGAACGCCACTGGCTACATACACTGTGTGCTCTTTGAACAACTCAATAAAAGACTTTGCTTTTGAACAGGACCAACCAACTTAACTACTAGAAACAAAGCTGAGGCCTTAAAAAAACCCAAACATAAAACACTCATTCCAAATCACACTCACCGTGACTATGAAAGTGAGAACCACAAACACAAAGCGGAACCAAATCTCCATTTGTGAGAACACTGGATTATACGTTTTCCACTGCAAAACACATGGGGTGAAAAACAGGTTAGGAAAAACATTGCTATATAAAGCCACAATACACTACCATCAGCTATGATTCTTGACAGAGATTTTCAGAATCAGTATTTAGATGGCATTGTGGATACCTACCACAATTTGATCAACATTACTACAGAGCGCAGGGACATGTCTTCAGACAGGCCTCATGCCATAGAAAAAGGGGAACTGCATACAATAGGAGTGAAAAGACCACACTGTGTCACAAGTGCCACCATACTGGAGGCTTCCTGCTAGCTTTCAGGCAGGCAGGTGACATGGAGGGGAATTTTCGATAGAATGTCTAAATCAAAATTTGGACATTTTACAAAAACGTCCACATTTTGAACAGGAAAGAAGGTCATTTTCGAAAAAGGTAAACGTCTATCTTTTGTGTTTCAAAATGCTATGGTCGTCTTGTGATTTGGACGTCCTTTTTTTTTGGTCCATTTTCGAACAAAAGACGTCCAAATGCAAGATGTCCAAAACAGAGGAGGAGTGGCTCAATGGTTAGTGCAGCGGACTTTGATCCTGGCAACATGGGTTCAATTCCCACTGCTGCTCCTTGTGACTTTGAGTAGTCAAATACACAAGGGGCATTTTTGGATATCACATCTTGTCTGAATTTGCACGTTTTTTGTAAAATGTCCAAAATCAGAACAGGAAAGGTCATTTTCTACAAAAAAAAGTCTTTTACGTTTGAAAATGCTATTTGGAAAAATGTTTTGTGATTTGGGGGAGTAAGGGGAGGTGATCCCCGATTCCCTCCAGTTGTCATCTGGTCATTTGGGGCACCTCTTGTGTGGAGTAGAGGAGTAGCCTAGTGGTTTAGTGCAGCAGACTTTGATCCTGGGGAAGTGGGTTAAATTTCCACTGCAGCTAGTCGTTATAAAAACAGGTCTAGCTCAAAACGTCTTAGTCTTGGACGTTTGTTTTGTTCCATTATGGCTGAAAGATGTCTAAGTCTTAGGAACTCCCAAGTCCCGCCTTGAACACACCCCTGGCATGCCCCCTTAAGATTTAGACGTCCTTCTGACGGACTTCAGAGAAAGACGTCTAAAAATAGGTTTCAAAAATACCGATATGTCACTTTTTGGATGTTTTTCTCTTTTTAAAATGAGCCTGAAAATCTGCTCAGCAAAATAGCTCAAGGAAAGAGGAAAATGAGGAAGAAACAACCACTGACTCCCAACTGTGGACCTCTGTAGCAGTACCAGCAGGATGCTCCACCCCAAATTAATGTGATGACACGACAAGCCAAAGCCCATGCCTGCAACCCAGAAATGCAGTTTACTAAGCTGGGAGTCCTGTACTAGTGAAGTTAAAAAAGGTAAAAACAAAACAAAAAACAGTAGCACTCAGCTGCTATATAAACGTACCAGTACCACCAATAGATATAGGAGGGGGGCTGTGTTTTATTAAATTTAAGCCCTTCAAGGCTATTCAGTTTTATACTGACAGCATGTGGCCCCTCTTAAAGAAAGAACATATTTATTATTTATTTCACTTGATTACTCACCCCTTCAAAATTGTTCAAAGAGAAGTCAAAACAGTACAAACTCACAACAAAACTGTCCAATCCCCCCCCCCCCCCCACAAACAGTACATTTGGGGGCCTATGTATAAAGCTTCCCATGTGATTACCATGGGTTTTACATAGTTGGAGTGGAGGAGTGGCCTAATAGTTAGTGCAGTGGGTTCAGATCCTGGGGAACCAGGTTCAATTCCCTCTGCAGCTCTGTGTGACCCTGGGCAAGTCACTTAATCCTCCGTTGCTCCAGGTACAACAGTAGTACAATGTCCTACTTAGAAAGCCCACTAGGGACAGACCCAGTACCTGTAAAATGAAACTGTAAACTGCTTAGGTCTAAAAGGTATATAAATACTGAAACGAAATGAATAATTTAACCGCAGGATAGCAATGCAGAAGGGGTTTCAGTATGTTATCTCCTGTGGAAACCCTGCTAGCAAATGCGGTACATTTGCTATCCCATGGCATGCAAGAACAGCAAGAACAAAAAAAAACCCCAGCTTTGGCCATGTGACTACCACAATGAAATTTATGTCGGTGTCCAGGGCAGCATAGAAGGGTTGGTTAAGAGAAGGGTGTCTACCGACAGCCCCTCTCTCCCCACTAACCCAAATACCTGCATTGTTCCCCCCCCCCCCCCCCCCCACAAGTAGTCTACAGGTCCTCTCACTCCCTTACAATCTGATCTGAACTAACCCCCACCCCCCCACCCATAAGTAAAAGATTTTCCTGGTAGTCTAGTGATCCACCCCCATCCTCCTGACCCAACCCCCTTTCCTCAAATAAAATTTAAAAAAAAAATTAAATCCCTGGTGTCTAGTGACACCCTCACACCCCTCCCGAGCCCACCTGTGAAAGTACCACTGCAGAAAGGCTGCAGGATGCAGCATTCAGTAAGTTTGCAAATTAAAATCGTGGCAGTATCAGCAGCTCATTGCTGAATATCACCCTTCCTATCAGTGCATGGGTGGTGAGTGGCTCACATGCTGACAGAGTGACATTAAAAAAAAAAAAACATACCAGCATCTCCCTCCCTCCCTCCCTCCCATGCAGATTTGCTGGCATATAAGGCAATTTTCCCTTATATAGCAGACAGGCTCCGTCCGGTGCATCATCAGGATGCACTGCCATTTTTCAAGATGGTGGCGGTGGAGGCAGGAGCAAGTGGACATTGCTCCTGCCTCTCCTGCTTTTAACTCCTAACCCTTACTCACTTGTTCAGTACCAATATTTTATCATTCCCACCTTAGTAATTCCCTTATCTCTTATTTGTCCTAATTAGATTGTAAGCTCTGTTGAGCAGGGACTGTCTCTTCATGTTCAAGTGTACAGCGCTGCGTACGTCTAGTAGCGCTATAGAAATGATAAGTAATAGTAGTAGTAGTGGGCGGGTGCCACTAGACACCTGGGATTCAAAATTTCTTTTTAATTTGAGGACAAGGTGTTGAGTCAGGGGGGAAAGGGGGGCCACTAGACTACCAGGGAATTCTTAATTGTGAGAGGGGGGAGCGAGCTCTACACAGAACCATAGGTTCAGGAGGGAAGGAGATGCCGGTATGCTTTGTTTTTGCTTAAATTTTTTTTTTTTTTAATGTCACCTTTCCTGTCAGTGCGTGAGCCAAATTACCACTCATGTACTGACAGGATGGGTAATATTCAGCAATGAGCTGCGGATTACTGCTTTTGGTGGGCCACAGAGTGTGATCAGTGCGGGAAGCACTTTTGAAATGTTGTTTTGTCAACACATTTGACCCTTGACGCAGGCTATAGTTCCTGAAACAAGCACCGTGGCAGGTCTGTTGAATAAAGTGCATTTGAGATGTCCCCATTTTTGAAGGCTCCTTGTGTTTTTTTTGTTTGTCTACAAATTTAATGCAGCAGTAATTTGCATGCTCACTGAATCCTGTATCCTGCAGCCTTTTCCACAGTAATACTTTCACAGTAGAGCTATGGCTCTATCATGAGGCTTGCTACACATGCCCCTCAGTTGTTCCCCAACCATTCCCAAAGGTGTCATAAAAAAACAGGCCCACTTCACACAATTCTGGAACCAAAGGCCTTGTCAAACAGCCAAGCCTTCACTTTCTTCTGAAATTTAAAACCGAACATCTGCAGAACTTCCTGAAACCAAACTCTGCAGAACTATGCTCCATGTAAAGGTATATGACGCTTAAATACTGTTTAAAGTGGCATCACATGCCTTTCTAGTCCAAACATGCATTAAACATTTTTGCTTTCATCTCGCAGTATAAATCACAGACTGTTCCAACACTAATGCAGGACGCCAGGTCTCCAAATAAAGCCAGATCCCCGCTTTACCTAACAATAAGAATGGTTTTCCTCCCCTCCAATTCACATTCTGAAACATTTTGAGAAAACCAGCAGCCAATAAACTTTTGCATCTAGTTTTTGCTTCATGTAAAGGCAATGAACTGCACCCATACCTCCTCCCACCCCTTGCCCCTTGGGATACTTCAGGCTCATCGAGAAGGTGGCACACTTGGGGACCTAGAGATTATTTCCTCAATGCACTGTCAACCTCCTCCTTCAACCAGTGAATGGTACTTAAAATCTGAGGATCTGCCCCCTCTATCACAAAAATCATATGCACCTCAGAAATCAGGATCACATAGTAAGTTAAGCTGAAGAGATACCAAATGTCCATTGCCGATAACCACCTTTAGTTGTGCTTCTGGCAACTCCTTACTGGCAAGCCAGGAAAAGCCAATAAAGTGTTTTTTTTAATCTGTGTTAGAAAAACACTAATGTTATAGAAAACATATACACAAAGTATCCATCAGTGGTATGAAGTGGTATGAAAGAAGAACTTACTGCAAATTGTAGCTCCTTGATGGGGTAACTCAGACTTTTTAAATCCTCAAAGCCAACCATGACCTTGTACATTGTGTAATTGAGGTAGCCAAGATGGACCACAATAATTTCTGCACATTTCTGTAGAAACACATGACAAAAAGTCAAAAGCAGTCACAGCTCCCCAAAATACTGCAAGTTAAACAAAAACAGGGCTTATGGGAAATTATCCAATTAATACAGAATTTACACATTTGCCAGCACCTATTAGTGAGAGGGCCTGTTCTAGCAGAATTTTAACTGCTATAACAAACAATGTACAGGAAATATAAGGGAAAGATGTTTGGTTTATTTATTTATTGGGAGTTACTGCCTTTATGAACAGATTCACCTAAGGCAGTGAATCTTACAATTTACAGGTGAAAACTTACAATTTTATTAACAGCATCACAATATTAAAATGACCAAGTACAATACAATGAGGTAAACTTGAAAACAGCAAATTGAAACCTAATAATAGGATTACCAAGAAACAGGATCAAAAATATACACATTTAAGAGCACTGAAATTCATGTGGCTAAACTCAAGGCAAATTCTTTATATAGTTAAGCATGATATAAGGAACTGGTCTAAGTTACAGTGTGTGTAGCAAGCTAGTTCAGGTGCAGAATAGTGTACAGTCAGGCACCAGTCGGTTGTGTTGTAGAGAGGGACCACTATAGAAGGATCCTGTCCTAGCATTTTGGAGACCACTTCCTTTGTCAGTGCAGCTTGAGGATCTATTTGTGGCTCTGTCTGTGACTCGGAAACAGAAAGACAGCAGAGAAGATTTCATTCATGTACACGGTATTCCATGTAGCTGTGCAGGGCCCAAAACAACCTATTTTTGTCACCCCTAGGCCCATCATATCAATGTAATTATATGGTTTTATGCAGGCTGTTTATATTGGCAGTATTATCTATCCACTGTAATACTTCCTATTCACAAAGTAAATGAAGTTTGACTTCTTCAGTCAAGCTACAGTCAACATAATGCCACATAAGATAGGGCCCAGCTAGTCTGCTGAATTTTTTTTTGTTGGTGCAGTGCTTCCAACTCCAGTTGATCTCGTCACTTCTTTGCAACTAAGGCCCCTCACTGGCAATTTCCAGGCTCCCTGGAACAATACAGTACGCATATGTCCAAGCATTAGAAGGCCCCTTTGTAACGCATCAGCCCCATCAACCATTGCAGCTGCAATGATAATCAAACGAGCAAAACACCCGAGTGGCACTCGTTACCCAGCATATACCAGGATATAGCAATATCACAGGAACCTCGTACTGCTGCCACTCACAATAAGAAATGACTCTTCCTCTTTTTTGTGTGTGTGTGTGTGGTACATGAACTGAAAAAGGGATCACAGAGCACACCCAGAATCTCAGGCTGAGATCTTCAAAAGGGTGGGCATGCAGAACAGTATAGGTGACTGAAGGAAAGAAATTTATAATTTCTCCTTCCTTTGCATCAGCTGCACCATTCTGCATGAACAGGATACACTGAAGCAGACTCACTGGGAGGAGAAGACAAGGTCCCCTCCCCCCCCCCCCAAATAACGATCTTGTCAAAATCCGAGAGTACTCTGGCCACCATATCCAATCTGCAGTGCTTAGCAAAGGAATAGAGCAACAACCAATCTGCCTCCTTGCAAATTTCCTCTGGGGACACCACCCAGGCAGCGGCCTGAGCCCTAACAGAGTGCGCTTTAAGCCCCTGAGGCACCAGACGATTCTTGCAGATGTAGGCAGACTCAATAGCTGCCTCAATCCACTTCACCATGGAGGCCTTAGAGGCCACCTGGCCCTTCCTAGGGCTATGGAAATGCATAAAGAGGTGGTCAGAGATTAAAATCATTTGTCTCCTTCATGTACTGCAGAAGCAGCCTCTAGACTTCCAACTTGTAAAGCCTCCAGTCCGCAGAGCCAAATCTTCTTCCCTAAAGGAGGGCAGGCAAACCTCCCGATTCACATGGAAAAGAGACAACACTTTCGGCAGAAAGAAGGGAACTGCATGCAAGGACACCAAATTCTCCGAGAAGGAAAGGTAAGATCCCAACACAACAGGGCCTACAACTCTGAGACCCTACAAGACGGCATGATAGTCACCAAAAATACCACCTTGATAGTAAGGTTCTTGATAGAAGCCAAGCACAGAGGTTCGAACAGAGCCTCAGACAGCACCCAGAGAGCCAGGTTGAGCTCCCACGAAGGGAAGAAAGTGGGGTGTGCAGATGTGCCTCCCCTTCAGGAACCAAGCCACCTTTCTATGCAAAGCCAGAGAGGTACCCTTGACTTTCCCCCCAAAACTGGATACAGCAGCCACCTGGGTCCTCAGGGAGCTCAAAGCCAACCCCTGATCCATGTCGTTGCAGAAATCTCAAAATATCAGGGATCCGAGTCCTCCAGGGAGATTGAGACTGCTCCCTGCACCAGGACTCAAAACTACACCAGACCCTGAGGTATGGCAAGGATGTAGAAGACTTACTGGAATGGAGCAGCATAGAAACCACCGCGGGTGAAAACCCATGCTTCTTTAAACACCTCCTTTCAATGGCCAGACCGTAAGCCTAAAGAGATCTGAGTCTTTCATTTCTACTGACCCTTGCCAAAGACAAATCCAACCACTGGGCATCTGAAGCCACCAGCAAAACCAGATGAGGATGACGCACAATCAACAGCCTATCAGAGGCCATGGAGGGAAAATGTAAAGAGGCCCCACTAATGGCCATGGCTGTATCAGGACATCTATTCCTTGGGAGGCCAGTTCCCTCTGTCACTGAAGAAGAGCTCCACCTTCATAGAGACCCTGGATGCCATCAGGTTGAACCGTGGGGGGCCCCAGTGTTCCACAATGAGCTGAAAGGTGAGGGCCCCCAGCTCCCACTCACCTGGATCCAGGATAGATTGATTGAGAAGGTCCACCTGCACACTGTCCTTGCTCACAATATGGACCACTGAGAGGGCCAGCAGATGGCTCTCCTCCCACCGACAGAGAAATGCTGCCTCCAGAGCCACCGCCTGACTCCTGGTTCTGCCCTGCTTTTTGAAGTAGGCCATAGCAGTGGTGTTGCCTAATATCGCTCTGACCGCTTTCCCCTTGAGGAATAGCCAAAACTCCTACAGGGCTAGGTGGACCGCCCAGGCCTCCAGAGTACTGATGTACCAAATCACTTCCTGGCTCATCCAGGTTCCTTGGCCTATTCGGCACAGGAAACAAGCTCTTCAACTGAGAAGACTCATCTATGGTGACCATTACCCACTGAGGAGGATCCCATAGAACTCCTTTCAGAAGGTTCACTGGCCTGTCCCACAAGGCCAGACTGAGACTTGCCATGGTGTAAGCAGGACAATGAATGGCCTGCAAGACCAGAGTCCAACAGGACAACAGGGGCTGCTGCAGGGGGCGCATATGAGCCCTCGCCCAAGACACCACCTCCAAAGTTGCAACCAACCATGGAGTCCAGAACCTGCAAGAATTCCCAAACCGTGGGCTCCGGGAGATCACACAACTGGCACAATTGTGCCTGGAGCTTCTCCACCCGCTCCTCTGTAAGAAACATCATCCCTCTGGCCGTGTCAAAGCAAACCCTGAGATACTCCAGGGACTGAGATGGAACCAGATGACTCTTGAGCCAGTGAACTACCCAGCCCAAGGATTTTAGGAGGGAAATCACCTGAGAGGTCAGCAAAGTGGCCTCCACAGCAGAATCAGCATGAATCAGCCAGACGACAACATAGGTATGAACCCAAAATCCCTGACACTGGAGGTGCAGCCACTGGATTGCAAGGGACCCTTTTGCCTCAGCTTATAGAGATGGAGAGGCTGTGTTTCCCTCATATCCTTCACCAACTTCTCCAGGTTCCCAAAGAGTACACACCCCATAAAGGGCAGCTGACTCAGAGAATGCATCCATGACCCAGTGGCACAGCCCCTCCAGCAGTGGATTCCCCTCTAAGGAATCTGTCACAAAAGACTTCAGCATGGCCAGGGCCCGTGTGACATCCTCAATAAGATGAGATGGCTCCTTTCTCTGAGTGAGATTGATCCCATGAGAATGCTCCTCCTCCATATCCTGAGGTGGGGAATCTTTGGAATCGGAATCCGCAGTGGACAAGGAGCCTCAGCAGGCCTCCGAGCCCTTCCCTGACTCCTCCGGAACCCTCAAATCTGCTCTATGCCACTTGGAACCCAGAACGGATCCCCTGCTGGGTGCCACCAGAAGGAGGGGACCCATCATCCAACTGCAGAGTCTGTTTAATGAGTTGGGCCAAGTCCTGAAGCCAAAAAGTCCTAGGGGACCCAAAGGGACTCCCCATCAGTTGGACTACAGAGGAGTAGGACTGAAAGACCTCCCACCCCCTCAAGTCCTGATAGGGACTGAGAAAAAAAGTGCCCGAGGCAAAATGGTGCCACTCCCGCTGAAGTCAATTGGGACCGGTGGGTCCCTGCCCCATTTCCAAAGTTGGAAATGGCCCATGACACTGGGGACAGACAGAGCCAACAGCTCTACTTAAAAGGCAGCTCTTGAAAAACCCACAGGCCTGTCCGCTTGGGCCTGCCTTGGCTTTGGGCTCCGGCGACTCCACCATTCCCCAAAGCTCTCGGAGGATGCTTGAAAACAGGAAAATCCCCTGTTCATTTAGTGCCGGAGATTTCCCTGTGCTCTGCTCTGTCTCTCTCTCATTTTTTTTTATTTTTCCTTTGTTTTAAAGCTGAAATAACAGCTTTAACCCAATAGCTTTATTTCCTTAAACAGTGGCACTAAGAAGTGCGAATAGGGGTGGCAGAGCCAAGCTCTGCACTCATCCAAGTATGGTCCAAGATTGTGAGTCAGGGGCGTAGGTATGGGGGGGCCTGGGTGGGCTCAGGCCCACCCAGTTTTACAGCAGCTGAGCAGCCACAGCCTTAGTTTCTTCTGCCGTCACGGTAGAACCCACTCAGCCACCACCCACTCCCACCTGCTTTATTTTTGGCAGTCAGCACTGACCAGCAGTTCTTCTTGGTCCTCCTCTCAGCCATCGCTCCCTGCATTACGCCGTGCCCAGTGACACCACGCCGCTCATGTAATCTTGATTTAAAGTCTTGCGGCCGTTAGTAAGGACCCTTAGCTGCAAGCGCCACGCTGCACTGCCTGCAGTACACATGGCATGCCGGGCAAGATGGCACCGCGCTGCACACAGTGCCGCATGGGAAGGCTGCTGGCCTGGCTGTGTCACGGCGCGTGGGGCTCCTTAGGCCACAATGTGCCTGTCTGTGCCATGTGCCCTGCCTACCGGCCAGGTCTATGACTTTCTTTTCAGTTGGTTCTCTTGGGGAGTCAATCGATCACAGTAGCAGCACTCCCCCACTGCCCCACAATACAGCTACAGAAGCCAGGTAATAAATACATATATTTAAAAAAAAATTTTTAACATGTAGTAATTGTACTCAAATCAAAATGCTGGCTGGTGGTGGTGGGCTTCTGGGTGGGGTAAGCACTTCACTGCCTAGGACAAAAAAGATATATTTAAATGATTAAAATATACCTTTTTTGCCCTGGGCAGTGAAGAGTTCACCCCCACCCAGAAGCCCACCATCAGCTAGCATTTTGATTACTCTTGTAATCAAAATGATGGCTCTGATGGTGGGCTTCTAGGTGGGGGTGGACTCTTCACTGCCTAGGGCAATAACAAAAAGTATATTCATTAACTATATCTCCTTTGCCCTAGGCAATGAGGACCCTATCCTCACCCAGAAATTCACCAACAATAAATTTTAATAGTGCCCAGGTTAATTTTTTAAAAGTTGTCTATTTCTTTCATTTTGGTGGGTTTTTGGGTGGGGACGGTCTCTGCAGTGCCTAGGTTAAAATTTAAAAAAAAAAAAGTGTATGCGGGTTTCTCTGGGTGGACTGCTGCAGAGGTGGGCTCTGCATTGTCCAGGACATAAAAAAAGTCTTTTACATTTAATGCCATGGGGGGTGGGTATGGAGTAGGACAGGACTGACGCTAGGCTACAGGGAGGGGTGGGGTGGTAGGATAGGGCTGATGCTTAGCTATGGGATGGATGGTGGGGAAGGGAAGGATTCATATTAGGCTACAGGGATGGATGGGGGGGGGGGTAAGCAGGGAAGGGCTGATGCTGACCTAAGGGGAGGGATAAGGAGTAGGGAAGGGAAAGCTGATGCCAGGCTGCTGGGATGGTTGGGGGGGGGGGGAGAGAAGGGAAGGGCTGATGCCAAGCTACGGGGATGGATAGGGGGTAGAGAAGAGAAAAGCTGATGCCAGGCTGCTGGGATGGATGGGGGGTAGGGAAGGGAACGTTTATGTTTTTTAATATGTTTTAAAATGATGTGTGTTGAATTGTGATCTGTTTAAAATTACAGAGATAGTGTGGCATAGAAATTTAGAAAATCAATACATTTCTAATTTTTGGTCCTTTATTCTGTAATTGATGAGGGTTGGTCTGTGGTCTGCATGTGAGCGAGCAGGTGAGAGTTTCTGCTGGCAAGTGGTTTGTATGGGGATCAATGAGTCTGACTTGTCTGGCTTTTCCAATGGGATGTGTATTGCTGTTGTGTATATTCACTGCTGCCTTTTTAAAGGTACTGTTACTGGAACTGGTGTTATGGTTTGCAATATAGGCTCTAAGAAGCCTCTTTGCAGGATTTAGTGTTACTTCACAAAGTACCTGGCAGTGACGGGATTTTATTGCTATTATTGAGGTGCTACCAGAATTTGAATACGCTGTTACATGTCATTGCTGTAATTATAATTCAGGATCCTGTCGTGTGCGTTGAGATGTTTGCCATTATAGTAGACTTATGTCTGGTCAAGTTTGATATGGCATAATGTAACTATATTTACAAATATCGGTTTATGTGGTTTCTATTGATGCACGGCAGCTGTTGGGCAGAATTCTAAGGCATTATTTTGTAGTATCCCAAGAAACAAGAAACACTACTCATACCTATATACATTGTGCCCACCCCTGTTAGCCCTGGGCCCACCCAAAAAGTCAGGTCTGGCTACGCCACTGTTGTGAGTGTCCGTTAGGCTCAACCACACAGTGCAGCTGTGGCCAGGAGAGTGGTGAGCTAGGCCAGGAAAAGGAACACAGACAGCACGATCACCTGCTGAAGGTTAAAATAAATGCTAGATTGTTCCAAGTAGCACACCAGTTTATACTGGTGATGTCAGTAGTAAAATTCAGTTTCCTCTACCTCCTCCTGCTGGTAGGAAGAGATAACACCTGTTCAGTCAGAACAGTGGAGCTGATGCAAAGGAAATTGCATTTAGAATGTGAAAATTAAAAACAAAAAAAAAAAGAAAGAAAGTATTTTTCATTCTCAAACAATTTCTGAACAGGAAATAGCAACAAGATTGGATATTTTGATTCAACGGGTAAGCTGAGAAAACACATCACAACCAGCAAACATGTCTTCAAAAGGAAGGTATTGATTAAACAAGTGAATAGAATTACTCATGCATGACTGCAGAATGATTTCCTTATCCATATACTGGCACATATCACTAGGGGAATCACTTGCTTATTTAAGTGCAAACCTTCCTGGCATTTCCTCATGAGACTGAACTTCACAGCTAGGTGTCAACTATTTACAAGGACCAGGACAGGTCAGTTCCTTGCAAGATGTATTTTTACAATCAGCACATGCAGACACTTGCAGCACATTGCATGGAACAGAATACTAAGAGGAAGCACTTACTCGCTGGCAGTTCAGTATCCTTGAACGATTGTGCTCCTGGTTATTGACATAGGGCACAGTCCCAGCATCTGTTATTCCCTGGATTTTAACCACCAAGTTAAAGTTCTTCTGGATGTAAGAATCTGTCACACATGAGGATAGCAGTAGCTTGTTAACAATGCACACAATCAGAATAATTTTTAAAATTAGGAAAAAAAAAAATCAAACCACCCAGATAACACGGAGCAATTTGAGTTGCAGAAAATGTTTTGTAATGAATAGCTTACTACCTGTTTTTGTCCAGTCTCTGTTGGACCTAAGGGGGTTGTGACAAAGTAGAGCCACAAAATTATAATCAAGGATGGTCTGGAACCTAACGACTGGATTAGTGGTCAAACCTACACAGATCCTAGTGACAGAAGTGAAGAAGAACTCAACTTCCATAAATGTAAAAATGTGATTTTTCAGGCTTGGTAGTTCAGGAGGTAGGAGACAAACTAAAGCTAAGAACTTCAAACTAGAGGCAGAATTCCGACATCTGCCAGCAGCTGATATTAAACAAAACCAAACTCTTTTGAGGTCTGGTATGACAGCAAGAGGAAACGTATAGAACAAAACATGGCATAAAAAGACCATACAGCCTATCCAGTCTACCCATCCATACCAAGTGCTCAGCTCTACAATGCCTTTCTCTTCTTCCGAGATCCTCTGCACTTCTCCCATGCTTTCTTACATTTGGATACTAACCTCGTGTATACCATCCCCACCAGGAGGCTATTATATATATCCACTACATTTTCTGTAAAGAAATTTTCTTAGATTACTCTTAAGTGTTCCCCTTTTATTCTCATTTTATGGCCCCTCACAGCTTCCCTTCCATTGAGAAAGGCCTGCCTCTTGAGCATTTCTACATTGGAGGTATATAAATGCCTCTATCATTTATTTCCTTGCCCGACTTTCCTTCAAAGTATACATATTTAGCTCTTAACGTCTGTAACCATATGCTTTATGAAGACCATTGACTATTTTAGTAATCACACACTGGACCAATTCCATTTAGTTTATATCCTTTTGAAGATGCAGTCTCCAGAATGAAGACAAGGTACTCCAAATGAGGCCTCGCCTGTAACTTATCATGGGTTATAAAACGTTAAGAATGGGCAAGTTGGAGAGGCTGAGTGAAGGCAAAGAGAGAGCAGCAGGCTTTACATAAGAACATACTGGGTCAGATGAAAAGATCTATAAAGCCCAGTATCCTGTGTCCAGTAGTGGCCAATCCAGGTCATAAATACCTGGCAGGATCCCCAAAATTTGCTAGATCCTATGCTGCTAACCCTCCGGGATAAGCAGTGGCTTTCCCCATCAGGGGCATTTACGAAAGAGAAGGGTGCCCATCTTCCGACACAAATCGGGAGATAGGCGTCCTTCTCTCAGGGTCGCCCAAATCGGCATAATCGAAAGCCCATGACAGCAGTCTGCAGGTACCTGGAGCAGTTTTAGTGGGTGCAGTGCACTTCAGGCAGGCGGACCGAGGCCCATCCCCCCTACCTGTTACACTTGTGCTGGTAAATGTGAGCCCTTCAAAACCCACTGTACCCACATCTAGGTGCCCCCCTTCACCCCTTAGGGCTATGGTAGTGGTGTACAGTTGTGGGGAGTGGGTTTTGCGGGGGGGTTGAGGGGGGATCATCACTGAAGATAAGGGAGCTATGCACCTGGGAGCAATTTGTGAAGTCCACTGCAGTGCCCCCTAGGGTGCCCGGTTGGTGTCCTGGCATGTGAGGGGGACCAGTGCACTACGAATGCTGGCTCCTCCCACGACCTAATGGCTTGGACTTGGTCGTTTTTGAGATGGGCGTCCTCGGTTTTCATTATCGCCGAAAACCGGGGATGACCATCTCTAAGGTCGACCATCTCAATATTTAGGTCGACTTAAATGTTGAGATTTGGACGTCCTCGACCGTATTATCGAAACAAAAGATGGACGCCCATCTTGTTTCAATAATAGCTGTTTCCCCGCCCCTTCACGGGGCAGTCCTGCGGGGACACCCTCAGGAAAACTTGGGCGCCCCGTTCGATTATGCCCATCCACGTCTACTTTAATAAGTGTTTATGGACTTTTCCTTCAGGAAGTTATAGTTTCTGCAGGTTTGTTTTAAATGTACTACTTAGTAACTTCATGATGTGCCCCCTAGTCTTCGTACCTTTTGAAAGAGTAAACAACTGCCCCCAGATACTATATATCTCGCCTAGATTTCCAAGCATATTCTATAACAATGTGCATTGGTTAACTAGCTAATCAGTGTGCTGCAGCAGCTAAGAAAGCAAATAGAATGTTAGGTATTATTAGGAAAGGAATAGAAAACAAAAATAAGGACGTTATAATGCATTTGTATCTCTCCATGGTGCGACTGCACCTCGAATATTGTGTTCAATTCTGGTCACTGCATCTCAAAAAAGATATAGTGGAATTAGAAAAGGTGCAGATAAGAGCAACGAAAATGATAAAAGGGATGAGACGACCTCCCTATGAGGAAAGGCTAAAGTGGCTAGGGCTCTTCAACTTGAAGACGGCTGAGGGGAGATATGATAGAGGTCTATAAAATAATGAGTGGAGTGGAAAGGGTAGACTTGAAGCGTCTGTTTACTCTTTCCAAAAATACTAGGACTAGGAGGCATTCAATGAAGCTACTAAGTAGTAAATTTAAAACGAATCGGAGAAAATGTTTCTTCACTCAATGTGCAATTAAACTCTGGAATTCGTTGCCAGAGAATGTGGTAAAGGTGGTTAGCTTAGCGGGGTTTAAAAAAGGTTTGGACAGCTTCCTAAAGGAAAAGCCCATAAACCATTATTACAATAGACTTGGGGAACATCCACTGCTTATTTCTGGGATAAGCAGCATAAAATGTTTTGTACTTTTTGGGGATCTTGTCAGGTATTTACCTGGATTGGCCACTGTTGGAAACAGGATGCTAGGCTTGATGGACCTTTGGTCTGTCCAGTATGGCTATACTTAATGTACTTATCAATACTAATTAACATTGAGATTTGCAAGCACAACTCGCTAAGTGTATTCTGTAACGTGGTGCGCCTAAATTCTAAATCGCTTAGTTGAAAAGGGGGTATGACCATGGGCGGGGCATGGGCGTTTCTACAATCTATGTGCATTATTATAGAATACACCTGCGCTGTGCTTAATTTAGGAGTCAAGATTTACTCCTAGCAAAACATGGCCTAAATGTACGTGACCCAATTTGGTTGCATGGAGAGCCGCTTGGCGTAATTCTATATACCGCTCAGAAACTTAGGCTGATTCAATAAATTTTAAGTGTAATTTAGAGAATACGCCTAGGTGTAATTTTTTTCTGCACAGATTTTTCAAGCGCCATATCTAGCCCTTTGTGTTTACCTGTTCCACTCTAGTGGTGATTTTACAGACCTCTAATCATATCTCCTCTCAGACGTCTTCTCCAAGCTGAGGAGCCCTAACCTCTTTAGCCTTTCCTTGTAGCAGAGTTGTTCCAGTGCCTTTATCATTTTGGTTGCCTTTCTCTGTACCTGTTCTGCAACATCTTTTTCATATGTGCTGCCCAAAATTGCATCCAATACTCCAAGTAATCATTAATTCAATAAACAACTGATTAGTTAATAGATCGTTTCTAAACAGGAAAAGGATAGAAGGACTTGTGATCTCCTCCCAGCCACTGAACTTGCAGACTAATCTCAAGGAGGGGTGTGGATGTTAAGCTGTTAGGTATCTTTGGTGCAGGCCATTATGACAGGAACTGAACTAAGTCACTAATCTCAAACAAATGGTCAGGAACTTATTTTGAAGCTCTTTAAATTTAGATGCTGTCAGAGTGACTAGTTTCAGGCCCATTAATTCAGCCTGAACCAGCCACATTGGAGTATGTTATGGGGTAAATATGTCAGGAGAAGAAACCACACAACTCTGCTGGAAGGGAAGAGGAGCTTCCCCATGAGACCCCCATCCACACCGCTATCACAAGGCCACTGTTTTAAGTGTTCATCTATCATTAATTTTACAACTAGAGGCTTTCTGTAAGTGAAAACACAAGAGCAAGGAGACACTTACTATCTGACTGGTCCAGCAGGATGACACAGGTCAGCCACAGCTGCTGATTGTAGCCAGTCATAGGCGGGGAATTCAGTTCAAATGGCTTAATCTGAAATACAAACCAACCTCAAGGATGCAATCTTCAATATTACGGTTCAAATACACAGGTAGGTTATTGATCTGCACTTGGAACCCATGAGGGGTGGGGAGACGCTGGATCTAGTGCTCACAAATGGAGGAACTGTTTCCAACATCTGGGTGGATGCCCACTTAGGCAATAGTGATCATCACACAATATGGTTTGATATAACAGCAAATGCGGAGTGCAGACACATAAAACTCAAAGTACTGGATTTCAGACATGCTGATTTTGGTAAAATGGGGGAATACCTGAAGGAGGAGCCAATGGCATGGGTAGGTATAGGAGAAGTGGGTAGTCCAAGCTAAAAGCTGCTATAAATATGGCAAGAGATCTTTATACAACAAAAGTAAACAAAAGCAAGAGAAACAGGAAGCCTATATGGTTCTCCAAACAAGTGGCCGAAAAAATAATGGCACAAGAGGCTGCGTTCAAGAAATACAGAAGTAGTTTGGGGTCATAAGGACCAAGGCCTCAGACAATGGCTCTGTTTTACGTTACCTTTATTGGAATCCTTTGCTATTTAGAAGTCATGGGGGGGGGGGGGGGGCGGTATACACGGAATTTATGTAATATGACAATATTTTCTTGATGTATGTTTAAACTTTAATGAAAAGATATTAAAAATAAATAAGAAATACAGAAAAATGCAACAAGAAGAACACAGAAATGATGGCTGCATTAAACTCAAAGAGAGAAATATGGCTAGCAAAAGCACAGGTGGAAGAAAAAATGGCTAAAGATGTAAAGAGGTGATAAGATCTCTTTCAGGTATATTATGGAAAAGAGAAAAGCTAGAAATAGACTTTTCAGACTGAAAGATGCTCAGAACAGCTATGTAGAGAGTGATCCCAGAAGAAAATCCTGGAGAAGGACTGCAGTCGGCTGCCGAGGGTATATCTGGGAATGGAGTGGATATTGCACCATTTACTGAAGAAAACATTTATAAACAATTTGAAAATCTGAAAGTTGACAAATCTAGGGGTCCGGATACATCCCAGGATACTGGAGGGAGCTCAGAGAAATCCTGGTGGAAACTCTAAGGATTTATTTAATAGATCTTTAGAGACAAGAGGTTCCACAGGATTGGAGACGAGCTGTGATCCTTCTTCACAAAAGTATGGACTGGGAAGAAGTGGGAAATTACAGGCTCGTAAGCCTCATGTTGGCAGTAGAAAAATAAGGAGTCACTGGCTGAAGGAAAAGATAGTTAACTTTCTAGAATTCAATGGGTTGCAGGATTTTTTTTTTGTTACATTTGTACCCCGCGCTTTCCCACTCATGGCAGGCTCAATGCGGCTTACATGGGGCAATGGAGGGTTAAGTGACTTGCCCAGAGTCACAAGGAGCTGCCTGTGCCAAAAGAATTCGATTGATTTCTTTGACTGGGTGACCAAAGAACTGGATAAAGGTCATGCACTAGATGTAATCTACTTGGATTGCATTAATACCCGACGTGGCCACGTTTCGCCCTCAGGCTGCGTCAGGGGTATAAACTATCAAAAGTGTATGTAAATATATCATACACACTAGTAGTTCCAAAAATCTAGTTCCATTTATCTGCTACTTCCAACTGAACTGATATGCATATCAGTTCAGTTGGAAGTAGCAGATAAATGGAACTAGATTTTTGGAACTACTAGTGTGTATGATATATTTACATACACTTTTGATAGTTTATACCCCTGACGCAGCCTGAGGGCGAAACGTGGCCACGTCGGGTATTGTTCCAATAAATGCATTTGATTCCACTGCTTTGTTGTTTTTTATCTACTGTTTTGTAAGCAGTTGTGTGCCTTTTTGTTTTTTTTTTTTTTTTTTTTTTTTTTTTTTTTTTGTTATCTACTTGGATTGCTAAAATTCCTCACAGAAAACTCTTGAATAAGCTGAGAGGGCTGAACTTAGGACCTAAAGAGGGACATAATCGAACGCCCATCTCCATGGGCATTCATCTCAGAGAACGGGTACGTGAAGGGGCGGGACAGACCATATTTTCTAAACAAAAATTTCAATAATACGGTTTGTGCCGGGCAAATGCATCAGATTTGTGCGGATTTGAGCTGGGCGGTTTCGTTTTTCAGCAATAATGGAAACCGAAGGCGCCCAGCTCAATAACGAACAAATCCAAGGCATTTGGTCATGGGAGGGGCCAGTATTCGTAGTGCACTGGTCCCCCTCACATGCCAGGACACCAACCGGGCACCCTAGGGGGCACTTGTAACAAGTAAAAAAAAAAGAAAAAAGTTACATACTTCCCAAGTACATTGCTCCCTTCCCTTGGGTGCTGAGCCCCAAATCCCCCCAAAACCCACTGCCCACAACTCTACACCATTACCATAGCACTTATGGCTGAAGGGGCCACCTACCACCACAAGTGTAATAGGTGGGGGGGGGGATGGGCCTGGGTCCACCTGGGTGAAGTCCACTGCACCCACTAACAGCTGCTCCAGGGACCTGCATACTGCTGTGATGGAGCTGGGTATGGCATTTGAGGCTGGCATACAGGCTGGAAAAAAAAGTTGTTAAAGTTGTTTTTTGGGTTTTTTTTTGGTGGGAGGGAGTTAGTGACCAATTCCCTCCGGTGGTCATCTGGTCATTTAGGGCACTATTTTGGGACTTGTTCGTGAAAAAAAAGGGTCCAAAAAAGTGACCCAAATTCACGGTAAAAACGCCTTTCTTTTTTCGATTATCAGCCGAGGGCGCCCATCTCTCCTCGGCCGATAAACATGCCCCAGGCCCGCCTTCACCATGCCTCCGACACGCGCCCGTCAACTTTGTTCGTTTCCGTGACGGAGTGCAGTTGAAGACGCCCAAAATCGGCTTTCGATTATACCGATTTGGGCGCCTTTGCGAGATGGGCACCCATCTCCCGATTTGGGTCAAAATACGGGCGCCCATCACTTTCGAAAATATGGCCGGAAGTGGTTGACCAGCAGGTGACCAAGGGTGATGGTAAATGGGATTTGCTGAGAGGAAAGGAAGATGAGTAGTGGAGTGGCTCAGGGGTTGGTACTGGGGCCAATTCTGTTTAATATATTTGTGAGAGACATAGCTGAAGGGTTAGAAAAAAACATTTGCCTTTTTGTGGATGACACAAAGATAGCCAATTTAGTAGATACCTCGGAGGGAGTAGAAACCAGAAGATCTTCAAAAATTAGAAGGAAGTATTGGTAATGAAAACACTAACAGAATTCAAAAATGCATGGGTTAAACATCCTGTATGGAAGGCGTGGAACCAAACAAGCTTAGCAATGATTAGATGGCAAGATCAGTAATCAAGAAGCAAAGCCAGTGCAGGGCAGACTTCTACTGGTTGGATGCATCTGTGGTCAAAATTTTGTGTGGAGGTGGAATTTGGAATGGGAGTCCCAGAGTCAAATTGGACCTAATTAACCACCAGCAGAGAGACTGTTTAAGCTGTGGCGTGACCTCGATGGCATTGTTAGGCACCCCATGGCCGAATGCCACTGAGAAGTTAGAGTCCACTGGGCTCTCCTGAAATGAAGATGTGCCTTGGGAGTAGCATGTACAGTAAAGACCATGAGGCATATTTTCAAAGCACAGGTTTCTATGGAACTTTGGAAGGCTAAGTGCTTTGAAAATATGGCCCCATGTGTCCTAGTGGTCTCAACATCTGCCAAGCTGCAACCTGCTGGCTGCTGTGAATCTGGTCAGCGATTGCAATAAGAGCAGTCACTTGATCTTGTGGCAGAGGGACGGTCATTGCATAGCATCTCTGGTTAGAGAATCAAACTCTAGGACTTGGAAAGCTCGGTCCTACATTCATACTCGGACTCCAAATTCAACGTAAAGGGAATGGCATCCACCATTTCCTTGACAAAGCAGGTGAAGTAGAGGGGTTTAGGTGGAAAGCTTCCGCCTCTCATCAGGTGGGGTGGGGTCTGAGGGTATGCCATAAGATCCTCTTTGAAGAGGTAGTCTAGCTCTTCCTCAGACTCCCATTATCATATTAGACTCAGCAAAACAGCTGGAAGGATGTCTAGGCCTCAGGGCCATACACTGAGATGCATGACTACTTCTCAAGCGTGAGGGAGCTTCCTTCCCCAATGTCGAGTGCTGCAGTGCATGAAGCGGTACCGACATCAAAGCTCCTTGAAATAAGGGGGTTGGGGACTGCTCTACAGGTGAAGTCTGGGCCTTGAGGTCAGAGTGGCCAAGTGCCTTCTAGGTGCCAATGCCCGAGTACTGTGTAACTGAAGCAAACCTGCCAGCTCCTTTCTTAGTATGGCCTAGTACCAGTCATTGAGGACAGGGGTCAGTAAGGCTGGGGCCGACGTCAGTGTGGAGAGAGCCTGCTCAGTCGCCGGTGCAGAATCGGAAGCAAGGTCCCGGCTGAATGGGGCCTGAGGCGATGGCACCAATGGCTTGGTACATGCAATATAGCAAGGTTTTAACAAACCACCATAACAGAGAGAGAGCACTCTCCCAACACCAACACTTCTTGGGTATGGGCAACAGCGATGCCTCAGAGCTCCCAGCTCTATGCTTCGAAGAGGACCAATGTTGATGCTTCTTGGCCTTCACCCAATGCTTAACATTGGGGTCCCTTGGTGCCAAAGTGGACGATGTCGAACCCACATATATGTCCTCGGTGTCGGGTCCGATGCCCATCGGTCCCGAGGCCTGCTATTATTGCCCGATGTCAAGGAAGGTGGAGACCTCCTTGATGCCAATGCACTCCCAGTGTTGGACACAGCCCTGGCAGCCATCGGGTTTGATGCTGATGTACCGGACTTCAAGGAGCCAAAAAGTTCTCTCTGGCAAGCCTGACATACTTTGTGTTCTTTTCTGCATTTTTAAACAAACAGCACAATTAGTTGGGTCATGGTCAGGCCCAAGGCACTCCACCCATCAACTGCCATGGGTCAGTACTTGAAACCACCCAATTGAACTGAGTGCACTCCTTGAAGCCACTGGTGTCTTCTGGGCCATGGAAAAAAGAACACAGGCCAAATCAAATGGCTCAATGATGAGGCCAAAAAGGGGCTTACCTCTAATTAAGCCCAGTGCTCCAGCCAAGAGGGCCTCAGGAGACAGGAAAAATGTAGAAAACTAAGCACCAAAAAAAAAACTGAAACGGCTATAAGGTACCTGCGTGGGAAGGCACAAAACTAGCAGAAAAACAGCGTAGGAGAACAATAAGACACAATCTCCCTGCTCTGCGGAAAAAACAAGACTGAGGGTCCTGCGCTCGCGCATGTGAGGTGGGACCTCTGCCAAGGTAAAATTATGTATCATACCTGATAATTTTCTTTCCATTAATCATAGCTGATCAATCCATAGACTGGTGGGTTGTGTCCATCTACCAGCAGGTGGAGATAGAGAGCAAACTTTTGCCTCCCTATATGTGGTCATGTGCTGCCGGAAACTCCTCAGTATGTCGATATCAAAGCTCCATCCGCAGGACTCAGCACTTAGAGAATTACACCCACGAAGGGACACTCTGCCCAGCTCACCACCGCCGAAACGGGGGAGGGGAATTAACCCAGCTCATCCCCACACAAGTGGGGGAGGGGAATCCGTCCAGCTCATCCCCACGGAGCGGGGGAGGGACACCACACCCGCCGATGCGGGGGGATCTGGCTTATCCTGCAACCGCAACCGCGGGAGGAGCTGACTGACCCTAACACCGCCGAAGCGGGAGGTGTACAAAGCTGCCCTACAGCCGCACGAAGCGGGAGGGAGTGCCGGCAGAATTTAAATCTCAATCCAGCCCCGTAAAATGGAGGGGAGAGGAATGCAGCAGCTCACTGTAACACAAACTCGTCTCAACTCTTGAAGAATCCAGGTGAAAGAAGAACTTGAACACGAAGTCCTCCTGAAGTAACTGAAGGCTAAACTTGAACCTAAAATTCAACCAGAATATAAACAGTACAGATATCTGGGAGGGGCTATGGATTGATCAGCTATGATTAATGGAAAGAAAATTATCAGGTATGATACATAATTTTACCTTCCATATCATCAAGCTGATCAATCCATAGACTGGTGGGATGTACCGAAGCAGTACTCACCCAGGGCGGGACATAGAAATCCCTGACCGCAACACTGAAGCTCCAAACCGGGCCTCCGCCCGAGCAGCCACAGTCAAGCGGTAATGCCTGGCAAAGGTATGGGCCTTCCCCGCGGCCACCTAAGCCGCTGCAATGGCTTCCTTGACCCATCTTGCCACTGTAGGCTTAGAAGCCTGCAGACCCTTACGAGGACCTGTAAACAGGACAAACAGAAGATCCGATTTCCGGAAATCATTGGTCACTTCCAAGCATCTGATGATGACTCGTCTCACATCCAGAAATTGAGAGCAGAGTATTCCTCTGGGTAGACCTCCCTACGAAAGGAAGGGAGACAGAGCTGCTGATTCACATGGAAGCGAAAAACAATCTTGGGCAGGAAGGAAGGCACTGTGCGAATAGACACTCCTGCCTCAGTGAACTGCAGAAAAGGCTCTCGACCTGAGAGTGCCTGGAGCTCGGAAACTCTTCTGGCTGAAGTGATAGCCACCAAAAAGACTGCTTTCAATGTCAGGTCTTTCAGAGATGCCCTCGACAAGGGTTCAAAAGGCGGCTTCTGCAATGCTCTTAGCACCAGGTTGAGATTCCACGCAGGCACCACTGAGTGCAGAGGAGGGCGCCGGTGATTAACTCCCTTGAGAAAGCGCACCACATCTGGCTGCGAAGCCAGGGAAGCACCCTTCAGGCGGCCCCTGAAGCAAGCCAGAGCCGCTACCTGGGCTTTAAGGGAACTGAGCGACAGGTCTTTCTCCAGACCTTCTTGCAGGAACGCCAACACTGAAGAAATTGGAGCAGTGAAGGGAGAAAGTGAGCCTGCTTCACACCACGCTGCAAAGATACGCCAACCCTGGCGTAAGCAGTAGAAGTAGAGCGCTTCCTCGCTCTCAGCATAGTGGCGATGACCTTGTCTGAGAAACCCTTCTTTCTCAGACGCTGCCGCTCAATAGCCAGGCCGTAAGACCAAAGGGGGAGGGATCCTCCATCCCCACGGGACCCTGATGTAAACAGGTCCTGCTCCACTGGCAGCCGCAGAGGATCGGCGACTGAGAGCCTGAACAAGTCCGCATACCAGGGACGTCTGGGCCAATCCGGACACACCAGGATTACCCTGCCGGGGATGCTTTGCCACCCGGTCTAGCACCCTGCCCAACATGGGCCAGGGCGGGAACACATAGAGAAGCTCTTGTGTCGGCCACTGTTGGAGAAGAGCATCTACTCCCAGGGAGCGAGGGTCCCGTCCTCTGCTGAAAAAGCGCGGCACTTGGCAATTGGCCGATGACGCCATGAGATCTAGGCTCGGCTGGCCCCAGCGCTTCGTGATGTCCAAGAACGCCTGAGCAGATAGCTGCCACTCTCCGGGCTCCAAGGTATGGCGACTGAGAAAGTCCGCCTTGACATTCATGACTCCGGCAATGTGGGCCGCTGACAGCTGCTCCAGGTTCACTTCCGCCCACTGGCAGAGATTCATAGCCTCCTTGGCTAGAGGGGCGCTCTTGGTACCTCCCTGGCGGATGACATAGGCCACAGCCGTGGCATAGTCCGACAGGACCCGTACTGGCTTCAACGCCAGTACCGGGATGAACTCCAGCAGCGCCAACCGAATGGCTCTGAGTTCCAGGAGGTTGATAGACCACTTGCCTCTGCAGGAGACCGGAGCCCCTGCGCTGTCCTTCCCAAGCAGTGGGCTCCCCAGCCCGTCAAAGAGGCGTCTGTCGTGACGACAATCCACTCCGGGGTCACCAGAGGCATTCCTGCAGACAACTTGACTGTCTGCGTCCACCAGCTCAGCGCCTTGCGCACTGCTGGGACCAAGGGAAGGCGCACAGCATACTCCTCCGACATCGGAGTCCAGCGCTGCAGCAGAAATTGCTGTAGTGGTCTCATATGAGCCCTGGCCCAGGGCACTACTTCCATCGTGGCCGTCATAGAGCCCAACAGCTGCACATAGTCCCAAGCCCGAAGAGGAGAGGCTACTAGGAACTGGTCCATCTGAGCCTGAAGCTTGACAATCCGATTGTCTGGCAGGAGCACTCTGCCCACTTGGGTGTCGAATCGAACTCCCAGATACTCCAGGGACTGAGTCGGGCGCAGCTGGCTTTTCTCCCAGTTGATGATCCACCCAGGGAGCTCAAAAGAGCAACCACCCGGTTCACAGCTTTGCCGCACTCTGCATAAGAGGGGCTCGGATCAACCAATCGTCCAGATAAGAATGGACTTGTACTCCTTCCTTCCTCAGGAAGGCCGCGATGACCACCATTACTTTGGGGAAGGTCCGCGGAGCAGTAGCCAACCCGAACGGGAGGGCTCTGAACTGGAAGTGTCGGCCCAGTACTGCAAAACGCAGAAAGCGTTGATGAGGAGGCCAGATGGGAATATGCAAGTACGCTTCCTTGATGTCCAAGGATGCCAGGAACTCTCCTGCCTTCACTGCCGCTATAACAGAGCGGAGGGTCTCCATGCGAAAGTGCCGAACTTTCAAGGCCCGATTGACCCCTTTGAGGTCGAGGATAGGCCGTACAGAACCTCCTTTCTTTGGTACCACAAAGTAAATGGAGTAACGTCCCTTGCCAAGCTGATTTTCTGGCACCGGAACGACGGCCCCCGGGCGGATCAGATTGTTCAAGGTCTGCTGCACTACCACAGCTTTGACCGGAGACTTGCAGGGAGAGAGTACAAACCCGTCTTTTAAGGGTCGGCAGAACTCTAGCTTGTAGCCGTCTCTGATGACTTCCAGCACCCAAGCGTCTGAAGTTATTGTGGTCCACTCGCCCATAAACGAGGACAGCCGTCCTCCAATCTGCACTGGGGCGTGGACCAAGGCCCCGTCATTGGGTACGAGACCCTGGGGGAGGACCGGAGGGAGCACCTCCGGGACGGCGGTCTCTGCGAAAAGAATGCTGCTTGGGGGAGAAGTTCCTTTTGAAGAAAGAGGGGGCAGAGGAGCCCGACCTGCCCGGGCGGTACCGACGGGCTTCTGAAACCGTCCTCTGGAGGTACCAGGGCGAGTACTAGCCCGAGCCCTGACCTCTGGTAACTTCTTGCCCTTAGACGTGCCGAGATCGGTCACGATTTTGTCCAGCTCGACCCCAAAGAGCAGCTTGCCTTTAAAAGGCAATCTAGCCAGGCGGGATTTAGAGACGTGGTCAGCAGACCAATGTTTCAGCCAGAGCCACCGCCGCGCAGAGATTGTCTGAGCCATGCCTTTCGCTGAGGCCCTCAAGACATCATACAGCAAGTCTGCCAAATAGGCTAAACCCGATTCCAGGGCCGGCCAATCAGCCCTCAAGGAAAGATCCGAGGGGAAAGCCCGCTGCACCATAGTCAGGCACGCCCTGGCCACATAGGAGCCGCAAATTGAGGCCTGCAAACTTAAAGCAGCTGCCTCAAAGGACGACCTTAAGGCCGCCTCCAATCTTCTGTCTTGGGCGTCCTTTAGGGCCGTGCCACCTTCCACCGGCAACGCCGTTTTCTTAGTCACCGCAGTGATTAAAGAATCCATGGTAGGCCACAGATAGGCCTCACGTTCGCTTTCAGTCAAAGGATAGAGGCGGGACATAGCCCTAGCCACTTTAAGGCTCGCTTCCGGGACATCCCATTGAGCCGCAATTAAGGTGTGCATGGCATCATGCACGTGGAAGGTTCTAGGCGGGCGCTTCGTCCCCAGCATAATGGCGGAGCCAACAGGGGCTGAGGGAGAGACGTCCTCCGGAGAGGAAATCTTTAAAATGCTCATGGCCTGCATTAACAGGTTGGGCAAATCCTCTGAGCGAAAGATCCGTGCTGCAGAGGGGTCATCCGCTCCATCCGAGCGGGGATCCGTCTCCTCCAAGGAATCCGCAAAGGACCGTTGGGAGACCTCAGATACGCTGCCCTCATCTACATCGGAGGAGACAAAGTCCTCCAAGGCCTGGGAATCAACCCGAGGGCGTTTACCTCTGGGAACCTCAACCTCTTTACCAGACGAGGGAGCAGGGGCAGCGTTTTGCATAAGGAAGGCCTGATGCAGCAGCAAAACAAACTCGGGGGAGAAACCCCCCAGACTGTGCACTTCCGCAGCCTGGGCAACGGCCCTAGACGCACCCTCAACCGGCGCTCGCAAGAGCGGGGGAGAGACATGCTGCGCATCCAAAATGGCGTCCGGCGCGACACTCCGTGAAGGAGCCGCGCGGGAAGAACGGCGCTTAACTTTAGCCGCTTTTGTGCCGTCGCCCAAATTAAGGGCGTTCATGGCATTAATGTCTCCAACCTCAAGGGCGGCCCAAGAAGAAGCCGTCCGAGCCGCGTGGCCGGCCAAGATGGCGGAGGCGAGGAGCGGGGGATGGGCGTTTATGGCGGGAAAAACCGCCACGCCGGAGGAAGGACCGGGACATTCATCGGTCACGAAACTGTCACCCAACAAGGGCGAATCAGGCTTTAAGACCCCCGCATCCCCTCTAGAAGCGCCCAAGCGATCCGGGGAGCGACTCTTTACGCCCTCGCCCTCCGACGCCATATGCCACGTGGAGATAAATCGGGGAACCCCCTGCCCGCTATAAAAAGGTAAAAATTACCTGCTGTCCGCTCCGAGCTGTAACGACCTGGTGTTCCAGTGAGTAGCTGCAATAAACGTTTAAATAAACGTCGAAATAAACGCCTTTAAGGACGTTCAAAATTTTTTTTTTTTTTTTTTTTTAACGGAGCCAGCGGGAGGGGGGAGAAAAGGAGGGACCTCAACCCCAGGCACTCAACAAAACCTAAAAATTAGGCTTGGAGGCCTAGCCAGAGCTGCTGCTGTGTGTGACCACCACCTGCTGAGATAGAGAACATACTGAGGAGTTTCCGGCAGCACATGACCACATATAGGGAGGCAAAAGTTTGCTCTCTATCTCCACCTGCTGGTAGATGGACACAACCCACCAGTCTATGGATTGATCAGCTTGATGATATGGAAACTCCGGTTAAAGATAGCGTGCTGGGCAGCATCCACATTGTGCTCCGTCGAGATGACATCACCCAAGTGTAAGGATACTACTGCCCTGCTTGTCCTCAGAGAAAAGACATTTCAATACTGCTACCACCTGCGTGCTGAACTCTGAGAAGTCGTCTGGTAACATGAAGCCGAAACTTACCTGCATTGTACTGTTCACTTTCTCTGTATGAATTACTTCTGGACCTGTAACAGACAGTAGTCACAGTGTAAGAACGCAGAGTAAACTAAAGTGCTGACGTTTTAAACACTGGCTGTGTGGACCTACATTATACTTTTAATGGAATAATTTATACACCATTAATCCTGATCAAAATCACAGTAACGCAGTGTTCAAGAACATAAAATTAAATACAGATAAAAGAGCAGTAAAAAACACAGTCAATGACTGATACTAAGGGGCCCTTACAGTAAAGTGTGGTAAAGTTTCACACTTACTGCATGATTAATTGCAAAGCCAATGTGTAACTGTTGGGAATTCTCCCAACACCGTTGTGCACAGTTACCGCACTAAAAAAATTAAGTAACCATGCAGTAAGTGTAGTGACAGTGCGAATGCATTTATCACCTTCTATGTATGCCTCATTATTCAGATACGAGACAACTTCTGCAAGAGGAGAGGAAAAAGGGGGTCAAAAAATGGTAATTTAATGAGCCACAAAAAAAGAATATGCCCCGAACGTTTGCTTAGCTGCAATGAGTTGTCCACACCCTATCCCTATTCCATAATAGAATAGGCAGTTTGCATGCGAGTTAGCACACGTGATCATGCCAGCACAGTAACAGTCGTTATGGCTGTGTGTTAAGCTACCACATGCTAATTCATTTGGTAACCGCTTACTGCACGTTAGTCAAAAGCCTCCTATGACAAACACAGAAAAAAAACCCCTAGTAATTACCACAAAATTTACATCAAACCATAAACGAGCCAAGATTTCAAACCCTCCCAGAAGCACACAGATTTATCTTCCCCTCATTTTTCTAGGAAGCTAATCGCAATTATTATGGGCAATAACACATTTGGAACTCAAGCAAACATCTCTAGAACAAGACATTTACTGACAGTTCTGTTTCCTCTTAAATACTTTTTTCTTCCTTGTTTCATTATGCCAATATAATAAGGGAATAAAATGATAGACTTTGATGGAACATGAGGCGTCATAACAGGAAACAGAATATTCTGGAAAGAAGCATATTCATTAGGTAGGAAGGGCAATCATAATTAAGATAATGAAGGAAGAAAAAGGTATTTAAGAGGAAACAGAACTGAGGATGGAGAGCCTCAGTGTGTCCACTAGGAGGTGGACATATTGACAGCTTCCAGGGAAAACTCTATTTTAATTTGCTACATATTATACTGTATTGGGAGTTTACTTGTTACTATTTCAATAATTACTGATTGGCTTCTTTGACAATTTGAATAAACATTTATTATGTCTAATACTTATTTAGTAGCCAGAGTTTTTCTTGCCTGGAATTCTGCCTGGGGGAGTAAAGATTTTACTCCTTCAGAAGGTTACTTCTGTCTCAGAGGCAAGTCAGAAGTATACATTACTCTGATACTACCCCCACCCTCTTGCTAAGGCTATAATTTTGCTCACACCCACTTACTTCTCCTTTTGATTGTTTATCTGGATACAGCAGATGTCCTTAGTCAAAGGAGTCTCTGTCTTAGTTGCTGACCAGCAACTTATCACAACTTAGCATAGCATAGGTCAAATGTCAAACCACAGCCTTAGAAAGGTATTTTTCAGAAAAAGCACATTTATAGCTCTCTTGCAACTCTTTAAGTCTGCTCCCTGCAAAATAGCTATATTAAAATAAAAACTAGAAATATGTATGGTTTGCACCTTTTCATTGCCTCTCTGAAATACAGTTACTAGTAGTGGTGTTTCCCTATTCAAAATCTGAGATACTACCTGTGATTGGGAAGTATCAAAATGTGTTTATCAGCATCCTTGAACTACAGAGAGCATACTAAATACAAATTACAATTCGAATGCAGACCAGGCAATCAACACTCTAAAACAAAAAAGGATCTGCTGCTGGTAAATGACCGAAGTTACCTCCTACGGAGGTTATCTTCGTGTTAGCAGGAAAAAAGGCCTCAAAGCGCTTCCAGGTCATCAATAGATCTGCGGAAGCTACACCGGGTCTTATGACCCTACTTTCATCCTTGGCCAAAACCTACAGAGAGCATAGCCAATGCTGTTCCTGAATCATTTTATGTATTTTATGTATTTATTTGTTACATTTGTATCCCACATTTTCCCACCTATTTGTAGGCTCAATGTGGCTTACATAGTACCGGACAGGCATTTGCAGACTCTGGTGTGAACAAATACAAAGTGATGTTGTGGTAAGATAAAGTTCATGTGGCACAGCCACATTAGGACATCGTATAACAGAAGAGTTGTGTTATGTCCATTACGTACTTTAGTTTTGTTGTGTTGCAGATATCAGGCATTTATGTTGGATTGGCAGAGTATGCCTTTTTAAACAGTTTGGTTTTTAGTGTTTTCCGGAAGTTTAGGTGATCATACGTAGTTTTCAAGGCTTTTGGTAATGTGTTCCACAGTTGTGTGCTAATGTAGGAAAAACTGGATGCGTAGGTTGATTTGTATCATGGGGATTTGTATCATTGTATCATGGGGAGAAGGGTACCCAGGGAAATCATCCTGAACTTTTCTTGATCAGGAATTTGTTCAGGGCCCTTAGGTCTAGGATGGGACAAAATCCCGCTATTTTCTTGGGCACAAGGAAGTACCTGGAATAGGATCCCTTCTTCCCCTGGTGGCACAGATTCAACCACATTGGCCTGTAGAAAGGCAGAGATTTCTTCTACAAAGCACCTGCTTGTGCTGAGAGCTGATGTAAGATACTCTCAGTGGGCAATTTGGTGGTCTCTGATGCCAACATAGTGTGTAACCGAGATGGACTATTTGAAGAACCCACTATTCAGAGATTATAAAGGGCCACCTTTGATGGATCTTGCAACTTATTGGCTTCCAGGAAATTCACTATCCTTTCCTTCAGCATCGCTTCCATTACTTTTCCAATAACCGAAGTGAGGCTTACCGGCCTGTAGGCTCACTTCAGTGGTGATGGTTCTATATAATGGACCCAAAGCTCTGTTATGGGTTAGTAGTTGTTGCTCAGATGTTTTTTTAGGTTTCTTGAAGAACAAGACAAGGTTACCCATTTTCTCCCTTATTATTTGTGTTATTGGACAATTTATTGAGGGAGATACAAATGAATCTGGACATCCGGGGTTGGGGGAGAGGGGTCCGCTGGGTTCCAGGAAATTCAAAATTGCAATTCGCCGACAATTTATTGGTACATTTGACTAACCCGTGTGATTCATTATCCACTCTCATGGAGAGTTTCATTGAATATGGGGATTTTTCAATATTTACCTTGAATTTTATGAAGTCAGGGGCATACCAAAGAATAAAATTACCAGTAGATACAAAGAATATTTGACACTTGAATGTTCAGCTTTTATAGAGAATAATCAGCATTGGCTGATGGTTTGGAGATCCCTACCATTGTCTCTTAGTGTTAGAATTAGCTTCTACCAAATGGATATTTCCCCAAATGGCTGTTTCACAGAAAATACCTATTTATTTGCTGCAAAAACATATTAAGCATTTACATAAACTAAGTGGATGTTTTTGTTGAGGAGGGAAAAGATTGTAAGCTCTTTTGAGCAGGGAGTGTCTCTTTGTGTCAGATGTTCAGCGCTGCGTGCGTCTGGTAGCGCTATACAAATGCTAATAATAAAAAACCAAAATTATAGCTCTCTTATTTATATGGGAATTGGAGGATAGGTGGTCTTGGACTTCTGAATCTTAGAACTTATAATTTGGCCTGTCTTCTCCATCATGTACAAAATTCGGTTCGGAATAAAGACTATACCCCATTAGAAGAGCAGCGGGCCTTCCTAGTGCCTTGGCACTTTAATTTTATATTGCATGCCCCCACTACACTCTTACTATCTAACTTGAAAACCAACTGTGTTGTGCAACCTCTGAGGTTGGCATGAAGAGATTTGATTAAACTGTGGAAAACGGGATCCTAGGGTCACCAATCAGCAGTCTTTTTTTCCCCAGGAATGGATAATGCGATTTTTACAGGTTGGGAACAAGCTGGGTTTACCTTAATATAACACATTTTTAATGAGGATGGCTCCCTTAAAACACTAGTGAACATACAGCAGTTATTTCCGGGACTAAGGGCATATCTTATTTTCAACTACCTATTGGGCTTAAATTGAGGGAGCTGCTCCTCGACAGTCAAGATGTGGGAGGTGACAATTTTGGGTCTCCACCTGTCTCTGCAGTGGTTGCGGACCTGGAAGGATTACACTAATATTAAATTAACCTGGGAGTGGGAATTGGGATGCCCTTTGAGATCTTATGATGTTGGCTGTACTATTAGAGCTCTCTCATCAGTGGTGCATGGAGCAGGTCTGAAAGAGTGGCATTACACATTTATTCACAGGGCTTACTGGGCACAAAAACAGGTACAGAGTGGTCCTGGTCCCCTCTCTGTTATGTGCAAAATGTAACCGGGTGGAGGGCACTTTGGTACATATTTTTTTGGCCATGTCATTATATACAAACATTTTGACTAATATATTGACATACATAGGGTGATTGGTGAATATTGGACTAAGGGTTCTATGGCATTATTAGTGATGATTTGACCATAACATAAAATCTTACTTCAGAAAGTCATAGTAGTAGGGAAAAATATATATATTCCAGAAGTGAATGCAGCCTGATGCTCCTTCCTACTGGCAATGGAGAGAAACCAGTTTCATGCCCTCATGTTACGGGAAACCACAGAGGCACATCTTACTTTTAAATGCCAATGCTGCTTTCTAGCTATTTGGTCTCCTTATATTTATTTGCTGCCTCCCAGAACACACAGTTTGGTTTTAAATAAGTTCACTTCATGAGGGATCCTGTGTCACGGATGCTCCTCCTTGGACATTTGCATAAACTGATTTAACTCTTACTCCTCTGGACTATAGGGGTTGGTGTGTATTGGTAACGGATGAAAGATTGGGGGGGGGAGGGGGCTTTAAACGTATTTTGAGTTGGGTGGTAAGCAGGGGGAACAATGCTGTATTTCCTATTTTTGCTTCAGCAAGGGGTTTGGGTGTATTAGCTTGTTTAAGCACTGTGAAAATTGTAATCTTGAATTTCTATTTGTTTGTTCTTTTTGCTGCAGCCAATAAAAACATTTTCTACTAAATCCCCCAATTTTGGGCTATGAAAAGGGGGAGGTCGGTGCTCAGGCTTAAGCAGGCCTATCAAGCTGAGAAAACAAAAGAAAATCTGAAGGGCCAAAAAACACTAAGAAACTAGAAGGGAACATCCCCCGCCACACACAGGCACTGAAGGGAACTAGACAAAATGCTGCAAGCCACAGAAACACACCGTGTCGCAAGTGGCCACAAATTGGCACAAATTGGCTGGGATGCTGTTCTCTCCGCAATCTCCACTAGCACCACATGCCGACTGCAGCTACTCTATTTCTGAGAGCCATGCCGGAGCAGTTTCCTTCCTGCAGCTTCTCCAAAAGAAATTATGGCTGTTTTTCTTTGGAAACTTTCCCTCCCCATAGAGAAGTGGAAGAAAGCCACCAGATCACCAGCCCCAGGTGCTGTCTGACCTCAAGTCAGGTTGCCTCCCCTGTAGGTGTGTTTATACTTAACTGCAGACTTACAACATCTCACTAAGCCCAAGCTGAAGGGAAGAGAGAAGGGAGGACGGGGGAGACCAAGTCACACTCACCTCCTTGCTGACAGTGTCCCCACAGGGCTGCTGACAGCAGCTGCTTCATCTGGCCAAGACTGGAGGTCAAGGCCTGGACCCCACAGCCCTCTTGGTCATCCCTGAGTGATCCTACGGTCAAGTACTCAACCAGAGGACCACAGGCCATAGACCATGCCCCCAGGAATCAGACCAACAAAAAAAAATCATTCTGGTGCACCAGTTGATCTGAACCATCTATTGAAGGAAGAGAAATACTGGCAGGTTGCAGGGCTGCACCACCTCTTATACTGGTGAGGACATCACAGAACTGTTAAGTGTTCTCTGCCTCCATCTGTTTGCTGGGGAACATAACCCACTCATCTGAACTGGTCTAGCAAGACAAGGAACGTACATTACGCGCATACATGTGGCACTTAAATGCTAACATTTACACCAGCTCTACGGTTGGCGGTCGTGTTCGCACCTAAATGTCAAGCCCATTAGTACCCGGTTAGTCTAATACTGTATAAAAAGAAAGTAAGCGACTACATTCCTTTATAGAATAGGCTCCTACCAGGTGCCCTGTTATAGAATTGCCCCCTACATGGTTCAAATAAAACGTATGTAAGAATGACTACGTATTAATTATTCATTTACGCAGGATATTCTCAGACCAACCAATAAACACTTCCAACAACAGGTGCAACAGCAGGAGTAGGAAGCATAGGTTCCAATTGCTTTGCTAGGAAGTTTTTCATTTAGGAGAGAGAATGGCACAGCTGAGCCTGGAAACCTGTTCAACAGAGGAAAGTGTGTAAAAAAATTAAAAAAAAGACAGCATAACCCAGGAGCCACAGATATCTAACACTTATAAGAAGACTGGAGCTATGCAATGTGATCACTGCAAAGCAAAAACAGAGATACAAAATTATGCAGACTGTAAAAATATTAACTTACCTGCAATGCCAATGAAGACGGTCAAGCTAAAGCAGATGAAGAACACAACAAAGACCAGGACAAAGTGGCGTTTGGACAGGGTATACAATCGCATAGGTGCCAACCTGTGGAGTAAAGACAGAGTGTGTTAATTCTAACATGATGTCAGGAACGTGCATAAGAAATAACCACAGGAGACATTCCTTGAAAACCACCCCCGCCAAATTCTATTCTGAAAGTGCCACACTGACATTTATGAAAAAAGAGACAAGCTGACCTGATAACACTATGAATGCCATGCCAAAACCCAAGTGTACCCAGCACCTGTTTTGGAGATACAGTGGAGGAGGCGATTAGACAAAAATGATGATCGGTAGGATGGGGCGTAGAATTCCTGCCATTGCTCAAGAATAGCACTTACTGACTGGTTCAAGAGTACACCTGTAATGGGCTACACACCTCTAAGCCAGGGAACCACCCCTAAAACAGCCCCAGCTAGGGAGGGATCAGATTGATTTAGAAGTCCAAAAGGAGCAGAGAGGAGCTGCCAAGCAAGCAAAATAAAAACATCAAAGGGAGACATCTTTAAATAAATCCATGAATAATACTTTGGTATTTACTACAATTTATAAGTTGCCTATTTCCAAAATAAGATTCCTGTTTCCAAAAGAATTCCAGAGAGCATTCAACAGAAGCAACATACAACATCCTATTTAATTCCTATCCTATATAATAATTTGCACCTCCGTCTGGATGCCTGGGTTCGTAACACACTTCCCATTGGTCCACAATGGCGATGACGTCAGAGGGCGGATCAGTGAGAGGGAAGGGAAGCCAGCACCAGCCAGCCACAGAACGTTGGAAGTGAGTAGAGAATCACCCCCCTCCCCCCTGTCCTCCCCCCAAGTTCCATGCCCCCCTACCTCCCTCTCCTCCCCTCTGAGTTGCAGGACCCCCTCCCCTTCGAGTTGCAGGACGCCCCCCTCCCTTCCGAGTTGCAGGACGCACCCTCCCCTCCAAGTTCCATGCCCCCGCGCCTCCCTCCCTCTCTCGCCCCTCCAAGTGCAAGCACGACCTGTCCTCCGCCTGCCCCTCACCTTCCTGCGTGCCGGCTGTAATTTAAAAATTCTTACCTCGGAGTCCGGCATCAGCAGTGAAGGCGAGCGGCGCTTCAGACTGCCTTCCCATCTGTCTCAGCTCTGCCTCTGGTCCCGCCCTCATTTCCTGTTTCTGGAAGGGTTGTCTATCAGCAGGTGGAGATAGAGATCACTGACTTTAAACCCAGTGATATAGGACAGAAAGCACTCCCAGGAGCCAGTATATCTCTGTCTTTATCTCTGTCTCCAGTAGACCGATGGACAGATGGCTCCTGAAGTCCTCCTAGGAGTGCTTCTGGCCTAAATCTCCTGGGCAGTTGAGCGTGGGGGTGCTCCGGCTATTTGGTGCCAGCTTTAGGGGACATACCTGGTTACACCAGGTCCCTCTCCTACCCCTGGTGTCCCACTGCTACTGTTCTGTGGGCTCCCTCTCCCTCTACTCAGTTCCACTGCACTGATTTGGCTTCGATTAAAAAGAAAGTGGTTTTGAACCCAGGCTCTTGATTCTACCTTTGTTTTAACATTTGTTAAAAAAAACCAGACAGGGACATTCTTAGGCAGTAGCTGTTCGGGGCAGAATTCGAGGGAGAGCCTGCTGGAGGACTTGCTTCTCGCGCTGTTTCTTTTTACCAGTGATGTGTGTCTCTGGACCGTAGTGAGCGACGTTCCAGCAGTAGTGAGTTTTTCACCTGCTGCTAACGCTAAGGAAATCTTGATAAATCACAAGTAAGTGCTGTTGAGTTGGTTGATGTTTTCTCCTTCCAGGAACAAGCAGGAAAAAATTGGCCTGAAGGCTCATAAAAATGTTCTCAGAGGCGAGGCTGTCATGCAAAGAAGACATATAGAATTACTGGCAAAGAAGGCACACAGAGTGAGTTAGTTGAAGTGGAATGTGGCCCAGATCCGTGCAGTGACAAAACTAGTTTACAATGGATTGGCTTTTATAATTCATCATCAAGTCATACCTGAAGATCACATGCATCTTTACATTTCTATAACCTCAATGCCCCTTACTTAAAATGGTTTTATAGCAGCAAAAACCACTAATAGAAAAGTATGTCTGGGGGGGAGGGTTTCTGTGCACTCATTAAAAATCTATCTATAGTTCATACTTAGTTGGTCAGTCTGCATATAAACGTCATACTTGTTCACACTGATCTGGAAGATGAAATTTAGGGTCTGTTCCATCTTGAATCGACACCACATGACAAGCACTCTAAGTGCCCAATGGCAGGAACCTGCACTCCACTGATCAAGTTAACAGGAGTTGTAACCAGGAATGTGAGAAGACATGGGCTACAAAGCAAGGAGAAGCTGCATATAGGGTAGTCATGTATACTGAAAAAGAAAACCCGTCCAACTCCAACATGCCACTAACAGATGTAAATATCTGAATTAGGGAGCCAGTGTCAGCACTGCCAGCCATTCTATGAAATGCAGCAGGGGACCTGGGCTCAAGACTCATTCAGTGGTGGGGGCTAGCAGCTGGACACAGGGCCGATGAATGCAGGACTGCAGACTAAATGACTGGACTAAAGTAAGCTGAATAGGGATATAAAATAGGAAACAAGCAAAATCCTTTGATAGTAGCAAATAAAGATACAAGACAAAATGTTACAGCCAAACAGAGGCTGACTCTGACTGAGCTGGAGCAGGAGGAAACTGCTAGCTAAAAGAATGAATAATAAAAATAAATTTTTAATTCAAAAAGTTATCCCACCACAACAAACCAGAATTAGAATAAAACAGTGCTACTGTTGCTATTGTGACTATTCACAAGTAAGTCTGGTAGATATATTCGGATGAAATGATGGAATTTCCCCACCAGCTCTGTTGGACTTTTATGATATTTCAGTACAGGGAGAGATTAGAATGAGCTCTCTACTCAGTCCAGCAGAGCACACTGCAGACATTTCTGCACTTGAGAGAAGACTTTGCAAGAAGCCACCACATGGAGGCCAAAGACAGCATTATTGGAGCATCCATGCCTCCAGCTGAGGAAAGGAGAGATGAGAAGAATGAACTCTGGACTGAGGTCCCATTTCTAGGAGGAAGGTATACATGTGTTTTTTTGTTTTTAAATTAGGATTTATTTACCGCCTTTGTGAAGGAATTCACTCAAGGTGGTGTACAGTAAGAATAGATCAAACATGAGCAATAGACAATTACAGCAGTAAAAATATTCAAATAATAATACAAAGTATGGCATAGTATACTACTTACAATGTCAACACAATACGTAATAGATCATTTTAACTGATAGTGAAGGGTAAAGCAAAGATGTAACATATAGATAGGTAAGAGAGTTAAGAAGATTTAGAAAATAAGGTGACTGATTTAAAGAAAGTTGCACATGAGGACAGAGAAATGGTTAAATATTATCTCAGCTAGGGTAGGAGTGGATAAAACATGTCCTGCTGCAGTATACGCAACCGGAGTCACTCCTTGTGTGTGTGAGTGAGACTAATGAGTTAGTTACTTCTTCCATTAAAGGCCTGGTTGAGGAGCCAAGCTTTCACCTGCTTCCTGAATATATTAGGTAGTTTTAAATCTATTGCTTTATATTCTACCTGTTCTAAAGTTTACTCTCTCTTCTTTAATAAAGCTCTCTTCCTGCTCACAGGCCAATGCAGAAAGGTACCGCAGGCAGAAGTGCACGGTTAATGAGGCATGTGTGTGCACGTACTGGACACATGATGCAGAAAGGGACTCTTTCACAGAATATCCTGAAAACCTCACTGGTAAGGGAAACACCGTCCTAGTTTATCCCACCTGTAATCATACCTGGTTTAGATTCCATTTTAACTCTAATTTTCTTTCTATATACTTTGTCTTCTGTCTTGATTAGATTGTAAGCTCTAAGAAGGGACTATCAGGATAAATTCACATGCTCAGAGATAGGTGTGCCTACATGTGTGGGAAAATGTGGGATACAAATGAACCACAAATAAATAAATAAATAGGTGACTAAAGACTTGCTAAAGAATATACATACAAAAGTAGGTGCCCAGAAAACGTAACACATCTAGGCATTCCCAGAGACAGAAATGGGTAGAGGAACACCACTTATACATACATTTCTAGAACAGACACAAATATGTCAAGTTCTCATGCTACATACATGCACAAAGTCACTCCTGTTTTGTAGCAGGTACCACTCTGGGAGTTTCATGTACACTATTTTACAAAAAGGCACAGATCTGCCTATGATTAGCTGATTAAGTACAACTCTTAAAAAAAAAACAATCCAAGTCTTCTTTTGAATTATCTGATCATGATGTTTATTTAGGATCAGAGATATTGGCCAATTGCTACTGGCTGAATTTTCAAGAAATTAAAGGTGCCATCTTCTCTGCATTATATAAGAAATAGTATGTATCATGTTGTAGTTTGGACAGCTATCCACCTTATCTGATGAAAACAGCTTTAAAAGAATTTAAATCTTTTATATTATTTATTTAATTATTCTTATATTGCACATTATCCACAACAAGTTTCAGTCCAATGTGGCTTACAATAAAACGATATAACAGTTTACATATAATAGCAGTGAGATTACTAGTTAGTAGAGAGACACTTTTTTTAAACAGGTAAGTATTTTTTAAGCTTTTCAGAATAGAAGATAATAACTTATGTTTCTAATTTACAGATCACTAAACAGCAGATCTGCAATTTCATATTTGAGTTCTTTCAGTACCCTGGGGTGTATATAATCCACTCCAGGTGATTTACTACTCTTTAAAATTTGTTGATTTGTCTTAGTACACCTCCCAGGTTCACCGAGATTTCTTTCAGTTCCTCTGCCTCATCACTCTTGAAAATCACCTCTGGTTTTGGTAGATCTCTTATATCTTCCTCAGAAAAGACTGAAGCAAAGATTTCATTCAGCCACTTTGCTGTGGCCCTGTCCTCCCTGAGTGCCCCTTTTACTTCTTGATGATCCAACGGTCCCATGGATTCCCTCACAGGCTTTCTGCTTCTAATATATCTGAAAAAGTTATTACTGTGAGTTTTTGCCTCCAAGGCAAGTTTCTCTTCGTCTTTTCTTTTGGCCTTCTTTATCAATGTTTTGCATCTAATTTGCCAGTGCTTATGTTGCTACATAAGTACATAAGTATTGCCATACTGGGAAAGACCAAAGGTCTAGCAAGCCCAGCATCCTGTTTCCAACAGTGGCCAATCCAGGTCACAAATATCTGGCAAGATCCCAAAAAAAGTACTAAACATTTTATACTGCTTATCCCAGAAATAGTGGATTTTCCCCAAGTCCAATTTAATAATGGTCTATGGACTTTTCCTTTAGGAAGCCGTCCAAACCTTTTTAAAACTCTGCTAAGCTAACCGCCTTTACCACATTCTCTTGCAATTAATTCCAGAGTTTAATTACACGTTGAGTGAAGAAAACCTCTCTGATTCATTTTAAATTTACTACTTTGTAGTTTCATCGCATGCCCCCTAGTCCTAGTATTTTTGGAAAGCGTAAACAGATGCTTCACATCTGCCCGTTCAACTCCACTCATTTTATAGACCTCTATCATATCTCCCCTCAGCTGCCTTTTCTCCAAGCTGAAGAGCCCTAGCCACTTTAGCCTTTCCTCATAGGGAAGTCGTCCCATCCCCTTTATCATTTTCGTTGCGCTTCTTGTTTTCTTCATTTGGATCTTTTTTCCATATTCTGGTAGATTTTCTTTTGGCTCTGATAGCCTTTTTCACTTCTCGCTTTAACCATGCTGGCTATCGTTTGCTCTTCTTTCCACCTTTATTAATATGTGGAATACATCTGGTCTAGGCTTCCAAAATGATATTTTTAAACAACGTCCACGCCCAATTTAAAGTCCTAACCTTTGCAGCTGAGTGTGATTTTACTTTTAGATATGTTTTCTCTATTAAAATGTCTTACGTTTCCCTGGTTATTATGCCAAATCCTGGAACCAATGAAATTGACTCCTATATTCTACAGCTCCAAGCTTGGGTGCATTGTTTCTTGGAATGTGCAAATTATCAAGAGGAAATGCTTCCTTCTACCTGGATAGAGCTTTTGCCCAGGAATTATTGGTGCTGAGACAAAGGAAGCATAGATATATGAGTGGCA
This sequence comes from Microcaecilia unicolor, assembly GCF_901765095.1. Lineage (NCBI taxonomy): Eukaryota > Metazoa > Chordata > Amphibia > Gymnophiona > Siphonopidae > Microcaecilia > Microcaecilia unicolor. The sequence goes on along the minus strand of NC_044033.1, from coordinate 331,074,984 downwards.
GAGCTGGCTGCTTTTGCAAATTTAAAAAAAAACCCAACATTTTTATACAGAAATCAATTCATTGAATAATTCCCAACCTGTCTGTCAGTAAAAGTATAGGCATTTATTTATTTTTTAACATGTATGTTTTATCCATATCAGAGGTGATTCTCTTGGTCATCAGATATTACCATGTTCCAAAAGGGTCATTCCATGCCAAGTGGTCTAAAATTAAAAAAAAGTTCCCACCATCATGTTCTCCAATTTTGTTCAAATGTTATCTGTTGCACGAGTCAGGTGTTAAACGAAGTTTCCCAAAATTTGAGGTCTCTACCTGCAATAGTTGCAGATCTAGACCCCCTTTTCTGAAAGGTTGTCAGTCCATGAGCGCGTGACATTTACCAAAATGCCATTTTTGGGGTCTAATAAAATCCAAACACATTTATAAGAATGGCTAAAAAATTCAAATCCTGTACAGTTTTTGATGCTAATTCCGATGAAATACATTTTAACATTATGGATGCAAAATCCAGTCAAACAAGTTGACTCAAAGGTGGAATAGAGTATGTGGTGTCAAACAGCGCTCTCCATCGTCTCCCATTCTTTTTAATGTTTTCCTTCATACATCGGGTAAACAACTGGAAAAAGCAAACTTTTGTAAGTATATATATATATATATATATATATATATATATATATATATGCAGACAAACTGTTCTCATTCCATTCCTACTGCTTTGGAACTAACTAAAACTAGGAGAAAATATAGTAAAATAGTAAAGCTACACAACCAATTAAGGATGGACCCAGAAGCTTTCCTCCCTGAGGAAGGCCACCACCAGGATCAGCACCTTGAAGAAGGTACGGGGAGAGTTTGCACAGCCAAAGGCATGGTTCAAACCACAAGTGCTCTCCAAGGACTGCAATGTGACAGAGACAAAGAGGTAGTGACCAGAATGGGAAGTGCAGACCCGCCTCCCTGAGAACCAGGGAAGTGTAGAACACTCCCTGCCATACCATCACAAGTACTGAACGCAAGGGCTCCCATGGAAATAGGGCGTCATGAGCACCCGGCCCATCCATAGAGATCCAATCCTGAGCACCACAGTCATCCTGTCTTCGACAGCTAATAACACCTGTACCTGCCCCAACAGAGCAGCTCGTGCAGGGACAAGGGAAGCACCAAACTCTAGGCCGCTGCCTCGCACGGGGGAGCCAGGAAGAAATCTGCATGCCCCCAGTACCAAATGATACCCATCACTGATCATCTCCAAGACCTGCCTGTCTGAGGTAAACATGGCCTATTCCCCCAGCAAGAGAAACACACACTCACACTCCATTGGCCGGCCAGTAGGAAAGGACCGAGGTCTCCATTACTGAGAAACAGGAGAGACTGGGTCAACCGGTAGGCAGTCATAGTCACAGAGTGCAGAATCAAAAAACCTGCCAGGACCTGGACCTTCCGGCCCCCCAAAACAAGAGACAAGGCCAGGAAGATAGAGGGGCTGGCCTTGCCTGGACCTCTGGCAGCTGCAGGCCCTTAGAATCTGCACTAAAAAGATGGCCACCCTTAAGTATGACAATATACTGCCTCCGTGGCCCAAAGGAGCAGTGCTATAATGGCGGGTGACATCATCTGTGCCCAAGCAGAGGACAGTGCACCACAAGGCAACCAAAGAAGCCAGTAAAAACCGCAGCAAGAGTGCTAGACCCAGTCCCAGTCTGCCGCAGCCCCTTGCCTCCAGCCCAAACCGACTTGCTCAACAGAAGAGATACAGGCAGAGCGCGGCTGGTTGAGGGACATAACCCACTCATCTCTGGATTCATATGTGGGATACTATGGAACAATCTTTGTGATGGATGGGCTGTTGCACAAGAACGCTAATGGAACAGCAGTTCAGTAGAGATCAGATCCAATTAAATTGACAACCCAAAAGGAGCAGAAGCACTTGCCTTAAAACGTTGCATTTATTCGATTTGGCTCACGCCTTTTTCAGTTGTAGCCCAAGACAAATTATATTCATGTGAATAATGGTTTAAAATGAACATCTATTATAGTCAAAGATAAAAATGAAAACATTTGAGTTCCTCCTGTACACTTATGAAGGTGTCACAAGATCAGCAGCATGTATACCTTGACATTCAAAGTGCAACACAGCATTTTAACACATAAGTTTGCTACTGTTCTTTAACCCTTCAACAAAGCACCTATTGCATGAAATTATACTGATTTTAGTGGTCTCCAGTTTGCACTGCTATTCAACTTAGAAAACTAGAACAAAGATTTGTATTTCATGACATTGCTTTAATGATATGCTTTTGTGTGCAAGCTTTCGTCTATGGAAATCAGACGGTGACTTCCGTGTCTTACACATAAGGAATAGAGAAAGCAGTTGCTGGAAAATACAGATTTAGGAACGTTTACTTTTCCTGCATTACACTCTTTTGATTATGTGGCTCTTTCCAGATCCAAATGAGATTACCCCCACACTCAACATCACACCACAGAATTAAAGCCAATTCCACAAATGTCAACAGAACAAACAAACAAATCAGCATAATGCTGATAGGATCTCTATTCTCCTGAAACAGATTATAAAGAAAAAAATATGCACGGTGGATAAATCTTCGCACATTTTTATGACTAGGGTGCAGAAAACATTTTTTTCGTGTCACTTTTTGGATTTCTAAACACAACAATTAACTTTTTCAGCTTAAACATTTGTTGACTGACACGCGTTGAATCGATTCTGCACAGAGTGAATTTTTTTTAGGTATTTGATGAACGCACATCCACGAACAAACTGCATCTGATGTACTTGAGCAAAGCGGAGCCACCGTCTCTCCCGCAGCACAAAAAGGGGTCAAACAAGTTCATGTCCCTAAGCAACGAAGGCGATCAAGAAAAATTGCTGCTACCCCCAGAGACCTCCCTTAAACAAAATCCCGAAAACCACGGGCTCCCAGTTACACAGCTGCAAACACAGAGATGAGGACCACAGCGCGCAAAAGTACAAGCACCGGGGCCCAGGTTGAAGAGATTGACCACTCGGCTCGGCTTTAACGAGGCACACGCTGCCTCCTTCTTACTCCCGACCCGACCTTTCACGCGCCCCTCACGCTCTCACTTACGGTTCCATGGCTGCAGCCGCTACAACAGCTGAACTCACTCCACATCCGCCTATTACTTCCTGATTCGTCACCCAAGAGCGCGGCCGCTGACGTCACGCAGCGCACTGCGTTTTCATTCTTTCCCAGCTTTCTCCGTCCTCCGCGACCGCGACGCGTTCGTAACCGTGGCTGCGGTGAAAGTGGGAGAGTACTTGTGGCTGAGGATCTCGTTCTCCCTTTAATGCTGTCAGCCAGCTAGTGAGAGCAGGATAGGTGCTGCTGCTACATATGTTGGGACGGGACTCTGTGGTGGCAGGGCTTATCTAATAAGGTGCTATAGGCGGCGCTTGTTTTCCTCGCTCACGGTATATATCTGCCTACCATTAGCATCAGTAGGATAGTAAATACCTCACCATCAGCATTATTCCCTCCAAGGCGGGTTTATGACCGGAGCGGAGACGGCATGACGTCAAAAGGTTGACGCTTATCTAAGCAGCAGTCATGTTGGTTTGTCAAAAACAATAGCAAACTAGATTTTGCATTCTCGCTGTTAGGAGGGGATAGGGGAGAAGGAGGGATGTAAGGGAGGGTCGGGGATTTTTCAAGGAGTCTATAAAGGGGAGAAGCATATGAGCTGCTGTCACAGAACCAGGCTGGGCTGCAGGGGATGCGGGCCCTCCCCCCCCCCCCCCCCCCCCCCCCGTAGCTTGGCCTGGCTCAGTGACAGCGGCGGCATGGGGAGCAGTTCCTTTGCTTCCCCCCTTCACAGACCCCTCAAACTTCCCAACTCCCTCTCCCCCCACCCCGAACCCCTCCCAACAGAGAGAATGCAAAGTCCAGTTTGTTATTGTGTTGGACAAATGAAATGCTGGCAAGCTCCACCTACTGGTTTAAGAGGCTCATGCCATCTCGTGTTAATCCAACCTCCTTGGTTCCCTCCAAGGCGGTTTTGTGTCACTATCTCTGGGATAATCTGGCCCTTTACCTGGGCTGAAGGCAGTGGGCGGAGCTTGCTGCCATACTGAGTGACCTCAAACATTCACAGATGCTATAGAAAACAATAGCCGATGTGTGAGGTTTATATTATTTTAGTAAACCTCCTTTTCTGTTAGGATGGGGTGGGAAGTTTTTGAGGGATCTGTGAAGGGGGGGAGGGTTAGATTCAAAATGTGTTTGTCAGTGGTCCAGAGCTTGCTTTGTTATTTGCAATGCTGTATATGCCTTTATTTTTGCTTATGATGACAATAAAGATATTTCTATATAAAAACAATAGCAAATGCTTATGACTGCCAATGTGTGGGGTTTTATCACTGAAACAGCATAAAAAATTATTGTCGACATTTCAGTTATAAACCGAGTGTCCAGGAGAGATGAGCTTCGAATCAGACGAGGTGCCACGCACCGAATTTGAGGTGAGAAGAAGCGGATAGAAAAGTGCTTAGGTGTCAGTAAATGAAGGCAGAGTTTTGTCTAAGAAGTTAAAGTTGTTTTCTCTTTTATGTACCTATTCTTCATGTTTGCGGAGTCAAGTAGTTGGATTTTTCTTCTTGGTAATTGTTAGCTGATAGTTTTGTTTAAAGTACACCAGTATGCTGGCAGCTCATAGAACATGGCTTCAGCATTTTAATGTCATGCTATCTCCTGTCATTAAACCTCTTTGGTTCCCTCTAAGCTGAGCAGGAGTCCTCCACCTACAGTTCTGCCAGTGGGAGGTGCTGTTTCACTATCACATTTTCAATAGTGAGGGACAGGAAAGCTCTGCAGGACTCCAGGGAACCCTAGCCATTGAAAACACAATATTGAAGCACCATCTCCCACTGGCAGCAATACAGTTGGAGGCTTCCCGCTCAACTTAGAACCCAGGCCTCAGGACATACCTAGCCAGTCAGGTTTTCAGGATATACAGAATGAATATGCTTGAGATAGATTTGCATACAATGGAGGTAACGCATGCAAATGTATCTCATGCATATTAATTCTGTATATCCTGAAAACCTGACTGTCTAAGTGTTTCTCAAGGACTGGTTTGGGAACCCCTGGCTTAGAGGGATTAGTGGTCCAGAACTTCCTCTGTTTCTTCACAGTCCATGCAGCTCTCATCCAACTCTTTTCTCTGCCTCCTAGCTGCTGTGTTCAGGATTGCAGCACCTAACATATGCCGGTCACTCTCTGTAAGAAAACCACAGCAGGATGGCTGAAATGTCAATTCCACTTATTCAGACAAGACCCAGACAATCGCAACAATCGGTTGAAGTGTTGTTCTTCTTTTCTAAACACCTGTCTTTTGCTGGTTGCTATAGGTACCACTTCCCAAATCACTGTAAACTGCATTTTTACTCTGTGACTAGCCAGAATGAGCTTGATAGAACTTCCAGTTTAGGCAGTTGGGGCAAGAAGAATAGTAACAGCAGTCATAGCCCAACATTTGAAAATGATCATGGAATGGCAAACACAATATAAATTATCCCTTCCTAGACACAGCAAAGGAGTTTGCTCAATATCGGGGGGTGCACAGCATCCACAAAGCTGGCTACAACTGACAGGAGGGCAGGGTCTGCTCCTTTCACTCATGCCAGCATACAACAATGACCAAAAGATGAACCAGGGTGAAGAATGTCTACTGCTGCCACCTCCAAAATTGTGATACTTCAGTTCAATTTGTTCTACCCTGCAATTTCACCAAATAGACTTCTATGCAGTTTAAAAGAAATAAACTGGGTATGCCCAGGAGGTACAACTTTAATTACATTTAGAATAATCAATTTGTATCTGATATGCATTTCGAGAATGAAAAAGCTTTAAGAAGTTTACAAAACACATCATAATTAAATAGTGTCCTAATTTTGCCTGATAATTGATTCTACCACTTAGCAGCTTGGTATTGGAAGGTAGTAGACAACACAGATCTATATACACCTTTCAGATTAGGATATGATAACTCTAAAAACATCTTGCTATTTTCAATTTATTCTAATGCAGTAATAAAATCAGATTCTCCATATAAACTGGCGTATCACCATATATTATAAGAAAAAACCCGCACAACTTAAAGATATACCTTGCTTCCACAGAAAGCCAGTACAGTTTTACAAATGGTGGCGCTACCCTCTCATATTTTGATTTTGAAAAAAAAAAAATCAACCTGGCTGCTGTATTCTGCAGCCTTTGGGGTTTACTTCAAGCAGTAATATTCCAGCCTATGTATATCACATTACAATAGCCTATGATAAAGTCAAATATATACTAAAATTCTAAAACTTTCTTGTTGAGAACAATTCCTCACCCATCTTAATTTCCTCAGTAGCCCAAATACCTTTCCAATAATATTCTTGCTATTATTTTTTATACTTTTTTTATTTAGAAAAATTATTTTCTACCACGGGAAACTGTGTGTGCCAACTTCAAAAGTTCCGCCGGGCGGCAGGATCGAATTGGCATGCCTACCCATGAGGGAGCCCTACCGCAGCTTTGTAAAAGGGCCCCATAGTCAGAAAACGGGCACAGGCTAGGCAAACAGGATCATAATCAAAAGGCAAGCCAAGATCAGCAACAGACAAATAGCCATGGAAGCAAGTCATCCAGGAACTCACACAAAAGACCTATCTAAGAGTAAGGTAGCAGGGGAGCTGCCAGGTTAAAATAGGTACAGGGGAATAATTCGAGAAATTGCATTCTCAGAGGACTAATTGGGCCACAGTACATAACTAGAGAGCCAATCAGAGCAAGCCACATTATCAAAACATGGGTAAGGACAGCATAAAAGGCAGGAAGCAACTGAAGCACAGCTCACTTTTTCCTATGTGAGAAGGGTGTTAGGTGGGGATAATAGTATGTGACAATCACCAACCAAAGGTGAAACACAAACACATAAATGAGAAGCAGAATGGCTATCAGGCACACAGGAAAACACAGAAAAAGCAAACATGAAAAATAAAGAACCGTCTGGAGTAATAATACAAAAGTGAGAATCCATTGCCACCACACATGGGAAAAACAGCAACAGAATTTGCAAAATAAGATAAAAATTCTTTAATGAATCAGATCGAACAAGGAAAAACAAGTGGTGAATACATTAATACAGTGAGAAATACCTGACACATGAATGCATTAATACAGTAGATCAAAACAGGAGTGGTTATGAAAAGGAGAACTTACAACTAAAGATGAAAGATTGATAGCTATAGCATAGGACAGTGGATTACAGATGAGATAGTTAACAGCCAGCATAGGGAGAAAACAATAGAAAAACATGTAGATTTTGTAGTACAGATCTTATTGCTGGCTGTAGCAATTTTCATCTACTGTAAACTATGTAAACATATTACAGCTGTACTGGAAATGTACAAAGATCATGACCCTCAAAGAATAGTGAAGAATGAACAAGGGCTTAGCTAGAAAACTTTCAAATCCAGCAATAACAATAAACAACTTTAAAAGGGAGAAAAGGTTAATAGCTGTATCAATTTAGGTCCTGATTTACTAAGCATTTTAACCATAGACACAAAATGAGGAACAGCCCTTCTAATACTGTAGGTACGAGTGTTGATCCAGGGACTGAAGTCACTGGGACAGGGTCAGTGTTTACCAAAAGGCCCATCTTTTCTGGTATCAGCTTAGGGCCAGGCCGGCCAGCTATACTACTGGGAGACCTCCGGCATAGCATCATTGAGGGTTCCCTCCAGATTGGGTGAGGGAAACTGAGGACAAAGATGCAACGATCTATAAATAAAGATGGGCCTCCTCCTTCATTCACGTCCACCTTTACAACAGATTCAGCTGGCTGTCATTTCTGCATTACAGTCCTCATGCTGCCAACCTGCAACCCCCTATATCTTTAAGAGGGTGGATCTGATGGACACCGCCGCTTAGAAAGCACTGCCAACAATGCCTCTTAGGGAATTCTCAGCATCTCTTATGTGATCTCAATGGGATGTGGAAAACTGCTTATTGGAAATGAGTGAAAGGACATTAGCAGGTTAAAATCTTGATGATATTATTGCTGCCAGGTTGCATATCTATGCCTAATTAAACTGCTCTACAGTCAATGTGCTAGAACAGAAGGCTTTAATGTGCCATCTGCTGGCATGCATGAAGATTCATCATTTAATGATTTGCAGCCTTCTTGTGCAATCAGAATGGGGTGATGGCTCTGTAAAAGACTCTGTAAAACATAAAACAGGCTTTTAGACTAGACATACAGGTTCTGTGCAGGAAAATCCAGGCTTTAAGAAGACTTTTAAAAGCTAGTCCTGGATCAGCTGAATTTCCTTGGGAATAAGAGTCCAGACAAATGGAGTGATATGCTGTAAGAGAAAGCTCACTCCCTCATTCTAAAAACCTTGTTTCCCTTTGGTGACAGAAGACACAGCAACACCTGTGTGGTAGTCATCATTACAGCATTGCAATTTCTCTTTCAAAAAAGCAGGAACTAACACTCCAAGTACTTTAAAACCTAATATAAATATGGGCATAGGACAGGGGTTGGCAAACTTTCTACAGTGGACCACTTTAGTAGCACCTTCCAGAACCAAAAGGATGAGGGGAGGTGATCCCTTCTCTGAAATCCGTTTGAGGAGCAGAGGGGAGGCGATAACTTGTCTAAGTTCTAGTTCATAATACCTTCCAGGGGAGGGCAATGTCCCCCCTCAAATAAAATGCAAAACTAAGTAGCTAGGAAAATGATACAAATAGCAAAAAATAAAAATAGCCTATAACAAAAGCCAAAAAATATATATAAAAAAGTGAACCTGAAAATTAAGATAAATAGCCAGAAAAAAAAGATGTCTGTAGAAGTCACACTGCTGACATTGGTAGTTTAGAGCCAACTTCTGCTACTTCTGCTGCCTCAGACCCCCTTTTACTAAGGCATGCTCACGTTTTTAGCATGCGCTAAAATAGGGGGCACGCTAAACGTTAGAGACGCGAATACTTTCCTATGGGCATCTCTGACATTTAGCATGCGCCCAATTTTAGCACGCGCTAAAAACATGAGCGCACCTTAGTAAAAGACCCTGTCAAAGCACAAACATCTGCCGACAGATATAGAAGGAAAAAAGACCCTGGAGTAAAAATTAACCAACCATACTGCTGTCACATTCACTGTACCAAATTCACTTCCAGAAAATGTCAACTCGTCCATCCCTGGTGCAATGCAGGTGCAGTCTAAGTAGCATGTAAAACTTTCATGACCTCTGTATCCATTCTTTCATCCAGGGCCAGTAGGATTTCAAATGAGCTTTGGAACAAGACTGCAGTCACAGAGCTCATCAGCAGAGGCATGCACCTGACCATGGGTTTTGGTAGATGATGTTTGCATGGATGGCCTTGTAGTTACAGTGTTGGCAGGCTGATGAATGTTCAATTTTTAAAAAGCACAAGTGGGCCAAATAATATATACCCCTGGCATTGGGTGGCTGCTAAAGTTGGTGGTGCACCAAATTATTTGCTGCCGTCATGGAGCTATGAATAATTAAGTCCTTGATAATTATTTAAAAAGGGGGGGGGGGGATAATTGTACCACTCTCAGAGAATATGTTTCATCCAGCATGAAAAAAAACCCATCAAACTAAACAAAAAATAACTTACCCATACACAAAAGTGTGTTAACCTTCTCATAATCACCAGTTAGTAAGAAGAGATATTTAAACTCCGTGGTTGGTGTTGCTTTAAAACATTGGCTTTGGCATTTCAAGTTAAACTGGGATATTCAGCACTAAATATCTGGGTATAGACTGACTGCCAAAGTCAGGTACTGACAATATTCAACACTGGCACTTGGATAACCATCTGGGTAAGATAAAACAGCTGTAACTTCAGCTCTGCCTTAGGTCATGATAACATAAGAGTAGCCATACTGGGTCACACCAATGGTCCATCTTGCCCAGTATCCTGTTTTCCAAACAGTGGCCAAGCCAGGTCACAAGTACCTGACAGAAACCCAATTGGCAGCAACATTCCATGCTATCAATCTTGGGGCAAGCAGTTGCTTTCCCACTGGAAGGATGAAGACATGACGCCACCTTAATCTCCCAGTGGTTATTGACCCCCTCCCACCCCCCCCCCCCAACCCCCCAAAAGTGAAAGTGACTGTGGATACCAGGCTCTATGACAGCTTCAGGTATTATGGCCATTCCTTACAGAGCAGCAAGCAAGTGTAAGGAGTAACCTAGTGGTCAGTGCAATGGACTTTGAACAACAAGGCCCAGGGGTAACTCCCACTTTAACTCTTATTTCTATACAAATATGTGAGCCCTCTTGGAACACAAAAATACCTACTGTACCTGAATTTATAAGACACCTGCAAGCACGATGGATATTGTAGCGGTGTATCTTTAGGTACAATAGGTTTCCAAAAATACTTGCTAAGTAAGAGTTGCAGACGCAGGCCGAATAGCTTTGAGGACAGCTTGGAGCCCCGTGGGATGCCACACTTCAAAATGTATAATGAGAAAATTGTATCTTCCAGTTGTACTGTTTGTTGATCTTGCCAGGGGCATAGCCAGACCTTTTGGTGGGAGGGGGCTAGAGCCCAAGGTTGGGGGCACATTTTGAGTGCTGCCCCCCATCACGCCTCGCCTCGTGCCTCCTCGCCCCCCCTCACAAACAAATACCTTTGCTGGCGGGGGTCCCCAACCCCCGTCAGCCGAAGCCTTCTTCACGGCCGGTCTCCAGCGCAGCCGCGTTCCTGCCCTGCTCTTCTTTCTTCTTGCTCCTCCTGTCCTGTGCATCTCAGTTTCACGTAAAGGAGCGTCAGCGTGCACAGAAGTAGCAAGAAGAAAGAAAAGCAGAGCAGGAACGTGGCTGCGCCAGAGACTGGCACTGAAGAAGGCTTCGGCTGGCGGGGGTTGGGGACTCCCACCAGCCAAACCAGGAGCCTGGATGAAATTTGCAGGGGCTCAGGCCCCCGTGGCCCCCCGTAGCTACACCCCTGGATCTTGCAAAAAAAGATTTAGACCACTGGAGAGCCATGTCCTCCATGTCAACAAAGTCTCTGACTAACATATAACACAGAATGACTCACTTTATCAAATGCCTCAGACATTGAGAAAAACCAGCAAGGAATTAGAGTCCCTATTATAATCACTTCTTACCTTGTCCACCAGTCCAATGAAAGCAGTTTCATTTTCATTTAGCTTCATTTATATGCTGCCTATCTAGGTTAAGGTTAAGTGGTTTAAAGATCAGATACTCATAGAGGGAGATACTGTATATGGCGCCTAAAAAATTGGCATGGAAATTAATGTTGACTAAGTGTATTCTACATGTGGTACTGAGATTTAGGTATGGTATATAGAAGAGGGGCATAGCCAGACTTCGGCGGGAGGGGGGTCCAGAGCCCAAGGTGGAGGGGCACATTTTAGCCCGCCTCCCCAGCCGCTGCCCCCCCCCCCCCCCCCGCTGCCGCCCCTCCCTCCGCCACCGCAAGGTACCTTTGCTGGCAGGGGTCCCCAACCTCCGCCAGCTGATCTTCTTCAGCGCCGATCTCCGGCGCGTTCGCTGATCTATGCTGCTGTCTTCTTGAGTCCTGAAGTCCTGCATGCTCAGTTCCACTTAAAGGAACGTGCAGGACGTGCTGGATGTCAGGACTCAAGAAGACAGCAGCACAGATCAGCGAACGTGCCGGAGACCGGCGCTGAAGAAGATTTTGGCTGGCGGGGGGTTGGGGACCCCCACCAGCAAAACCAGGGGGGCCAGGACTAAATCTGTGGGGTCCATGCCCCTGTGCCCTACCTAGCCACACCCCTGATATAGAATATGCTTAGTTGATAATCTCAGCATCTAAAATTATGCGCCTCCATTTACACCAACTAAAACTTAAATCTCGGTGCATAAATTTTGGAATGCCCACAAAACGCCCATTTCCCCGCCCATAAACATGCCCCTTTTTGCCTTTGTGTGTTAGAAGTTAGGCACAATGCGTTACAGAATATGCTTAGTGAGTTGTGCGTGTAAATTCTAATTATTGCTAATTAATGCTCATTATTGTTTAAGTGCTGTTATTAATGCTAATTAGCTTGTTAAACTAATTAAGTTATGCACATTGTTATAGACTCTGCTTAGATTTCAGCGCAGATCTCTAGGCGTTCTATATAGAATCCAGGGGATAGTGGTCAGTATTCAGCCCATGTCAGTCAGTGTTTTTTTGAACACTGACCACTGTAGGCAGCACCAGATATTCATTGCTGGGCCATGACCAGGCACAAATCCTGAATATCCGGGACTAATTTATATTGAACTGGCCACCGGAGCTTATGCGGATCCTGGACGATATTCAGCCATGTCCCACAAAAGACAATTACGCGAGTCCTGGCTGAATATCCACTGGGACCAGCATAACGAGAAAGAGGTGCCTCACCTCTCTCATCTCCTCTCCTTTCCCCCCCCCCCCCTCCCAGTGGCGTAGATACGGGTGGGCCTGGATGGGCACAGGCCGACCCATTCTTGGCTCTTGTATCAGTATCTCATGTCCTTCCAGTGAAATGATCTTCAGTTCACTGCATGTCTGGTCCAAAGACACAACTAGTGCCTCAGTCTTCCTAAAATTAATTGCCAGACCATTCTCAGCACTCCAATCAGTTAAGCAATGAAAACGAGTAAGAAGATTAAATGATTGAATGTAATCTAGTAGGATAAAAAGACAGATCAGTAAGATAATATCAGCATGCAACTGAAAATATTAAGTGCATAGAGAAAGCATCTATCTGCTAAAAAGAATGGCTGAAAGAGCCAACTCTTGTGGAACCTCCAATCTCAAGGAATATGATTCAGACAATGGATAGGAATCCAGCAGCTTAGCCCTATCCAAAATGTCTGTAGTTGCTGCAGCAAAGAACCCAAGGAAAGTGGGAAATAAAGGATGACTCTTTGCCAAAACACCGTGAAATGACAAATACAGTCTTTATTAATCATTGGGGGACTCTTTTACAAAGGCACGGTAGGCAATACACACATGCAGCGTGTGCCAAAATGAGAAATACTACCACCAGGCTAGCGCACCCCCTGGTGGTGATTTTGGATTTGACGCATGCCCATAACACCGGGCCAAATTAATTTTTTCTTTCCTACATTGTGCGGCATTTCTGGTGTTATCGGCAGCTGGCACACACTGACTGTTCACCGCGCATGTAGCATGTGAGCCTTTATCGCTAAGTCAATGGGTGGCGGTATGGTCTCAGGCCAAAAATGGACGCACGCTGGTTTCAATTTTAGCGCACATCCATTTTCAGGCCCCTTTTAAAGGCCCTTTTTTCTAGATGCGGTAAAAAAAATGGCCCAGTGTATGCCAAAAGACACGCTCGCACTACTGCAGGCCACCTTTACCATGGCTTAGTAAAAGGACCCCTCGATGCACTTATGTAGCTGTTTCAGCTACAGCTCTTCAATCACTTTCCTTAAAGAAGGTATATTAGCCATTGAGTGAAAATGATCCAGCTTAGTTAGGTCTGAAGTCTGTTAAGACAGTTTAAGGAAGCCTGGTAATGTCCTACTCCTCAACAATGCATTTATAAGAGAGACCACAAATTTGTTTCTCTTTGTTTTGTCAAATCTGATGAACATGTGTCATATGGATGGTATCAGCCAAATGAAGTTGAATTCTAAGAGCCTATTGTTTGAGTTAGACAATACAATGATAGCTCTTGGGGCCCCTTTTACCAAGCTGCTGCAAAAGGGAGCCTGCGCTGGCATTGGCGTGTGCTTTTCACGCATGCCGAGGCCCCCTTTTACCGCAGATGGTAAAAAGGGAAGTCTCTCTTTCCTGCAGGAAATAGCCATATGGCAAGTAAAGCACTTACACCGTGGCCATTTCGGAGGGAGCCTTTACTGCCACCCATTGAGGTGACAGTAAGGGCTCCCATGCTAACCTGGCGATAACTAGGCAGTATGTAACACTGCCCGATTACGGCTGGGTACACTCCTGTGCTACAAAAATAAACATTTTTTTGTAGCATCTGATATGACAGCGCACTAGGTGTGGGAAGTACCGCTGGGCTGCTGTGGTAGCCCGGTGGTACTTCCTGTTTAGCAAGCAGTAAGCCCGTGTTGGGCTTACCGCCACTTAGTAAAAAGGCCCCTTGTTTACATGAGATATGAAGGGCTTTTAAATCCCATATTGTATAGCTGTAGTCACACTGAAAATAGGGCTGTATTTTCATTTTATTGTGATTAATTGCACAATTAAAGGTATGTTATTACCCCCCCCCCCCCCCCCGCCATTGCAGCTCCTTGTGATTCTGGGCATGTCACTTCAGGCAATGGAGGGTTACGTGACTTCTCCAGAGTCACAAGGAGCTGTGTGTATGGGGGGGGGGGGGGGGGGGAAATAGCATACCTTTAATCTTGTGATTCATCGTAACTACAAATTTGAATCAAAATGCTGCCCAAAAAAGTTAAAGAATACAAAGCAATAAAAAGATAAGAAATACAAATACAAACTGAAAAATTAAAATTCAAGAATGTAAAATGGACTTACATTTTTCACAGCCTACTTCAGAAAAACAAGACTAAAAATAACTTTGCGGTCCTTGTACTAAGGTGCGCTAACAGATGTAGTGTGTGCTAACGATTACCATGTGCTAAATAAAATGATTCCCATACGAATATAATGGGTGTATATATAATCCATTAGCTCACCATAGTAAAAGGACCCCTCAATTATTAGGCTTCTATTATAGGCTCTCATGAGTGGCTGAGATTTTATTAATAAAAAATATGGCAACGGTCAGGAATTGAGAGGTCCATATCTTGAAACATTTCCACCTACTGCCTTGTTTAAACTCCTCAGGGTTAAGAGCTTCTCAGTCTGCTCAGTGCATTACTAGTTGTAACCTCGTTTTGGTTTGTTCCTGCAGCAGATACCATTTCTCATGATTTCTGCACCTTTCCAACCCTTGGAAGTGGTAGCATCATCTTGTTCCTCCCAGAGTCCCCACTCTCACGCTTGAGATTAGGCAAGACTCTAGCCTTAGGGAAGGAATTCAATTAAGGACCCTTTCACTAAGCTGCAGTAAAAGGGCCCTGGTGCATGGCAAAAATGGTCACCACGGCTAGCATGGGGCGACCATTTTTGCCATGCACCAGGGCCCTTTTTACCACAGTGGGAAAAAAATAGCCAAAAATAAAATGGATGTGTGGTAAGTTTGCACTTACCATGCAGCCATTTCGGGGGGGGGGGGGGGGGGGGGGGAGCAGTTACCACCACCCAATGAGATGGCGGTAAGTAGGGGGATAATCAAACGGGGGCACCCATCTCTAAGGGCGCCCTGTAAAGGGGCAGGGCAACCCGTATTATCGAAACAAGATGGACACGTCCATCTTTCATTTAGATAATACAGTTGGGGACACCCAAATCATGAAATTTAGGTCGACCTTAGAGATGGTCATTCCTGGTTTTTGATGATAATGGAAACTGAGGACATCCATCTCAGAAACGACCAAATCCAAGCCATTTGGTCGTGGGAGGAGCCAGCATTCGTAGTGCACTGGCCCCCCTTACATGCCAGGACACCAACCGGGCACCCTAGGGAGCACTGCAGTGGACTTCACAAATTGCTCCCAGGTGCATAGCTCCCTTACCTTGATTGCTAAGCCCCCCTACCCCCCCCCCCCAAGGTCCGCCTGCCTGATGTACACTGCACCTACTACAACTGCTCCAGGGACCTGTATACTGCTGCGATGGACCTGAGTATGGCATTTGAGGCTGGCAAAAAAGTATTGTTAAACTTGTTTTTTTATGGTGGGAGGGGGTTAGTGACCACTGGGGGAGTAAGGGGAGGTCATCTCTGATTCCCTATGGTGGTCATCTGGTCAGTTCGGGCACCTTTTTGAGGCTTGGTCGCAAGAAAAAAATGGACCAAGTAAAGTCAGCCAAGTGTTTGTCAGGGATGCCCTTCTTTTTTCCATTATCGGCCGAGGACGCCGATCTATTAACCACGCCCCTGTCCCACCTTCGGTACACTGCCGACACGCCCCCTTGAACTTTGGTCGTCCCCGCAACGGAAAGCAGTTGAGGACGCCCCAAAATCGGCTTTTCATTATGCTGATTTAGGCGACCTTAGGAGAAGGATGCTCATCTCCCGATTTGTGTTGGAAGATGGGCGCCCTTCTCCTTCGAAAATAAGCAGGAAGGGCTCCTGCGCTAACCTGGTGAGAATATTTGTCAATATTTCCACTAGCAATGGAAATGGTGTGCAAGGGGGGGGGGTGGAACTATCACCGGCACCCACGTTGGGCCAGCGGTGGTTCCGGGTTGCTGCGCGGCAGCAAGCCCGTTGATGCAGCAACTCTTTAATATAAAGGCCCCTTCCTGCCTAGTGGACATTTCAGTGTAAGGAAAGCTAGGATTGTGAGAGAAGGACTAGCTCACTGCCCATGCCGAAGAGAGATGGGGGAAGAAGTAATACGCGCACCTTTGATTAGGCTTTCCTGCCAGCTTGTCACTGCGGGTTATGACAGAGGTGAGCAGGCGGGATAGTCCATGTGGTCTTTATCTGTTGTCATTTTCTCAGCATAGGAGAAAAATGACCAGTTAAAAAAATAGTTTTGCTCTGACTGCTTAGGCATAAAATGTCAAGAGCCACTTTCACCTGGGAGCTACATGCTACATTTAAAAATAATGAAAAGTTAATATCAAAACCCATTAGCGTGCAGTCTCTAACCCACAACCTAATACAAGCACTGCTCTTGGCACTTTTCTGTATTCATAGAACATAAAATGGCTCTTAACTCACAGCTGCTGAAGCCCCCAGTCCCAAGAGTCACCTCAGGATAAACCCCACCACAGAACTAGCCAGCTCCTAAGCCAGGCTAGTATGAATGGATATAAAACAATAATTGTACTAGTATTTCTCTGAAACACTTAAAACCATTGTTTGGATGTATTTTGACGGTTGTTTGTTTTTGGTTTTAATCCTGCCGTGCTCTCCAACTGTAAAACTACAAACAAGGCATGGAAATGCACAGGGGCTATTTTAAACGTACAAATCATTTCCCCTCATAGAGACAAAATGAATAAAATGCCTCTTGTGCATCAGGCTTTTTAGGTAACCAGCCCGGAAACATCACCTCTACAGATTTTATGTAGCCTAATGGACGATAAATCACCTATCGTGAAAGCTTTAATGCAACAGAAAGGGATCTGCCACCCTTCCCCCCTCCCAAACCAATCTCATTTATCATATTCTCCTAAGAGATTGATTTACTATTTTTTTTCAGGCTGACTCTCCCCCATACCTGTAGTAGCGATCATCCCTGTAGGGTGTTAAGTCTTCCTTCAATTCCTTGTACGTTTCTTGCACCCTTCTGCAGAATTCTTTCAGCTCATTGCAAAGAGGGTTTTCAAAAGATGGATAATCCGTATCCATTTTGCCTGAAGACAGCACCTTCCCTTTCCTAGAGTGAGGTGGGGAGCGAATGTCAGACTGGAGCTGCTGGATTCCTCCTAATAATCCATAGGCCAGTTCGTTGATACTGTCTTCCTCCTCCTTTTTATGAAATGTGTTACTTGGGTCCTTGCTTTAGTCTTTCAAGGAGATGAGATCAGACTGCTTTCTCCTGGTGCTACAAAGATGGGGACCGGGATTATTTAGAATTCAAGGCATGAATCGAAAGGCTGGAAGAGGAGTCACGTGACAGCTTGCTGCTCAGCAGCTGTGTACAGTGACAGCTCCCAGGGCAAAGCAACCCATTTAACCCTTTCTTTCATTTAAAAACCTTTTGGCATCTACACAGCAGACATTAAAGAATTGTATAATGCAAAGGATTATTATCTGTACTTTTCTCCCATAGGTAGCACAGACCAACATATAACCAACCCAATGTTATAAAATGCATGATTGGTTGAATATTTTTAAATTCTTTCCAGCCAAATCCAAAGAAATAAAAATTTTAAAAATCCAATGGAATGTTGGCATGAAATTATATACAAGGGGTTGAATATGTCTGTCCATCTTGGACAGACCCCAAATGTAATGGGATGGGTCCATATTATAGCACGGGGGGGGGGGAGAGGGGGTCTGAGCAAGGAAAATATATACATTCAGTTTGAAAATGGGCCAGTGTTTCAGTCATAATGGATGGATGGTGGCTAAAAAGATCAAGTCTCTCAGCTACAGTGAAGCTGCGTTAGAATCGGAGCTTTCTAAGCAAAGCCACAGCGTTGATTCTATTAGGCATATACGGGTAATTAAAAAAACAAACCTAGCAGTTTCACACAGAACTAATGGAATCTATTTTCCAGAAAGCATGTGCACACTTGTGGATCCAGCAAAAATACCAATGTCACTCCTCTTGGACTTCCTGAAATCTTCTGAAAATTTGATGTGGATTGGATGCAAAACTCAAATGTTTTGGTGGCATAAGTCTCACTGTATATTCATGGAATATGTGGATTCCTCCCCCCCCCCCCCCCCCCAAAAAAAAAATACTCTTTCCACCAAAGTTGTGGACTTTGGTCCTGGGGAGCTGAGGAACTGAGTTCGATTCCCACTTCAGGCACAGGCAGCTCCTTGTGACTCTGGGCAAGTCACTTAACCCTCCATTGCCCCAGGTACAAATAAGTACCTGTATACAATATGTAAGCCGCATTGAGCCTGCCAGAGTGGGAAAG
The DNA here is from genome assembly GCF_901765095.1 of Microcaecilia unicolor. NCBI lineage: Eukaryota > Metazoa > Chordata > Amphibia > Gymnophiona > Siphonopidae > Microcaecilia > Microcaecilia unicolor. The sequence goes on along the minus strand of NC_044033.1, from coordinate 331,056,290 downwards.
CGTGGGGTACAAATGTAACAAAATAATTAAAAAAAATTCATAGACCATTTGTTATGTCCTGAGAATGTTCTTTGGACCAGATGCAAAATGAAAAATTTATTTGGTAGTGTATTTGTGTGTGCATCTCTAATACATGGATACTTCTCTGCTGGCATCCCCCTCCCCCCCCCCCCAATTTGTGTTATCATGATACTCAGAAACCTCACTTATCTGTCGACAGGTTGGTGTGGACTGGTTGCAAATGTCAAAAGGCATTACATACATGATTGCACGCATATACTTGTGGAACATATGAATTCTAAGAATATACCCCTCTCATGAATTTGCATATATGATATGTTCAGAGAGCAATCATATATCACAAATCCTATTAAGGCCCTCAGGTGCCAATGTAGTAGTGGTGGATATATTTTTTTGCTGCATTAGCACCTGGGGGCCTTAATAGGATATGTTCTGAAAATTTGGCATGAATCAGATGCAAATTTTAAAAAGGAGAAATAAGTTCATGCATATATTTATGGTATTAAGCAAATTCACCCTCCCTTCAAAATTTATACCCATCAGAATATGCCTCCCCTATCCTGAGAATTTTTGTGTGGATATGGATCAGATGGAAAATCCTAATATTATTTGATGACATAATTGGAAAACAGTTTTTGGGTGGTATAATTGTATGTATAAATGGTCCCCCAAACAAAGCCCCTTCATGATCATCGTGGAGTCCCAGACATTTCCAGAAAATTTGATGTGGATCAGACAGAATACAAAAATTATTAGGTGGCATAATGGTACATGTGCATTTGTGGACTATATAGATCCAAAAAATACCCCTCTCAGTCTTCATGTCCTCCTTGACATATTTTGAAAATCTGTTGTGGATTAGACAGAAAATAAAACTATTTAGTGGTGTAATGTCCAAATGCTGTTAGGTGGCAAAACTGCACATGTGTGTGGAACTAGAGGATACCAAAAATACCCATCTTTGTGGAATAAGTTGATATAGAAAACATGGAGGGGCATAATCGAACGCGAACGCCCATCTCCATGGGTGTCTATGTCCGAGAATGGGTACGTGAAGGGGTGGGACAGACCGTATTTTTGAAAAAAATGGGTGTCCATCTTTCGTTTCAAAAATACAGTTTGTACGGACCAAAATGCCATGGATTTAGTCATTTGTGAGCTGGGCGTTTGTTTTTTTTTAGTGATAATGGAAAATAAAAATGCCCAGCTCAGAAATGTCCTAATCCAAGCCATTTGGTCGTGGGAGGGGCCAGGATTCGTAGTACGCTCGCCCCCTTGACATGCCAGGACACCAACTGGACACCCTAGAGGTCAGTGCGGTGGACTTCAGAAAACGCTCCCACATGCATAGCTCCCTTACCACGGGTGTTGAGCCCCCAACCCCCTCCCCCAAAACCCACTACCCACAAATGTACAACACTACCATAGCTCTTAGGGGTGAATGGGGCACCTACATGTGGGTAGAGTGGGTTTTGGAGGCCTCCCATTTACCAGCACAAGTGTTACAGGTAGGGGGGATGGGCCTGGGTCCGCCTGCCTGAAGTGCACTGCGGTACCCACTAAAAGTGCTCCAAGGACCTGCATACATGCAGGCCTCTAGGACTTGTTGCTGCTGTATAACCTTGGCACACCAGTTGACACCTGAAGACTAATCTCTTTGAAAAAGTCCTTTATTTGAATAAGCTCGTTTACTCAAAGTTAACTGCAGATCAGAGGTTGTGCCCCACTGGCAAAGAATCTTCCTGGTACTGAGATTAGCAGTAGGTCCGAGCTGGCAGAATGCTGTACAATGCCCTCTTTCAGCAACATTCAAGGGAAGAACTAAGTGCTGTAACGTGGCTAACACATGAAAGGGATCTAATCACCATGGGAGTAGAGCCCAGTACCCTACACCCACCACAATGCATTGCTGATGTGACTCTGCAGGGCACCTTACAGAAAAGGTGTCACATCGCAACCAGGGAAAGGCTGTCGGAGGATACAACACATTCTGCTGTCATGGAGGTGGGTACAGCATTTGAGGCTGGCATACAGGCTGGAAAAAATAGTTTTTAAAGTGGGTTTTTTTTGGTGGGAGGGGGGTTAGTGACCACTGGGGAAGTCAGGGGAGGTGATCCCCAATTCCCTTCGGTGGTCATCTGGTCAGTTGGGGCACTTTTTGGGGACTTGGACCTGAAAAAAGGGTCCAAATAAAGCGGACCAAATTCTCATCAAAAACACCCTTCTTGTTTCGATTATCAGCTAAAGACGCCCATCTCTCCTCGGCCAATAACCACGCTCCAGTCCCGCCTTCACCACGCCCTGTCAACTTTGTTCGTTCCTGCAACGGAATGCAGATTGAAGATGACCAAAATTGGCTTTTGATTATACCGATTTGGTCGCACACGGGAGAAAGATGCCCATCTCCCGATTTGGGTCGAAATATGGGCGTCTTTCTCTTTCAAAAAAAAAAGCTGGATAGTATCCTTGTTCAACTTCTCTTGGCCTCTCATTCCTTAACACACACTAACACACACACTAACACACTAACACACACACACACACTAACACACACACACACACTAACACACACACACACACACACACACACACACACACACACACACACCACACACACACACACACACACGCCTCCCTCTCCTATGGTAGTAAAGCAGACTAGAAATCAGGAATCGTATGCCAGGGAGTCCTGATCAGCACCTGAGACAGCTCCCTCAGTCCCATCCTTCAAAAGTTGCTGCCTTCCTTTGTGCTCCTGCTAATTAATACACAGTGAGTTTAATGGCAATTGCTTACAGATTTACAGCCAACTGAAATTAGTGTGATGTGCTGGAAAGGGATCCTGGAAGGCCCTTAGAGAGCTTGGATAATCTGCTTGAAGAAATATTGACAGCAGGACCATACCGGGCTACAGTTCCGTTCTGTGTGACTCACCCAGTGGTGTCCCCCTTGCTCAATCAATTTCAATCACCATCAAAGATATTGGACTGGAAACAAGTTTTGTGCTCTTCCATATTTGTATCCTGTGTGGTCCCTTCACTCACTCACACTGTCCTTTATATAGTGCTGATTGACAGCATAGCACTGGCTGGATTCATCTTCGATTAATACATGAAGCTTCCAACGTCTAGCAACAAAAGATGGACGATTTCCAGCTGCAAACGTTTGTCATTCACCCTTAGAAAAGCAAGTACCATGGACACATGCATGGAGCCAGAATTCCTTAACACCAGTTCTAATTGTAGAACCTGTAGAATATGCAACTTGATTTCATGGGGAGCAAACCCAAAGCACTATGGAAGTTGTAAGAGGAGGAAACGGTGTGTAAGGCCATTTTAAAATGCTTTTACCATCCAGATATGTAATAGCAATTATATTTTCTCTCCTTAAAATTTGCTCTAGGCTTAAGATCATTTAGAAACTGTAATCTTAGGAAACAACAAAAAAAACATTATAAAGTGTACTCCAAGAAATACACAACATTTCCAAAGGCATTCTTCACCACTAACACCAACCAAGGCTCAAAATTTCTTCTGCTTCTACTGTCACCTCCATTAACTCATTATGAAAGGTTCAAGTAGCTGTAATGCATCTTATATTTAAAAAAATATTTATATGCTGCTTACAAATTAATAAAAACAATTGAAACAGCATACAAACAACAACAAAAACCCCACCTCTCCCTGTATCAACCTTCCTCCTTCCCACTCCCAAGATAACATATACACTTGTGCTCCAAAAGTTAAAAATCCTAAAAACCGTTGAAAATTCTTCATCTTCTTATCTCCATTGACCCCCCCCCCCCCCCAACAGTGGAATCCAAGAGTTCATCTCTTCCCTGGTGAGTTCACCTTTTCCCTTCTCCACCCCAACCAGCCTTTTTCCTCCTCCCCATCCTAACCCTGATGCACTCTGTATTTCTCCTCCTATAGACTCACCCCAGTGCTGCTATCTCTTTCCTCACCTATTTGCTTTCAGTCCTCCAAATCACTTACCTGCTTATTCCCCTCTACCTACTTTTTTCACCATCTCTACTTCTCTTCCCCTTCCCCCCATCAGCCGTCTCATTCTGATCTTATACTTATCCCACCACTCAGGCTGCACTGTTCTCTTTCCTCTGGCCACAGTTGGGGTTGAAAACGCCAAATTTATTTCCATTTAATTTTATTAAATTCATAGATCTCTTTTCTAGTTCTCAAATGGGTCCTTTTACTAAGCTGCGGTAGAAGGGGGCCTGTGCTAGCATCAGCATGTGTTTTCGATGCACACTGAGGCCTCCTTGTACCACAGCAGGTAGAAGGCTGTCTCTTGTTTTTGAAAAGAAATGTCCATGTGGTAGGAGAACCACTTACCGTGCGACCATATCAGGGGGGAGCAATTACTGCCACCCACTGAAATGACAGTAATGACTCCTGCACTAACCTGGTGGTAACTGGGCAACACATAGCACTGCCCACCAGGTAAACACCGGCGCTACAAAAATAGAAAATATTTTTGTAGCATCAGAAATGGTGTGTGCTGGGGTTGGGAATTATCCACTGGACTGCTGAGGTAACCTGGCAGTCAGGGGTGTATCTGCGTGGGGCCACGGGGGCCTGGGCCCCCATAGATTTGGCCCTGGACCCCCTGCCAATGACCCTCTCCACCCCCCTTCCCGCCGCCATCCCGCCGTCGCCTACCTTTGCTGGCGGGGGACCCCAACCCCCGCCAGCCGAGGTCCTCTCTTCCGTTGCAGCAAAGCTTCCTGTTCTGAGTCTGACGTCCTGCATGTACAATGTGCAGGACGTCAGAATTTGAAACTGAAGGAAACTTTGCTGCAATGGAAGAGAGGACCTCGGCTGGCGGGGGTTGGGGTCCCCTGCCAGCAAAGGTAGGCGACGGTGGCGGGGGAGGGTTGGCGGCGGGAGGGGGGGTGGAGAGGGTTGTCGGCAGAGGGGGTCCAGCAGTGCCAGGGTGGGCTAAAATGTGCCCCCTCACTCTGGCTCTGGCCCCCCCCTCCCATCAAAGTCCAGATACGCCTCTGTTGGCAGTAGTTCCTCTTTGGTGCATGGTGGGCCTACCGCTGCTTAGTAAAAAGGCCCTGAAGTCAATAATATGTTTTAGGGCTGCTGTAGTACATGGTCCTCAAACTTCTTCTTGGCCTCCGGTCCTCCTTTGGAGTTGCTAGCTCCTCTAGCACAGCAGCCAGCAGCTGCCTGAGGCCTGTTAGCTCCTGCCACTCACCAGCAAACTCTTCCCTGAGCAGAACCTATTATTTTGGAATCTCTTGGTCAATGACTATCCTGCTTATAATCGAACGAGAATAACGCCCAAGTTCCGACCTAAATCGGGAGATGGGCGTTCTTCTCACAAAACCGAGTAAATCCATATAATCGAAAGCAATGTTTCAGTGCGTCCGTGTCGCTCGTACGTGGACGTAAAAACGCCCAAATAAGAGGCGTGTCGGGGGCGTGTTAGGGGCGGTGATACGACGTGGACGGGTACAACGTATAACGAATAGCGAAATGGCTCTGGTTGAGCGGGAAGATGGGCGTAATCTGATGGACCCGAAATAAAAGCGACCAGAGCAAGGGGGAAAGCGTCTTTAGACTCATTAGCGATTGTGTGTAGTTGGAGAGTGGCGATATTGTTGGTGGAAGAGCTGAAGTGGTGGTTGCAGAGAGAAAGCCGAGCGTGTTGAGTACCTGTGACGGTCGTCTGTGTGCCCTGCCTCTTTTTGTGTCTTACCCTTTCACCGTTCCTTACTCCTACTCCTTTGCTCCATCGCCCCCTTCCCCCTCCCCCTATCCTTCCCCATTCACTCTTCCCACGTGTGTACTCTATTCCCTGACCTCCGTTTGTCTCTGTGTGCCTGTACTGTTTGGCGAGTGAGTGGCCAGAGGGCGTGGTGGCTGGAAGTGACAGATCTGTGTGTGTTGCTGTTTGACTACTAATCCTAATACTTGCACTGGTGGTGGGGATATGGATGCACTTAATGCACTTGTGGCATTCATGCTACACGAAGAGGCCACCCACCGCAGGAGGTATTCACGGCCCCGAGTGTTTAGGCCCCGCACCACCTTCCTACAACTCACTGACCAGCAGTGTCTAACAAGGTTCAGGTTTGATAGGGCCACCATTCGTCAGCTGTGTGAGCAGCTGAAACCCCTCCTTCAGCCCCAGACACGTAGGAATAACCCCATCCCTGCCCACCTCAAAATCACTTCCGCTCTCTCTGTCCTGGCCACTGGCAGTTTTCAATCCGTATTAGCTGCTAACACAGGCCTCACCCAGGCTTCTATTTCACACTGTCTCACCCAGTTCCTGGATGCCTTCATAACTCACACCTCACACTACATCACTTTCCCCACCACCCCCCAGGCTCTGCACAACAACATGGCCGCCTTCTATGCTGTTGCTAGATTCCCCTCGGTCATCGGTGTGATAGACTGCACACACGTAGCCCTCAGACCCCCCCGGGCACACGAAGCCACCTACAGAAATAGGAAGGCATTTCATTCTATGAACATGCAAGTTGTATGTGATGCCCAGGGGGAGATATTAGACGTGTGTGCCAGGTACCCCGGCTCCAGCCACGATGCCTACATCCTACAGCACTCGGGCATCTTCCGCAGGTTCGAGCAAGGGGAGTTCACTGGTGGATGGCTACTAGGTAAGTGCAACATGCATGTACCACCCATACTAGACCTCCTCCACTGGGCAACCCTCCGCCCTGGCTTCCTCCACCACAACCCACTATCCAAATCCCCCCCCCCCCCCCCCCCCCCTGTACCTGCTCCAAGCGATACACACTCATCTATCTCATTCTGCTTTTCTGCAAAGGTGACCGAGGCTACCCGCAGAGGACATGGCTTATGACCCCCCTGATCCACCCACAACCAGGGCCAGAAGAAACCTACAACAGGAAACATCGCAGCACCCGGGGGATCATTGAGCGCACCTTTGGTTTATTGAAAAACCGCTTCCGCTGTCTGGACCGGTCTGGAGGAGAGCTGCTCTACAGTCCAGAAAAGGTGGCCAAGATCTTTGTGGCGTGCTGTATGTTACACAATTTGGCCCAGCGCAGAGGACAGCCTCTCCCAGAGGAGCCACAGCCACCACCAGAAGAGGCCCCAGATGAGCTGGAAGAGGAGCCCCCTCCACCCCCAGCCCACAGAGCAGAGCTCAATGCCTACCAGCTTGGTGTAAGAGCAAGACAAAGACTCATTGAAACAAGTTTTAGGTGAATGTAAGTGAGCATTTATTATTTACATACAGTGCATATGTGTTTGGTCAACCCCACCACCACCACCACCACCCCCCTCCCTCCCACACCCACCCCCCTCCCACCAACCCTCACCCTACAGCATGTCCCATCATTTTCCCCTTCCCTTCCCCCGTCCCCTCCTACCCCTCCCACGCCCTTCCTTTGCAGCTGGTGCTGCACGGGAAGTCTCTTCCCCCTCTTCGGAGCTGCTGCTCCCAGTGTCCTCCTCCCTATCCCCACGGCAGCCTGCGGCTTCGGCTGCACCGTGGAAATCGGGCCACCTTCTTGGTTGTAGTGGTCTGGCCACAGGACCCAGAATGGGAGCAGCAGGAGTGGGTGCAGAGGCTGAGGAGCGCAATGCCCACCTCTTAGCTGGTGGTGGTTGCTGGTGGTCAGTGGAGGAGGAGGTTGATGGCAGGGGCTGCTCCAGCAGCACGGGGGCTGGAGTAGGCGCGGTGCCCTGAGGGTGCAGGTGTTGGATGCTCTGCTCCAGCCGTCTCAGTTGCTGGAGCACCTCCTGGTGGCCTTCACGTTGCGCCTGGAGGAGTTCTTGGTGTGCTCGCTGCTGTGCCTCCAGTGCTTGGCGCTGCAGCTCCAGTTTCTGCTGCCGGTACTCCTCCAAGCGCACGTTGTGGCGGAGTAGTTCCGTGGCCAGCCGCAGGAGTTGCCTCCTTTGGGCGGATGGCCTCTGGCGGGGAGCTGGGCCCTCCTCCTCCTCACCAAAGTCCTCCGGTGCTGGAGGTGCGGCCTCTGCTGGTGCAGGTGGTGGTGGTGGTGGCAGAGCCTGGACAGCTGGTGCAGGTGGTGGTGGTGGTGGTGGTGGCAGAGGCTGGACAGCCGGTGCAGGTGGTGGTGGTGGTGCTGGCAGAGGCTGGACAGCCGGTGCAGGTGGTGGTGGTGGTGCTGGCAGAGGCTGGACAGCTGGTGGTGGTAGAGGCTGGACAGCTGGTGCAGGTGGTGGTGGACGCGGAGGATGCACAGCTGGTGCAGGTGGTGGCGGCTGGACTGCTGGTGCTGCAGGCTGTGGAGGTTGAGGCTGGACAGATGGTGTAGGGCGTTGGCCTTGCAGGCCACTAGGGCCAGCCTCCTCTGAGTCTTCACCTGTATAGCACAAGAGTGAGGAATAGTGTTGGTGCAAATAACCCACTTTTGTCTTTCAGCATTCATATACATTGGTATGTCCCCCAACCTGATGACCCAGCAAAGAGATGGTGAGGAGAAATGGAATTGACACGGGTACGAAAGAGAGAGGCCCGCAGGCAGCTGGGTAGAGGTGGTGGATGAGCAGCCAAGAGAAGGACACCACTCACAACGTTGTGCACAAGCTGTTAGTTGTATAATTGTTAAATTGAACAACATTGCAGCATGTGTTGTGTTACTACTGACTTGCTAAACTGCATAGAACTGCTTTATGACCCCCATTACAGGCTCCTTCAGTTGAATGCATGTGGCCCACACTCAGTAGAGCACAGAGGTCACAGGAGGAACTAGGCACAGTTTGGTAATGGGAAAATAGGAGGGAGTAGTAGGGAAGGACGGCCCCCAGAGTTCTGCCACAGTAGTAACCTACACACACCCATAGGAGCCAACTGGAAAGTAGTATTGGGGGTGCTAAGCCCAGTGACCAACACTCCTCCCTGCACAGCTACATGATCTTTCCTCAATATTGGGGGTGCTCTCACACACACACAGCACCCACCCTGTCTGCTTGCTCCTATAACACACATGACCACTACCACTACTCAAATAGAGCTTACAATTAATTCTATAAATATGGGCACACAGGACAAGTAAGAGGAAACCCAATGACAACGGTAGGGATAGGGAGTAAGGGTAGAGAGCTAGTGAGTAGGGGTTACCAGGTCACAACAGCATCATAAAGGTGGCCTGTTAATATACAGAAAGACAGCCAGAGATACTCCCCCCCCACCCCCACCCACACCCACACCCACCTCCCTCCTCCTGCCCCCCACTCCTCACCTCCCTCCCCCTGACCCCAACTTCTATAACACAAGTGTACTGCAGCACAACAGATACCCCAACTGCATAATGAAACACCTACCTGAGTCCTCAGCCTGGCCCGAGGTGTCCATGGAGCCAATCCCGTGGATGCCCTCCTGGGGTAGGAGGGAGTACACCATCAGCTCCATTGGTGTAAGGTTGGCAGTGTCATTGCCTGGGGGATTGGCCCCTGCCTTCCTCCGAACATCCCTCCTCAGCTTCCGCCACTTCCTCTTGCAGTCCTCCACGTCTCTCCCAGCATGGAAGACAGCATTCAGGCTGTCCCGTACTGCCTCCCATTCCCGCTGCTTTACTGTTGCTGCCAGCCTCTGCCCTGTGGGAGCAAACAGACTCCGGTGCCGCTGTACAATTTCTTGTACCAGGAGCTCCACCTCTGCCTCGAGAAAATTACCCTTCCGGGTCGGCGGCATGCGTGGTGGCATTGTACCAATGGTGTTTTCGAAAATACGGAGTGGGCGTTTATATAGGCGCCAAGAACGCCCATTGAGACGGGGGAATAGGCGTTTCTGATTTGGGCGCTACTTTTTCAATTATACACATAATTCCTAAGCGTGCCCAGCTCAGATAGCGATTAGGAACACATGGTTTTGATTATGAGTAGATAAGTATGGGCGTCTCCACCTGCCTTCCCTTTCTTCATTGCCATTTTACCTGCCATTTCCTGCACTGAGACCTTGCCGGTTGTTCGTAATAATCATTTACAGGGTTTTACCCTCACTTAGCATGCTTGGGTACACCTGTGTATTTAGGGGGTGGGGGGGAAATAATTGTTGGCCCTCAGCCACCACGCCTTCCGTTTCCTGTCTTCCACATCGCCTGATGCTCCCTTCCTTTCTCCCATTCTCTCTGCCTGGTTGTAGCAGGCAGTGTGTGGGGGCCACGAATTTGCTACACTCACCCCAAATCAAGCACCCCTCGGTAAGGGTCATTTCAATCAGGGAGATGTGCAGCTAATGTTCCAGAAGATAAAAGGCGCACTACACAGTCTTGAAACAGACGTTCATGGTAAGCTCTCGTTTGTCTGCCACCTCTTCTCTTTGTGCTCATAGTCAAGGAGTGTGCATTCACTGTATGTATGTAGTCTGGAGTCAGATGTTAGGTAGCTCTGTTTTCACCAGGTTCCTGTGCACTGTACTGTGGGGTTGGCAGGTCCTCAGTGGTGTGGGCCAGCTGTTGGAGGTGCTGTATTGGTTCCCGGTAGCTTCCATCTTCCTTGTTTATGTGGTGTACCCCAGTCCCCATTTATGAAGTGGCCACCCATTCTCAAGGTCCATAGGCGGGGGAGGGGAGAATGATTAATGCAATGGATGTGTATAGCACTTTATGCAACACCTTCCTAAATTGCTCCATAGGTAGTAGGGTAGGGAACATGCACATTACATTGTTTTTAATCGGTAGCCTGGACAAAATGATCGAGGTGGCTACAGGTAGTGCCACTGAAGCCTATGACGTGGTGGTGAGGGAAAGGGGTGTGTGTACAGGTACCAACCCAAAGTAACTGGTGGTGGATAAAGCCTGGTGGCTGCTGTGGCCTAGTGGTTAGAGCACCAGCCTTATAATCATAAGGTTGCTGGTTCAAATCCCACCTAAGGCAAGTCACTTCAGAGACAAAGTTGGACACAAACCCAGAATACTTGAATGTAACACACCTTGGTTCACTACTGGAGAAAGTGTGATCACACCTGCAAATAATGAGCACCATTGTTATTTGTGCCCTTCCCTAACACAAGTATTACATTGCAACTGTGATGAAGTAACCATCCATCTATTGGGTTTCCCATTGTTTCCCTTTTGCTCCTCAGCATTATATACCATAGCTGATGTATTCAATGTGAAAATATGAGCCAGCTGTTTGTAGGTCCTTCTTGGGCCCCCCCCCCACCCCACCAATGTGGCTTGTGGGTAAAGATATGTGTCCATCAGACAGCAAACACTGTGTATGTGGTACCTGGAGTTATGTGGAAGGGTGTACCTGGCAGATCACACGTGGTACAATATTCATCTCTTATTGATGGCACTCTGTATTGTGGGTCAGTATGGTGGAGGGGAGGGAGGAAGGGAGAGAGAGATGCTGGCTGGCCATTTTTATTCATGAACACAAATATCCAGCCAGCCTCCCCGGCCCAACCCCCCTGCACATATATAGCCATGCAGGTTGGAATGAACAGGTGGCGTTCTGTCTGGCCAACATTCTCAGACATACATCACCTTCTCATTCACACAGCACATTTAATGCTATGCATATTGCTGCCTCCTTCCTCTCAACTCAACAGCACCATTTGGTGATATGTAATGCACAAGGGAGACAAACACACACACACACACCCTGATAGTTATATTATAACAAACATTTATTTGCCCCCCACCCCCACCCCCACCCCTACAAAATAACCCCAACAATGCCCTCCTCCCCCCCACAACTCCCCACACACCCCAACAATTCCCTCCCCCACCCCCCACAGAACCCCCAACATTTCCCTCCCCCCACACACACAACCCCAACAATTCCCTCCCTCCCCCCACACACACAACCTCAACATTTCCCTCCCCCCACACACAACCCCAACATTTCCCTCCCTCCCTCCCCCCACACACACATCACCAACAGGCCCCCCTATTTAAATTAAGGGTGGCCACGCCCTCTTAGTAAGGCCCTCTGTAGCAGGGCAATGAGCAGCCCCAGCAGTACCCTTAGTGGGCCCTGGAGCTGCTCATTGCCCTGCCGTAGGGCTCTCACCTCCTGCAGCAGCTGGTGCTGGCCAACTATAATCTGCTGCTGGCCATCTACCAGCTGCTGCAGGAGGCGCACTACAGTCACCGGCCCAAAGGCTGGAGGTGGCCCAGGGGACACGGACGATGGCCCAGGGGATGGAGGTGGGCCAGGGGACATTGAAGATGATGGCCCAGGAGATGGAGGTGGGCCAGGCGATGGCGCTGGCTGAGGCGATGGAGGTGCCTCAGGGGATGGAGATGGCTGAGGGGAGGGAGATGCCTCATATGGAGGTGCAGGTGGGGAGGGGTCCTGATGTATGTCCTCATCCTCATCAATGATGAGGACCCCCTCCTCCGAGTCCTCCTCCTCCTCCTCCTCCTGGTGGCCCGCCTCCTGGCCTGGCTGCTCCTCCTCCTCCTCATCCAGGTGCCCCTCCTCTTGCTGTTCCTCCTCCTCCTGCTCCTGCTCCTCCTCCTCCTCCTCCTCCTGGAGGTGGTGGCCCTCCTCATCTTGGCGCTCGGCTTCCTGCTGGTGGAGCCCTGTGTATGTAAAAGGAGTGTGATTGAGATCAGTGCATACAACATGGCTTGCATAGTGCAGTAGCTGGGTGGCGTGAGGCAGGGGATGGGGCAGGGTGTGGTAAGGCGTAGCCTATGCCCATGGGGAATGAGCTGCATCAGATGACATGACACAGAACCCTGGACCCTCCTCTGATACACACCACGCAGGACATGTTGCCATACCAAATTCATTGCTGACCAGCATGTTTGCATTGTGAGATGCAACGAGGGGTTGATGGGCAGTTGTTGTAGGAGTTATTGGGGGGGGGGGCAGTGGGAAGGGTGTTGAGCACAATTCTTTTATGTGAGTTAGGCCATAACATGCAGTAAAAGTAGGGCCTCAGGCAACTGTACCAGGACACACTAATCAGCCACCACAGTAAGGGGAATAGTAAAGTGTGGCATATCATCTCATTCATCTCGGGGGGATGGTGGGACGTTGCAAGCACGCTCATGGGAGAACCCCTGCAACCTGCATCCTTGATCTGGGACAGATATGGTATTACTAGGTGGCTATTAGGCACATGGGAAGTGATATTGTACAACACATTTGCTTTATTCATGAAATGTATGTAGTAATCTGTACAGGTGTCCTGTTTTTGAATACTTACGGCGAGCCCTGAGGTGCCTTCGCACCGCCCGGATGAGGTCGGGCCTCTCCCGCCTCACCCTGCGGAACCGCCTCCGCAGGGACTCCAGGTCCCGGTGGACTCCAAAGCGTCTGTAAGATATAAGTTTGGAGAGCAGGGGTCAGGGGTGTTGGTCCTTTTTGTCCTCTGCACACATTCATTTGCTATTCACATACCAGAGAGAGAGGGTCTACAGTGTTGGGGGGGGGGCACCTCCATTGGTAGTGAATCATAGGAGCCACCTTTTTTCCATTTTGGGGGGTGGAACCCCCAGTGGAGATGACCCCTCCCTCCATACATATTTGATATTGGGGGTGGGGTGGTGAAGCACCCACAGCAGCCACCGAGTTGGTTCCTATGCAGATGATGCCAGAGAGGTGGCCATGAGGCCAGACAGTACCGTTTGTATACATTATAATGTATGCTTGTTAAACTACTTTATATGTGTTATCATGACCATGTTATAAAGTATGGTATAGGTTTCATTGGTCTCATGCTTCCACTATTCGGAGGCTCCAAAGAGGGGTTGGAAAATGTGGCCTTCACATAACTAACGAAATTGTCACATAACACTAATATAATAGTCACATACCTAACCTAACGAAATACATTCTTGTAGGGATGTGGGAATGGTGGTCGTTTCAATAACATACAAATTATTGGTGATTGTGCATGTTCCTATATTACTCATGATCCTTGCATGGACACTCCAGTTACTGCTGGTAACATTGATGACGGAGCTGTTATATGTGTAGGTACAGGAGGGGAGGGGGGTTGGGCCATAACCTTACCTCTCTAACCGTTCCCGGATGCGGGACCAGGCTCGCATGGCCTGCAGCCTGGGGGGCAGATGGTGGTGCTGGATAAATAGGCGATGTCGGTGCCTTAGGCACAGCCGGACGAGCATCAAGCTCTCCTCCTGGCCAAAATTGGGCTCTCGCCGTTGTGCCATTTTTCCACGTGTTGGAAAAGAAGTGCCTTATATAGACGACCTTGCGTGAGGGACGTCGTTTCATGCACAGCTCCATATATAGATGACCATTCCATATATGGCCCCTATCAGCACGTGGACGCCCTCGTAAGCATAGACGTCTTTGACGTGCACATGCCTGCAGGAGTGTGAAACGTGCCTTCTATAGATGTGTATGACGCACCCCACCCGACCCTTTTCACATATACACAATATACATTTACTGCATGTTCAGTAGGTGTACAGTGCATGCAGATCCGCACATTCAGATGGGCACATATGATGAATGTATGGGTGGAGCAGCATGATATGTCTGTAGTTGACACATATATGCGTTCGTCATATATTTCCGTACCTGGATGGCCTGAACAACATGTACTGTACTTGCGATACACCTATGTACATTATTTTACACACCACGTGATTTGGTCGTTTGCACCTGCAATAGTCGACCGTGTTAGGGCGCCCAATTTAGTCACGCTTATGCGCTCGTCATTTGATTGTTTTCTTACAGGGATAATCGATTGTCGAAAAACGCCCACACTATTTTTCCATTATACAGGTCTATTTTGGACGTTATCGTAAGAACGCCCTAATTCGTACTTGGACGATCTTTCCATTTTGCCCCTCTATATCTTCCTTCTCTCCTTGTTCCTGCTCAGGATGGCTGAACCTGTGCCCAGGAGCTGCTATTGGTAAGAGCATTTGGTTTTAGAATTATACTTGTTATTAAGGGGTCCTTTTACCAAGCTGCGGGAAAAAGGGCCCTGAGCTAGCGACGGGGGCTGTTTTTCCTATGTGCCAGGGCCCTTTTTACCACAGCGGGTAAAGAGACCCCAGACATACATGGCCATGTGGTAAGAGAATTCTTACCGCATGGCCATGCAGCAGGGAGCCCTTACCGCCACCCATTGAGGTGGCGATAAGGGCTCCTGTTTTAACCCAGCGGTAACCTGGCAGCATGCAGCGATGTCCAATTACCGCCGGGTTATCACCGCGCAAGTCATTTACTGGGGGTTTCTTTTTCCCCCAGAAATGGCGCTCGCTCGGAGTGAGACTATCACCGGTGGCCACATTGTGCCGGCAGTAGTACAGGAAGAGTGGTAAGCCCATGTTGGGCTTACTGCCACTCTGTAAAAGGGCACCTAAATGAGTCACATATTTTAAGTTTTATCTGGTTGCTGATTTTTAGGTTGTTTTTGAATTTAAATCTTAGGCTGTCTTAGAATCAGTTTTGCTAACCAAGGGAAAGCAGCTTTTAACCCCTTATTAGGTATGTGTCCCTTTTGGGTTCACTAATGATTGAATGGATCCTCAGAAGCTGAGATTAGGTAGCAGAGCCGGTGGTGGGAGGCGGGGCTGGTGGTTGGGAGGTGAGGATAGTGCTGGGCAGACTTATACAGTCTGTCCCAGAGCCGGTGGTTGGGAGGCAGGGATAGTGCTGGGCAGACTTATACGGTCTGTGCCCTGAAAATGTGCCTCTCTGTGTTAAGCCATCATTACCATGCCTCACCTTTGTCTAGCATTATTGAGTTTTACTTTTCATATAATCTAGACAAATGTTTGGATTTGATTGTTGTGATCAAGTGAAAGGTGTGGCTTGCACAAGAGAAAATATGTCTGAACCCTAAGCTACAAGAACAAGAAACTCCACAGGAAAGCTGTCCCGTTCAATAGTAGAGTCACAAGAAACAAAAAGGAGGAGAACTCCAAACTTCATGAAAATGTGAAAAGTCCACAACCAGTGTGAGGAAACCAAAGCAGATCCAAATGAACAGGGTTTTTTGCTTCTAAAAAATAGTAAGCCTTTCAACACTTGGCTTACTACTTTTTAGAAGCAATAAAGGCCTGTTCTTTTGGACCTGCTTTGGTTTCCTCACCCTGGTTGTTGACTGTTCAACAGGAGGACATGAACTCATTGGTGTCATTTATAAAATAGCACCTACTGTCGGTATCCGCATCCTCCTATTAGGCATGCTGATTTATACCAAGTTTCACCAGGCGTAAATTACAATGGCTAAGTTAGGCGTGGTTCTGGCAAATTCTATAATAATGCACACATTTTTGGCAACGCCCATGACCCCCCATTTCTCTGCCATGGGTGCACCCCTTTTTTTGATCCACACACTAGAATTTACGTACACCTCTTTATAAAATATGCCTAAATAGATATGCGTGTAAATGCTAAAATAGATATGCGTGTAAATGCTAATTATTACCAATTAGTGCCCAATTATCGATGCTAATTGGCATATTAAACAATTAAGTAGCGCACAAAAAATGGGCATTCACTCAAATCTGCATACACAACTTGAAGTGTCATGTATAGAATCTGGAGGAAAGTGTATAATTTTCAGAATGAGTTTCTAAAGCACCTAATAAGGACACACTGAATATATTACACATTTTTACTGACTGTATAATCAAGAACTACAATTAACATATAGTGTAAATGCATAATAAGCAAATAGAATGTAAAGGATTTCAAGACCAAGTATTTAACAATACAGACCCCAGATTTGGTTGTACTATTCTAGATCTCCCTTCAGATCATAAATTAGGTTCTTAACAGAAGCTGTATCAGCAAAATTATTTCTTCAAAATTCCAGTTGTGGTCCAGTCCTCCAAAGAAAGTAGCAGTCTTGCCATGGGGATAAGCTAAGTTATCACTTTGTTGGTGTTGGATGGGATGGTGGATAGGAGGTGAGGTACATACATACATAGATGTAGATTTTTTTTTTTAAGAAATCTGCAGTAGACTATCTCTGACTTCACTGGTATCAAAAATCCATTGAATAAACATACAAGACTATCAAACATGGAAGTGAATGGCCTGCTGACCTCATCCTCTCAACTGAAATGACTTACTTGCTGAATGAGTTTTGGGAAAGGAGGAAGACCTTGCCAGTTCCCCCCATGCTGACGCTGCAGTGGGCCTTTTACAGCTGTTTCATCGTAAACTGAGCCTGAGTTATTCATCTTAATCCCAGTTATCTCCTTTGTAATTTCCTGGAAGGTTGATAATAAACAGTAATTTCATACAGGGTGACAGGTGTGTCACTGCCAAGGCATACTCATTTGCGTGCAGCCTTCGTGGGCTGAATAGGGAGCTATTTCTGAGTAATATTTTTTCATTGTGTTTTGATTTTAGACAGACTCATTTTAAGCAACTGCTGATTGTAATGACTGTACTTGTACAAAGGATAATGTGTGCCTTTCATCTGGATTCTGCTTGGAAATGTTATCCCCAAACTGGCAGGACTTGGGTATTAGAACTCAAATTGCTTGCTGCATCCTGTGTGTATTTACTGATGAGTTAGTTACATGAACCATATTACCTTTATCCAAAGAAACCTACATTGACTTGCAATTGAATACAGGTGTCGACATCACTCTTTTTGACTGTTAAGACTAGCCAGGGACTAGCTCCAAAATATTTGCAAAACAAAATCTGTGTGTTCCATATCTTGACTGCTGAGGTCGTTTCAGCAGGACCTATTGCTCTAGTGTATTCACAAAAAAGTGATACTTGGCATCTGCATTTTTATTTACATGACTGCTTAAAAAATTGCCTGTATTAATGTATATTCTGTAAAGTGTAAATCATTGCTGATTACTACTACTACTACTTAACATTTCTAGAGCGCTACTAGGGTTACGCAGCGCTGTACAATTTAACAAAGAGAGACAGTCCCTGCTCAAAGAGCTTACACTGAATAGATTTCAGATTCAGCTTTTGACATGTTTTGTATTACTAAATTTGGCATGGTTGTTAATGAACTGTACCCTGAAGGATATTCCTTCTGAACACTGTTCTAGTTAGATAACAATGGAGTGGAGTTTTATGCTTGTTTGATTTTTTTATTATGTATTGTTTTTGTCAGCATCAGCAAATCCTAGTCAGGGATATATTGGGGGGGGGGGGGGGGGGTGATACTTTAAGAGTTGGGTGATTTGTCAATATATGATTCTCCAGGCACTGTAGGGATTGATCCCATGCTTCTTTTAGAACAGTTATTGGAAATATCAAACTGCAATTGGACTATTTTATTGCTAGGTGATTTTAACCTGCTGTCCTGAATAAATTAAATGATTTCTCTTTTTTTTTTTCAATTTTAAGTTTTTATTCAACACTTCAAGAATAATGCAATACATATAAGCGTAGCTTCAAGGCTACCAATTCTCATAAGCAATTCAAATTCAACTTCAACATATACCAAAATTGTGTTATTTTCCTCCCTACCCCCCCCCCCCCCCACCCACCTTCCCCGCTCCCACCCCCCCCCTCCCATCTCTGTCCTTTTCATGGCTGCCTCTCCTGTGTGCCATTAGCAGTGGTCCATATAAATGATTTCTCTTATATGATGTCTACTACAGGCTTTGAACAAATTCTAAAGACTCCCTGGCTATATTTTAGATGTAGTGTTCTGACACCCTAATTCTGCAGAAGATGGTCACGGGGCTGATGTACATATTTGGTCCCTTGGTCAAATCGTATTTGATCTCTCAATTTTCTTTTTAGATTGAGAACCACATTATCCTAATGTACTGCACTTTCTGTAATTATGTGAAAGATGAAAGGCGTTTTAAAGCATTTTGATACAAGTTGAAAAATATTTGATAAGAATAAAGTTCAAGATGGTTGGAATACAAAAGAAGTTTGGACCTGACTGATGTTATAAACAGATTTAATGATTGAACAGCTAGGTTGAAGATTACTTATATACGGAGTTACTTTTGCTGACTGCTAGACCAACTAAGGAGATCCTTCTGGCACTATGACATATAAACTCTTCCAGAAGCAAGCATTGTTTTTAGGAAGAAAAAGAAAGAGGGCTTGAAAACCCAGGGCAAAGGGTAGGGCGGGGACAGGACGGAGCCAACCACACTCTACTGCCAAGGACTTGCCCAATTCTGGAGTGGCTGATTGATCCAGTGAAGCAATCCTACTTTAGACTTAGCTAATTTGGGTACATGGTGATGTAGATTACCAAATCTGTGGATCAGAAGTAGAACCATTATATTCTATTGTAACGTGTGTTGCTTACATTAAGTTGAGGTATTAGGGAAAAGGAAAGGGGATTGGATTTGGTATACTGCCTTTTTGTGGTTACAATCAAAGCAGTTTACCTATTATATACAGGTAATTCTTCTGTAGCTGGGGAAATGTAGGCTTAAGTGACTTGCCCAGAGTTGCAAAGAGCTGCAGTGGGACCTGAACCCTCTTCCTTTGGTTCTCAACCCATTGCACTAACCATTAGAGCAGTGGCGTAGCTATCATGGGGCCACGGGGGCATGGGCCCCCGTAGATTTGGCCCTGGACCCCCCCTGCCGTGACACTCTCGACCCCCTTCCCGCCGCCAACCCTCCCCCGCCGCCGTTGCGTACCTTTGCTGGCGGGGGATTCCAACCCCCGCCAGCCAAAGTCCTCTTCTCGGCTGTGCGGCATTGCTTGCTGAATGATCTGATCACGTTTCTGTGTGTGCGTCTGACGTCCTGCACATTGTACATGCAGGATGTCAGATGCACGCACAGAAACAGATTCAAACTTGATCAGATCATTCGGAATGCTGCGCGGTTGAGAAGAGGACTTCGGCTGGTGGGGGTTGGGGTCCCCCGCCAGCAAAGGTATGCGGTGGGAGAGGGTTGGCGGCGGGTGGGGGGTGAAAGTTGGCAGCGATGGGGGACTAAAATGTGCCCATTCCCTTCGGGCTCTGGACCCCCCCTCCCGTCGAAGTCCGGCTACGCTCCTGCATTAGAGTGCTCCAACACTCATTATATAATAAGCATTATCCCCTGGATTCTATATAGCATGATTGAAATTGCTTGCAAATCCAGTCGTATTCGGGATTTGCATGTGCAATTTAATTACCTAACCAGCCAATCAGCGCCAATAATTGCCACGCACGCAATTATTGACACTAAATGGCATTAATTAGGATTTACATGCACACCTTGCTAGGCGTATTCTGTAAAGTGGTGTGTGTAAATTCTAATGCATGCTGCCAAAAAGGGGGCTTGGCCATGGGCATGGAATGGGTAGGCCATCGGCATTCCAAAAATCTATTGGCAGAGTTATAGACTACACTTGGTGTACATGGATGCACCTAGAGTTAGGTGCAGGCATGGCCGCTAGGCATATTCTATAAACCAGTTTATAGAATACGCCTAGGCGAAAATATTTTCGGCACCAATTTTTCAGGTGCTATATATAGAATCTAGTCCTATATGATTTCTTGCCGCCTTAATAAAAGAACTTGCTTATAAACAACGGCCTACAACACTGTAGCAGATGCATATAGGGGAAAACTGAGCTCAATCTAGGGTCTCCACTGTGTGTTCTACATTTACACATACTTTAGCTAGGTCATGAGACTTCTGTGGAGTTACTAACAAAGAGCTTATTTAATTATTCAGTTGACTTTCCTGCTTATTTTCGAAAGAGAAGGGCAGCCATCTTCCGACACAAATCGGGAGATGGCCGGCCTTCTCCTAAGCCTGGCTAAATCTGTATAATCGAAAGCCGATTTTGGCCGGCTTCAACTGCTTTCCGTCGCAGGGCCAGCCAAAGTTCAAGGGGGCATGTCGGCAGTGTACCGAAGGCGGGACAGGGGTGTGGTTAAGAGATGGCCGGCCTCGGCCGATAATGGAAAAAAGAAGGCCGGCTCTGACAGACATTTGGCCAACTTTACTTGGTCCTTTTTTGTTCATCACCAAGCCTTGAAAAGGTGCCCTAACTGACCAGATGACCACCGGAGGGAATCGGGGATCACCTCCCCTTACACCCCCAGTGGTCACCAACCCCCTCCCACCCCCCAAAAAAATTAAAAAACATTTTTTTGCCAGCCTCAAATGTCATACCCAGCTCCATGACAGCACTATGCAGGTCCCTGGAGCGATGATTAGTGAAAACATAAGAATATAAGAATTAGCAGATTGGGTCAATCCAGCCTACATGTACCTGGCAGAACCCCAAAGAGTAGCAAGATTCCATGTTACTGACTCCAGGGATAAATAATAGCTTTCCCAATGTCTACCTTAATATCAGTTTATGGACTTTTCCTCCAGGAACTTGTCTAAACCTTAATACTTGTGGTGGTAAATGTGAGCCCTCCAAAACCCACCCAAAACCCACTGTACCCACATCTAGGTGGCCCCCTTCATCCCTAAGGGCTATGGTAGTGGTGTATAGTTGTGGGGAGTGAGTGTTGTGGGGGGGTTGGGGGGCTCAGCACCCAAGGTAAGGGAGTTATGCACCTGGGATCAATTTGTGAAGTCCACTGCAGTGCCCCCTAGGGTGCCCGGTTGGTGTCCTGGCATGTGAGGGGGACCAGTGCACTACAAATGCTGGCTCCTCCCACGACCAAATGGCTTGGATTTGTCTGGGTTTGAGATGGCCGCCATTAGTTTCCATTATTGGCGAAAAACAATGGCGGCGATCTCTAACAGCAGCCCAAATGTTGAGATTTAGCCAGCCCCGACCGTATTATCGAAATGAAAGATGGCCGGCGATCTTGTTTCGATAATACGGTCAGGTATGCCGCTTTACGGGGCCGTCATTAGAGATGGCCGCCCTTATAGATGGGCGGCCCCGTTTGATTATGCCCCTCCATGTCACACCCTATCCTTTAAAGTCACTTAGAGATTTTTCAGTTGAAGAGCTTCTGCTACTGTTAATGCCTCACTGTCAGCGGATATATTCCCAGACTTGTTGAAAGGACTCTGATGTACTCTATTAAAAAAAAAAGTAATCTTTTGACCCTACCTAGTTGGCAAATTATTGGCCTGTATCAAATTTGCCTATATTTGGTGCAATTGCTGGAATTTTTCACAATGCTCTGGTTCTTGATCTTTTCCACAGTGGTTTTTGCCCAGACCATACTGGTCAGTGATTTAGATTAAGGCAGAGTATTCATTATGATATTCTTAGATATCTCTGCCATATTCGTCATGCTTAGTCATTCTATCATGAAGAGTCAGATGTGAGCTATGGCCATTGTGGGGATTGCTTTGGCCTTGTTTATGGGCTGATGCAATAAAGTGCACTCAGGCTGTGGGTGGCTCTAATAGACAATTTTGTGGGTAAACAATTCAGAAAGGGCTAATGCTGCACAAAGTCTTGGCTTATTCTGCATTGCTTGCCCACAAAATTGTCTATTAGAGCCACACAAAGCCTGAGTGAGAGCATTCCAGGTATCTACCACCCTCTCCATGAAAAAGTTCTTCCTGATGTTATTCCTGGATCGGCCCCCCTGCAATCTAAATTAATGTCCTCTAGTTCTACCACCTTCCCTTCTCGAGAAAAGGTTTGTTTGTATACTAATACAAAATATTTGAATATCTGTATCATATCACCCCTTTGTCCCCTTTCCTCCAGGGTGTACATCTTCAGGTCAACGGGCCCTACTGCAGATAACTCAAGCTAAGCTTTACTAAACCCCCCATGTGTGCTTTCTAGGGCCCTCCTGAATAACCTAGCACACAAAATACATACAGGAGAGGCATGTTGAGGATCTTGAGTAAGGAGATCACACACTCATATGACTGTTCGTGGCTAGTTGAATAGTGCTGAATATCGGGGGGTTGGTATTCATCATGGAAGAAACAAAAATGAGTCAGCAGACTTAACACATTTTTTGACTAGCTTTTGGAAGTTAAAACCCCTATCCTCAGATCAGGGCAGAATATAAGTCCTCTCAAAAATGGCCTACCTCCCCTGAGATTTGACTTGTACTAACTTTAAACATTTGTATAGAACTGAGATGATCCTGAACAATGACACTAGTGCAGTAAATCTCTTGCCTGCATATGAATCCTTTTACTGTAAAGCTTTTCAAACTCAAGCTTTGTAATACTTTCTACTATGCCATGCTCCATCAGATGATATCACCTGTGGGAGGTGGTAGAGATGAAAAGGGTAATGGAATTCAAACATACATGGGATAAACACAAAGGAATCCTGTTTAGAAAGAATGGATCCACGGAATCTTAGCGGAGATTGGGTAGCAACACCGGTAATTAGGAAGCAAAACCAGTGCTGGGCAGACTTCTACGGTCTGTGCCCTGATCGTGGCTAAATAGATATGGATGGGCTGGAGTGTAAATTTTAAGGGGCTTTGATGTTAGCTTCAGAACTTTTAGTATAAGAACAATGCTGGGTAGACTTCTATAGCCTGTGCCCTGAGAATGGCAAGGACAAATCAACCTCGGGTATACTTATAAAGTATCGCATACCATGTAAAATTAGTTTATCTTGTTGGGCAGACTGGATGGACCGTACAGGTCTTTATCTGCCATCATTTACTATGTTACTGTGCAAGCAAAAATAAAGACCATCTATTACTGTACCATAAGCAAATGACAAGAAACATAGAGTCCCTTTTACTAAGCCATGCAGGCGCCTATAGTGCACCCAATGCAGGTCAATTTTTGAGTTACCACCCGGCTCCTGCATGGCCCTTATGGTAATTTCATTCTTTACGTGCATCCCCTAAGCGTGCCGGAAAATATTTTTATTTTCTGGCACGCAGGCGGTAATCGGGTGGCAATTGGCATTTTACGCTCGTAGACCATTACCACCTGGTTACTGCGTGAGACCTTACCGCTAGGTCAATGACTGGCGGTAAGGTCTCAGACCCAAAATGGACGCGCAGCAATTTTCATTTTGCCACACGTCCATTTTTGGCAAAAATATTATTTTTTTTTTACAGGTGAACTGAAAAATGATTCTGCACGTGCCCAAAACACACATCTACACTACCGCGGGCCATTTTTCAGCGCGCTTTAGTTCAGCGCCCCATAGTTCAGACTAAAGACATTTGCCAGTAAACATGTTTCCCTTTTTCCAGTCAAATGCATGTCCATCATGCTAAACCAACACACAATGTTATCTACATTACACAATAAGATCCGGCACAAAAGGAATCGTAAAGGAAGTTTACAGAGAGAAGAGGAAGGGGGCGCAGAAGGTAAACCAAGAGTTTAACAAACCAAAATAGAGGTGAGTCATCGTCAGAGATCTAGATTAACACAGATTCATGTGACTGCAGGAGAGAACCATTTTCTTTATGAAAAAAACCCAGAAATAAAATTCTCTCCTAATATTGCATGGTAGATGACATCATTGAGCATATTCTGTGTGGTTTTATCAATGGAAGAAAGATACAGAAGCCCTACATATTCTAAACCTACCACAATGCTAAGAGAGTACCAACATTTCCTGTTTTTTTTTTTTAAGATGTTGTTTTAGAAGTTTGGTATGAATGTAAATAAAGTTTCCAAATTTTCAGGGACTCTGCTTACTGGAATGATGACTGACTACATAACATTTCACTGAAATTTGTATACTGAGTAGCTACTGAATTTTTAAAAAATGTTTGCTCATTATTAGTGATTAGATTTCTTCACATAAGATTCAAGAGTGGGCAATTTTCCACTGATGCTTCTTGCAGGAACAGGGAAATACTTACTATACCTGAATGTAACTCACCTTGAATTCACCTGGCGTGGGGGGGGGGGGGGGGGGTTCCTGTCGAAAAGCAGCCTTAGAAAGACAAGATGAAAAACACAGTGGACACATTTGGAATAATAGATTCTGTCAGTATTGTTTTATATCTTCCTCTCTTCAAAGCTATTTTGTTTTTAAATTTAGAAAAGAAATGGATTTTGAAAGTATTATATTTAAAGACTAGAAACGTAAAAACAAAAGTACTACAGAAAGACAGCTTTGTTCATGTTGGTGCTCTCCGTAATCTGGAGCCAGGATAGAACTCTAAAGACAGGTTTACCTATCATAACACTGTGCATGGGAGCCATTTCACTCTGTTGATTGGGTCACTTGTTGCTAACCTACTTTGTGAACACAGTTGGTTATCATTAATATAAATACAATGCAAACATTGTTCTAATGCTTACAAGATGTAACTGGAAGGGATCTGCTTAGTGATGGAGCAGTAGCCTAGTGGTTAGAACAGCGGCCTGGGAAACTGGGTTCAGTTCTCACTGGGCAACTTGCAGCATTTCACTTAACCCTCCATTGCCCCAGGTACACAATAAGTAGCATGTAAACCACTTTGATTGTAACCACAGAAAGGCAGTATATCAAGTTCCATCCCATCCAAAACAGGGCAGCGAAGAGCAAGCACACCTCTCAGCAGCCACCAGCTCCACACACAGTACTAACCAAAGCCCAAAGTGACAGTAACATAGTAAGTGACGGCAGATAAAGACCTGTACGGTCCATCCAGTCTGCCCAAGATAAACTCATTTTACATGGTATGCAATACTTTATAAGTATACCCGAGTTTGATTTGTCCTTGTCATTCTGTCAGGGCACAGACTATAGAAGTCTGCCATGCACTGTTCTTGTACTAAAATTTCTGAAGCTAATGTCAAAGCCCCTTAAAATTTACACTCCAGCCCATCCATATCTTTTCAGTCATGATCAGGGCACAGACCGTAGAAGTCTGCCCAGCACTGGTTTTGCTTCCCAATTATCGGTGTTGCCACCCAATCTCCGCTAAGATTCCGTGGATCCATTCTTTCTAAATAGGATTCCTTTGTGTTTATCCCATGCATGTTTGAATTCCATTACCGTTTTCATCTCCACCACCTCCTGTGGGAGGGCATTCCATGTATCCACCACTCTCTCCGTGAAAAAATACTTCCTGACTTTACTCCTGAGTCTGCCCCCCTTCAACCTCAATTCATGTCCTCTAGTTCTACCGCCTTCCCGTCTCCATATTAAAATACGAAAGAAACACCACAGGATTCAGAAAGTTATTAGAGAAAAAGATCATTCAAACATGATAAACAGCAGGCTGTTCTCAACTATAGTGACACTCTCCTGACAGTGCATTTTTAACCAAATTTCCAAAGAACAGTAAAAAGAAATTAAATTTAAGTGATTCTCTGAACTTTCTATAGGGTGTTTCAGATAAGAGAATGTAGCAGTGAAAAAAAAAGTACTAGACCTAGTAGTTTCCAGGCTAATAAGAGATGTCTCAGAAGGACCAACCAATGTACAGTAAGAGAATGAAGGATGTGAAAGGGAATATAAGGAATAATGAAAGCGGAAAAGTGATGTGGCACACCATTATGTAAGGCTTTAAATGCAAGGCCAAGACCTTGACATAAAGCCAATGCGGATGAAACAATAACCTCCAGATTCTATTTATGGTGACTAAAGTTGCACATAAAAATCAGCATGCATTGACGATTTGCGAGCACAACTTAATTGATTAATAAACCAACCAGTGCCAATAACTGGCTGCTAACAACCAATTATTGGAGTTACATGGCCTTAATTCAGATTTATTAATTAATTTACCGCCCCCTCCTTCCTTACCGACTTCGATGCATGGCTCTCCGTTTTTCTTGAACCCTCATCTCTGTCCCTCATTCTTGGGGATTTTAACATACACGCTGACGACCCATCAGACTCTTACGCTTCTCTGTTCCTCACTCTGACATCCTCCTTCAACCTCCAGTTGAGCTCCACCACCCCCACTCACCGAACTGGCTATTGTCTTGACCTCATCCTCTCCTCTACCTGCTCACCCTCCAATTTCTGTGCCTCAGATCTTCCTCTCTCAGATCATCACCTGATCACCGTCACACTTCATCACCCTCCCCCTCAGCCCCGCCCTACACTAACCATTACTATCAGGAATATCCAGGCCGTTGACCCTCCCACCTTATCCTCTAGTATCTCTAATCTCCTCCCCTCCATCATGTCCTCCGAGTCTGTCGATAAGGCTGTCTCTGCTTACAATGCCACTCTCTCATCTGCTCTGGATACACTTGCACCTTCCATCTCCCATCCCACAAGGCGAACCAATCCCCAGCCCTGGCTAACCCCCGGCATCCGATACCTTCGCTCCTGTGCCCGATCTGCTGAACGCCTCTGGAGGAAATCTCGCACCCATTCAGACTTCATTCATTACAAATTCATGCTATCCTCCTTCCAGTCCTCCCTATTCCTTGCCAAACAGGACTATTACACCCAACTAATTCCCTCAGCTCCAACCCTCGTCGTCTCTTCGCCACCCTTAACTCCCTCCTTAAAGTGCCCTCCGCTCCCACCCCCCCTCACTCTCTCCTCAATCACTGGCTGATTACTTCCGCGATAAGGTACAGAAGATCAACCTCGAATTTACTACCAAACCACCTCCTCCTTTAACCCATTCCCTCAACCAACCAACCCAGGCCTCCTTCTCCTCTTTTCCTAATATCACCAAAGAGGAAACCGCCCACCTTCTTTCCTCCTCGAAATGCACCACCTGTTCCTCGGACCCCATCCCCACCAACTTACTTAACACTATCTCTCCTACCGTCACCCCCTCCATCTGCCATATCCTCAACCTCTCTCTCTCCACTGCAACCGTCCCTGACACCTTCAAGCATGCTGTAGTCACACCACTCCTCAAAAAACCATCACTTGACCCTACCTGTCCCTCCAACTATTGCCCCATCTCCCTCCTACCCTTCCTCTCCAAGATACTTGAATGCGCCGCCTTTCATAGCCGCTGCCTCGATTTTCTCTCCTCTCTTGCCATCCTCGATCCACTTCAATCTGGTTTCCGCCCTCTATACTCGACAGAAATGGCACTCACTAAAGTCTGTAATGACCTGTTCCTTGCCAAATCCAAAGGTCACTACTCCATCCTCATCCTCCTCGACCTATCTGCTGCTTTTGACACTGTCACTCATAATTTACTTCTTGCCACACTGTCTTCATTTGGGTTCCAGGGCTCTGTCCTCTCCTGGTTCTCCTCCTATCTCTCCCACCGTACCTTCAGAGTACACTCTCATGGATCTTCCTCCACCCCCATCCCGCTCTCTGTTGGAGTTCCTCAGGGATCTGTCCTTGGATCCCTTCTTTTTTCAATCTACACCTCTTCCCTGGGCTCGCTGATTTCATCTCATGCTTTCCAATATCATCTCTATGCCGACGACACCCAGCTTTATCTCTCCACATCAGACATCACTGCGGAAACTCAGGCCAAAGTATCGGCCTGCTTATCTGACATTGCTGCCTGGATGTTCAACCGCCACCTGAAACTGAACGTGTCCAAGACAGAGCTTATTGTCTTTCCACCCAAACCCACCTCTCCTCTCCCTCTACTCTCTATCTCAGTCGATGACACCCTCATCCTCCCCGTCTCATCTGCCCACAACCTCGGAGTCATCTTCGACTCCTCCCTCTCCTTCTCTGCGCATATCCAGCAGATAGCCAAGACCTGTCTCTTCTTTCTCTATAACATCAGCAAAATTCGCCCTTTCCTCTCTGAGCACACCATTCGAACTCTCGTCCACTCTCTCATTACCTCTCGCCTTGACTATTGCAACCTACTTCTCACTGGCCTCCCACTTAGCCATCTATCCCCCCTTCAATCCATTCAGAACTCTTCTGCAGTCTTATCTTCTGCCTAGACCGATATGCTCATACCACCCCTCTCCTCAAGTCACTTCACTGGCTTCCGATCAGGTACCGCATACAGTTCAAGCTTCTCCTACTAACCTACAAATGCACTCAATCTACAGCCCCTCACTACCTCTCTACCCTTATCTCCCCGTATGCTCCTACCTGAAACCTCCGCTCACAGGACAAATCCCTCCCTCTCTGTTCCCTTTTCCACCATCGCCAACTCCAGGCTCCGCACTTTCTGCCTTGCCTCTCCCTAAGCTTGGAACAAACTTCCTGAGCCCACATGCCAAGCCCCCTCCCTGCCCATCTTTAAATCCTTGCTCAAAGCCCATCTCTTCAATGTCACCTTCGGCACCTAACCATTTCACCTCTATCCAGGAAATCTAGACTGCCCCAATTTGACTCTCTCATTACCTCTCGCCTTGACTATTGCAACCTACTTCTCACTGGCCTCCCACTTAGCCATCTATCCCCCCTTCAATCCATTCAGAACTCTTCTGCAGTCTTATCTTCTGCCTAGACCGATATGCTCATACCACCCCTCTCCTCAAGTCACTTCACTGGCTTCCGATCAGGTACCGCATACAGTTCAAGCTTCTCCTACTAACCTACAAATGCACTCAATCTACAGCCCCTCACTACCTCTCTACCCTTATCTCCCCGTATGCTCCTACCTGAAACCTTCGCTCACAGGACAAATCCCTCCCTCTCTGTTCCCTTTTCCACCATCGCCAACTCCAGGCTCCGCACTTTCTGCCTTGCCTCTCCCTAAGCTTGGAACAAACTTCCTGAGCCCATATGCCAAGCCCCCTCCCTGCCCATCTTTAAATCCTTGCTCAAAGCCCATCTCTTCAATGTCACCTTCGGCACCTAACCATTTCACCTCTATCCAGGAAATCTAGACTGCCCCAATTTGACTGTCTGCACATGTTGTCCATTAGATTGTAAGCTGACTGCACATGTTGTCCTTTAGATTGTAAGCTCCTTTGAGCAGGGACTGTCCTTCTTTGTTAAACTGTATAGCGCTGCATAACCCTAGTAGCACTTTAGAAATGTTAAGTAGTAGTAGTAGTATTTATGCGTGGATCGTATTCTATAACAATCTGTTTGCCCTAGGATGTGTATTTTTTGGGGGGTGTTTAGGGGGCATTCCTATGAATTACATGCATTCTTATAGAATATGCCCGATCCGCACATAATTTAGTTGCCAACATTTACACCTGCTTTCAGCAAGTATAAATGCAGGTGACGTAAGTTAGATGTGGATTAGGCAATATTCCAGGAGTTCCCAAATTTTTTCGGTTCACATACTCAAGGTGAAATCGCACCATGGAGTGATACGGAGGCATTATAATATTCTTGGTCTTATTTTGCATACCTTTTCCAATAATTCCTAGCATCCTGTTTGCTTTTTTGGCTGCCGCCGCATATGGGGCAGAATATTTCAGCATTTTGTCTACAATGACACCTAGATCTTTTTCTTGAGTGCTGACTCCTAAGGTGAATCCCAGCATCAGGTAACTATGATTCAGATTATCGTTCTCAATGTGCATCACTTTGCAATTGTCCACACTAAATTTCATCTGCCATTTGGATTGCCCAGTCTTCCAGTTTCCTAAGGTCTTCCTGCAATTTTTCATAATCTGCATGTGTTTTGACAACTTTGAATAGTTTTGTGTTATCTGCAAATTTAATCACCTGACTTGTCCTTCTGATTTCCAGATCATTTATAAATATGTTAAATAGCACTGGTCCCTGTACAGATCCTGCAGTGTGTCCTAACTCAGAAATAACCATTAAGTACTACTGGAATTTATTCCACGAAAAGCTTTACAACAGGAATGAAAGGAAAGCAAGGTTCTACAGTAGATCAATTCAACCCTCATCAATCATAGTTTTAAAATGTTTTTTTGTTGGGGGGGGGGGCATCCTTTTCAAACCAAAAGTATCTGACCATAAGATATTTTAGTATACATGTTTGATATAACAACTGGATAATGAGATGTAATTATCTTAAGGTCATTTTAAACTTTCTGAACAATGCAGATAACAGAGATATCCAATTTTGATCCCTCAAGGACAATAAACTGGTTTGCTTTTCAGGATACCCTGTAACTGTGTTTGAGATAGGATCTGTATGCGACCGAGTGTACATGCAAATCTCTCTCATCCATGTTCATAAAGAGTATTCTGAACATCTGACTGGTTTGCGGTCTTTGAGGACTGCAGCTGGACATCCCTGATACAGAGGTTCATTCAGCTTTCTCTGGTGATTAGACTATGAAAAGTGCTGCACATACTGCAGATCTGAAAATGTATTCCATTCACTTCCTTCCAATGAATTAACATTAACTATGAATACCACTGGACAAAATCTTCACTTGTGCATTTTCTGAAATCCTGCTCTAGTTCCTGAGAATTTCCTTAGGAATGAACCTCACTCTTAAGCCAGAGCATGCTGGGTGTGTGATCTGTCAAATGTAAAGCTACTGCTCTTCTTTATACTTGCATTTTACCAAAGAAAACCTCCTTCTAAAGTTTATAGAGGATTATATGTACAGGCAACATGGTAAGCCGTATAGTAGAAAATCTCCTGCATCATATCTATGTTAGTTGAATGTTCTAATGCATGCTTATTAGGTGTATCATTAGTATTATGCTAACATTGTATTATATCTCAGGTATTTGAATTCCAGTGCTATTAAGTGTGTATGTTTTTGTTACTGTTTCACGGCAGTTCTATTATTAGGTTTCAATTTACTATTTTAAACTTTTATCTCATTATCGTTGCAGATTAGGCAGTTAGTTAACTATTTGATTTCTAGGAAGGTAGTGAAAACTATTTTCTTCCACAAATATCTATTATCTGAATTGTAATGGTGAATGTAATTCCTGGGAACGCCTAGCATCTTAGGGGTCCTTTTACTAAGGTGCGTTGAAAAATGGCTTGCAGTAGTGTAGGCGCGGGTTTTGGGCACGCACCAATCCATTTTCAGCGTGCCTGTAAAAAAGGCCTTTTTAAATTTTTTGCCAAAAATGGACGTGCGGCAAAATCGAAATTACCGTGCATCCATTTTGGGTCTGAGACCTTACCGCCAGCCATCGACCTAGTGGTAAAGTCTTATGTGGTAACCGGGTGGTAATGACCTATAAGTGTCAAGTGCTATTTGGTGCGATGCCAAAAATAAAAAATTTTTGGCAAGATCAATTGACCACAAAAGCCAAGCGGTAACTGGGCGGTAACTCCATTTTGGTGCACATTGGGCACGCGTAGAAGCTTATGCAGCTTAATAAAAGGGCCCCTTAAATTGTAATCTAAATAGAACTTCCAAGGTAGATTTGCTTGTACTTATGGTAGCATCGGTGTACGTTATGGAATTTTCACCGAATATACAAGCTGTAGGTATATTTTTATTCCATTATTTGTTCACGTATATATTTAAAATAACAATAAAAAATTAATTTAAACTTACCAAAATGTAATGTAACATAATGCTGCTATGACTTTGACTCACCTTTTTCTGTTCACGAGCCATAGAGTTCACCGATATGAGGCCATATCATTGAACCTGAGTGGTTCAAATAGCTGAAGGATTTGCTGCATTAAAGGTTGAAGATGGGCATGTGAGGGGGGGGGGGGGGGGGAGAACAAGGGAGCACAGCATGAAAAAATGATTTTTGTTACCAGCCTGTAGGCATTGTAACTCCAAGGACATTCTTGCTTCTTGCCAGCAGCAGGTCAAGGTCACTAGAGAGGGAAGGATACAGGTCCTGCTCTGGCTGCAATGAAGCAGGACAATTTGGGGACTTTTTTGGTTGTAACACGAAAACCTCCAAATCAGAAGCCAAATCAGAACACTAGTTATAGTGTTTACACAGCTTGCAGTGGGTGAGCCATGCTACCTTACTGACATTATATATACAGTGACAAGACATGTAACTGTTTCCAATTCTGCTCTACAGAATCTGCATTATCTGGTTTTACCAGTTTTTTTTCTTATGCTGGCTGTGAACCATATCTGTAGTCCACTGTCCTATAATGCAATTATCAATCTTTCCATCTTTAGGTTTAAGTTCACCTCTCCTTAGCCATTCTGTGTTGAGTTTTGATCTATATAGATTGCTGCAATAGCTCTTTAAACTTCCTTTTATCTTTGTGTTTTTGCCAATTCTTTTCCTTGTTTGATTTTTAAACAGCTTTTTTCATCCTGTTTTGCAAATTGTTTTAGAAACAGCGATACTGCCATTTGGCATTTTTTGCATTCGACTCTTCTCTCAGACTCCTGAGGCAGGTGGTGTTTTCCGAAACATGGTGCTGTGTTGAGTCTTATCTACAATTAAAGAATATTTTGCCATCTCTTGTTTCCTTGGATTTTTTTTTGGGTGTCCTGTTGATCACGCTACTCCCTTGCCTTTACAAATTGTTTTGTCATGTACGCTAGTGGATTCTTACTCATTTTTTCTGTTTACTAGAATGCTACTTCAGTTTAAGGATGGAGACCAACTATGAGCCTACATTTCTGTGCACCATTTTTTTTTTTAGTATTTGGGTCTGTTGATGCTTAGAGGCCTATGATGGTAATTCTACATGTGTAACCTATTTCTACAAGAGTCATGCTACCTTTTGCTGTTGAGATGTACATTCTCAACATATACTGGTTCTAACAGATTAGCAGGTGGGAATCGAAGCGTTTCCTTGTTCTTACATTCAATCTATCAAAGATCTTTATGGGGCTACTTTGCACTATCAAAGCTGTTAAAATGCCAACAATCAAACAGTAACATAGAAGAATGTGGGGACTGCGAGCTAACAGATAGCTTCTATCTTATTTTGTACTGTTAAAGTATTTTTCAATATCAGTTTCAGGCTCCTGTAGTTCTCTTTGATGATTTCTCTCTGTGATTTATGTTGGATGTTCCACCTTCCATCTATTTTTTTTATTTAACAAATACCCTCCTGCTCAAGTTCTTTTATACTGCAGTCTTCAGTCAGACAGACGTTTTCAGTTTTGCTTAAATATCCTCTAAGGAGGGCCGTTTTAACATGGTTGTTCAGGTGAAATGCCATTCTGATATCATCGGAGACACCCTTCCCTACTCAGAGTTGTTAGCTTAAGTGACAATCATAGAAATTGTAGTTTCAAATCATCTACAAACAGTGGATCATTGGTTTCTCTTGAATTAAGGTTAAATCCAAAGCCCAGGGAGTTAATGAGAATACTCAGTGGATTAAGTGCCCTGGATCTTGATGTTAGGGATGACAATTTAACCATTTTCCATGTGGTATATTTGCCACGTTTCATGATGAAATGGATGAACTTGATCACACTAAACTTTATTTTGTACACTTGATCTATGGTTTCATATACTCCCTTCATAGAAGGTAATTGTATAGCTAACGTGTATTTTCAAGCACTTATTTTATAAAGTCAAATTCGCACCTACTTCATTTCACAAAATACTAGCGTAGATGCTAGCACTTGAGGGCTGTTGTATTAGCACATACTTTCCACAAGTAAATATGTAAATTAAGGAATTTTATAATCTACATGGTTGGAAGACTAATGGACATGCTGCTTAAGGAAAGGATGGTAAACTTCCTAGAATCCAATGGGCTTCAAGATCTGAGACAATATAGTTTTACCAAAGGAAAATTATACTAAATGAATCTGCTTTATTTCTTTGATGGGCTGAACAGAGAACTGGATACAGAACACATGCTAGATGTAGTCTACTTAAATTTCATCAAAACCTGTGATACGGTTCCTCACAGGAGGCTCATGAATAAGCTGAGTGGGCTGAGGATAGGACCCAAAGTGGTGAACTGGATTGCAAACTGGTTGACTGAAGAATGATACAGGGTAGTCATAAATGGAATCCCCTGGTAGGAAAAGGAGGGCGAGTATTGGAGTGCCTCCGAGATAAGTACTGTGGCCAATTCTATTTAATATATTTCTGAGCAACATTGCTGAAGGGTTATACAGTTGCCTTTTTGTGGACAACACGAAGATTTGCAACAGAGTAGACACCCCAGAGGAAGTGGAAAACATCAGAAGTCATCTACAAAAATTAGAAGAATGGTCAGAGGTCTGGCAGTTAAAAATGTCAGAATTCAAAAACGCGTGGGATAAACACAAAGGATTCCTATATGGAATGGAAGCAAAACAAACTCAGATGGTAACTCCAGCAATTGAGAAATAAGGTCAGTGCTGGGCAGACTTCTATGGTCTGTGCCCTATGGCTAGGCACATCTGGATGGGCTGGAGTGGGTTTCGATGGCAACTCCAGTAGTTAGAGAGTAGGTCCAGTGCCAGGCACACTTCTATGGTCAGTGTCCTGAAAATGGCAAGAACAGATGAAGATCAAGAATATATACGAATTATTGCTATGCACTCAAAGTCTAGAAATCCAATGAAGAAGGGGGGGAAGGATGACTGATAAGCACAATTCAGGAGAGAGACCTTGATGTAATAGTGTTTGAGGATCTCAAGGTGCCAGTGGCCATATCCAGAAGGATGCTAGGCTAGGCTGCATAGATAAAGGCACAACCAGCAGAAGAAAGGAGGTCTTAATACCCATATACAAGTTGTGGGTGAGGCTCCACTTGGATTACTGTGTTCTGTTTGAAGGCCGTATCTTGCTAAGGACATAAAAATACTTGAAGTGGTTCAGAGGAAGGCATCACAAATGGTATGGGGCTTCTGCTAAAAAGATGTAGGAGAACAGACTTCATGACCTGAATATATATACTAGAGGAAATAAGTGATAAGAGAGATATGATACACATTTAAATACTTGAAATGTATTAATATATAAACAGATCTTTTCCAGAGACTGGGAAGTAGTACCACTAGAGAACATAAGAATAACCATACTGGGTCAGACCAATGGTTGATCTAGCCCAGTATCCTGCATCCAACAGTGGCCAATCCAGGTCACAAGTACATGGTAGAAACCCAAATGGTAGCAACATTTCATGCTGCAAATTCCAGGTCAAGCAGTGGTTGCAGAGTAATTGACTTGGAGGTAATATCAGGAAGTACGGAAGTACTTTTTCATGGTGAGGTGGTGGATGTTTGGAATGCCCTACCAGTGGAGGGGGTGGAGACAAAAAGAGTGATGGAACTCAAATAGGTGGGAAAATGTGGGATACAAATGCAGCAAAAAATAAATAAATAAAAACATGTGCGATAAACAGAGGAAGGTGAAAAAGTGAGGAATATAAAAAAAGGAAGTCTAATCTGTTTAAAAAAAGGAGTCTTTAATGACATGGCTTTGTTTCGGGGATGATGCCAGCATCAGAAGTCTGGTTTGGCTGCCCATCACAGTTCTTCACCTTATTTTAGTGGCACAAACTAATCCTGACACAGGCATCATCACTGAAACACAGCTGTGTTGAATCCTTCTGTTTATTTACTAACTCCTTTTTTAACCAGATTGGACTTTCTTTGCTCCATTATATTCCTCACTTTTTCACCTTCTTGTTACCATCATGAGGACCATATCTTCCTTCTTTCTGCAGATACCTGGATAAACAGAAGATCCTTATATGGAAAGAAAAAAAAACTTAGCAGCTTAGATGCCTAGATGGTAACTCCATCTATACTTCTTCCCTTGGTACTCTAATCTCATCCCATGGTTTTTAGTATCACCTTTATGCTGATGACTCCCAGATCTACCTCTCCACACCAGGAATCTCAGCCAAAATCCAGGCCAAAGTATCAGCCTGCCTGTCTGACATTGCTGCCTGGATGTCACCGCCATCTGAAACTAAACATGACCAAGACTGAGCTTAAACCAACCCCCCATTCTCTATTTCTGTAGATAACTCTCTCATCCTCCCTGTCTCATCAGCTCATAACCTTGGGGTCATCTTCGACTCCTCTCTCTCCTCTGCACATATTCAGCAGACTGCTAAAACCTGTTGTTTCTTTCTCAATAATATGACCAAAATTTGCCCTTTCCTTTCTGAGCACACTACCAGAACCTTTATCCACACTCTTATCACCTCTCGCGTAGATTATTGCAACTTGCTTCTCACAGGTCTCCTACTTAGCCATCTCTCCCCTCTTCAATCTGTTCAAAATTCTGCTGCACTACTTATGGACAATCATTTTTATTGATAACATTGCTTCAGGGTACAACAACAAATGTAAAAGGTCAGTACAATGCCAGGAGAGCAATGTTATAACAGCTATAACAAAGTACAAACTTCCCTCCCCCTCCACCACCTCCCCCCATCCTCAACCTCCCAACTGCCCCTTAACGACCTTCTCCCCCCCCTCCCATCCATGAGCTATTCAAATATTCAAAATATAACTCCTCCCCTTTGGCGGCAAGGTCAGCCACAGGGGTTCCCATTGTGCACAGAATTGTTCTCCCAAGGCACTGTCCAAGGAGCGAATGGTA
This sequence comes from Microcaecilia unicolor, assembly GCF_901765095.1. Lineage (NCBI taxonomy): Eukaryota > Metazoa > Chordata > Amphibia > Gymnophiona > Siphonopidae > Microcaecilia > Microcaecilia unicolor. The sequence goes on along the minus strand of NC_044033.1, from coordinate 331,019,292 downwards.
AATCTGTCTAGTTTCATTTGCTGGATCAGTTGTGCTCTCCAGAACATTAGGGGTGGGCTCAAATTTGACATCCAGAACTTCAAAATAGTTGAAATCCCATAAAGAATCGCTAACTGTGCAAACCTTTTAAATCTCCGAGGTGAAGAACCAGTACAAGTATATTTATAAAAAAGCAACAGAGGATCATAGACCAAGGTACAACCCCATATTTGTTTTATGGAGCAAAGGATATCCCCCCAGAACTGAATGACCAGAGGACACAGCCAGAACATATGACCTAGGGTAGCAGACTTGCCCCTGCCCTTTGGGCAAGTGCCATCACAAGATTCCACCATCCAGGTGACTCTCTTTGGGGGCATATAAGTTCTCAGGAGAAATCTATACAACCTTTCATGCTGCACTACTTATATTCCACCAGTGTTGCTATGCTCATATTAGCCCTCCCTCAAGTCACTTCTCTGGCTCCCTATCCATTTCCGCATACAGTTCAAACTCCTCTTATTGACTTACAAGTGCATGCACTCTGCAGCTCCTCAGTACCTCTCCACTCTTATCTCTCCCTACACTCCTCCCCGGGAACTCTGTTCACTGGGTAAATCTCTCTGCACCGCTAACTCCAGACTCCATTCCTTTTATCTTGCTGCACCATATGCCTGGAATAGACTCCCTGAGCCAGTACGTCAAGCTCCATCTCTGGCCGTCTTCAAATCTACGCTAAAGGACCACCTTTTTGATGCTGCTTTTAATTCCTAACCCTTACTCACTTGTTAAGTACCCGTATTTTATCATTCCCACCTTTGTTATTCCCTTATCTCTTATTTGTCGTGTTTGTGCTAATTAGATTGTAAGCTCTGTTGAGCAAGGACTGTCTCTTCATGTTCAAGTGTACAACGCTGCGTATGTCTTGTAGCGCTAAAGAAATGATAAGTAGTAGTAGTTGGGAAGTAAGACCAGTGCAGATTTTTATGGTCTGTGTCCTGAAGATGGTAGACAAATCAAGATCAAGTATGATAAAAGGGATGGAACGACTTCCTTATGAGGAAAGACTGAGAAGGTTAGGGCTCTTCAGCTTGGAGAAAAGGCGGCTGAGGGGTGATATGATAGAAGTCTACAAGATAATGAGCAGAGTAGAGCGGACATATGTGAAGCATTTGTTTACACTTTCAAACAACAATAGAACCAGGGGACACAAGATGAAGCTAGAATATGGCAGATTTAAAACAAACAGGAGAAAGTTTTTCTTTACTCAGCGTGTAGTTGGACTCTGGAACTCGTTGCCGGAAAATGTAGTGACAGCAGCTGGCCTTACGGAGTTTAAAGGGGGTTTGGACAGATTCCTGAGGGAAAAGTCCATTGAATGTTATTAAAAATTAAAAAAAAAATTAATGGGTTTTGCCAGGTTCTTGAAGCCTGGATTGGCCACTGTTGGAGACAGGATGCTGGGCTTGATGGACCCTTGGTCTTTTCCCAGTATGGCAGTGCTTATGTTCTTATGAGTAGTTTATATCACATTCATACCATATGCTATGAATGTGGGTGATGTGTATCTTTCAATGTGGGAGAGAAAGACATCATAAGGTCAAAATTAACAAGTAAAAATGTTGTTAGGAACATTGCTGGATTGTTGATTTAATCATGTATTTATAATAAACTAGGAAAAAATGCCCGTTTCTGAGCGGAATGAAATGGGCGCTAGCAAGGGGCCCCCTCCTTCCGTCCCTCAAAGCTACTTGCCGTGTTTGCTGTGGGCCGTTTCGGCCCTCGAGTGTGAATAGCTCCGCCCTCGACGTCATGACGTTTTGACGCATCATGACGTTTTGACGCGAGGGCGGTGCAGACACTCCAGGGCACACCGGATATCTCGGGCGCCTCAACTTCCGTGGAGGCTTCAGAACGTTGGGGTTGCCTTTTATATATATAGATAGATGTGACAATGGAGCGATGGGTGCGGTCTGAGGAGGTGCATTGAGCACCAGTTCCGTCCCCTCTGACATTAATTTTTTGCTGCAGGCAGGGGGCTGTCAGAGCCGACAGCAATGCAACTGCTTAGCACACCCCTCTATTGCTTGGAGGGAGGGATGCTGTGGCAGTGGCAGGTGGGTGACATGCCTGGAGGAGGCGCTCCGCCCCAGGTGGCAACCAAGCTAGGTATGCCACTGTGTGGTTGGCATTGTTGCAAATTGCCAACTGAACTGTTTGTGATGCTGGTGTGTAATCATTATGAAGTGTAACCTACATAGAGTGATGGACTCAGTTTTGACTCCCTTATTGGGCAGACTGGATGGATTATGCAGGTCTTTATCTGCTGTCATTTACTATGTTACAATGCCAAATGCAGATTCAACCCACATTCCTCAAGAACTCCACCCCTGTGCATGTCCCACAGTGAAAAAATGCACCATGAAATATATGCGTACTTTCATGCTAGTCAGTATTTTATGAGGCCACTCACGTAATGGCATTTACGTATGTTCTCAGTGCCTAAAGATAGGCAGTTCATAAAATTACCCTTACTGCCTTTGGATATACAGCCATGATATTGGAGTAAGTAATCACATATTCTACTTGCATCTATTGTAGTAAACAGCTTACACACTGTATATAAACATGATATGTTCAGTTGTTTTGGGGGCATTTCATAGGTCTCCCTATGAAAGGAAACATGTTCTTTCAAATAAAGTTATGATGGAATTAGTTTCAATAGATTTTTGCAGTTTGCAAGGTATTAGTGATGAGGTGGCAAATCTTTCTGCCAAAAATGAGGCACGCCTTCTAATCAGAACAATCCTGTAGGCTAATGCTGTTAAATTCAATTGTGGGCTTAGTAGTTCTCCTGCTCGTATGTTTATAGTAGCAGAGACGGTTGGGAGGCGGGGCTAGTGCTGGGCAGACTTATACGGTCTGTGCCAGGGCTGGTGGTTGGGAGGCGGGGATAGTGCTGGGTAGACTTATACAGTCTGTGCCAGAGCCGGTGGTGGGAGGCGGGGCTGGTGGTTGGGAGGCGGGGATAGTACTGGGCGGACTTATACGGTCTGTGCCCTGAAAAAGACAGGTACAAATCAAGGTAAGGTATACACAAAAAACTAGCACATATGAGTTTATCTTGTTGGGCAGACTGGATGGACCGTGCAGGTCTTTTTCTGCCGTCATCTACTATGTTACTATCCAGCTTATTTTCGAAAGAGAAAAACGCCCAAATTCCGACCTAAATCGGGAGATGGACGTCTTTCTCTTGTGGGTGCCCAAATCGGTATAATCGAAAGCCGATTTTGGGCGTTTCCAACTGCACTCCGTCGCGGGAACGCATAAAGTTGACGGGGGCGTGTTGGAGGCATGGTGAAGGCGGGACTGGGGCGTGGTTATCGACTGAGAAGAGATGGGCGCGCTCGGCTGATAATCGAAAAAATAAAGGCGTTTTTAGCCAGAATTTAGGACACTTTTTCTGGACACTGTTTTTTCACGAACAGGTCCCAAAAAAGTGCCCTAAATGACCAGATGACCAACGGAGGGAATCGGGGATGACCTCCCCTGACTCCCCCAGTGGTCACTAACCCCCTCCCACCAAAAAAACCTGAACTTTAAACACTTTTTTTCCAGCCTCTATGCCAGCCTCAAATATCATCCCTAGCTCCATGACAGCAGCATGCAGGTCCCCCGAGCAAATTTAGTTTAGTTGGTGCTGCCCGGACCCATGCAGAGAGCAAAAATCGGAAGTAAAAAAAAAACATGCAAGTGCAGTTGGGGACGTCCAAATTAAAAATTAGTAAAAAAGGAGATTTGAACCAGCCACCTTCTGATTCCCAGGCTAGTGCTCTAAGCACTGCACCACATGAATCAGTTGTTTAGAAGTCCTTCCCTTGCCATTAAGTCCCTCCAAGTTTCTGTCAGCCAATCACAGCTCCTTTAATTTGGACGTCCCCAACTGCACTTGCATGTTTTTTTTTTTCTTCCGATTTTTGCTCTCTGCATGGGTCCAGCCAGCACCAACTAAACTAAATTTGCTCGGGGGACCTGCATACTGCTGTCATGGAGCTTGGAATGATATTTGAGGCTGGCATAGAGGCATCTCAGGGGGACCAGTACACTACCAATGCTGGCCCCTCCCACGAACAAATGCCTTGGATTTGTTCGTTTTTGAGCTGGGGCGCTTTGGTTTCGATTATCTCTGAAAAATGAAAACGCCTAGCTCAAAAAATGCCCAAATCCTATGCATTTGCCCGGCACAAACCGTATTTTCGAAACTAAAGATAAACGTCTATCTTTTTCGAAAATACGATTCGGCCCGCCCCTTCACGGACCCGTTCTCGGAGATGGACGTTTTTACAAATGGGCTTTCGCGTTCGATTATGCCCCTCTATGTTACTATGTTTCTTATTTTGAATTTTTGCATTGTGTTTTGCCTCACTTAAATAGTGGACTAAATAAATGAAAGTATTTGCCTAGAGGAGGTTACACCTCCTAGATTTATATCTCTTTTTCAGTTTTTTGTAAAATTCAGTTACTGCTTTTGCAGTCATGTTATGTGATTGTAAAATTAGAAAATTATAAATAAAGAAAAATGAGGCACGCCATCAGAACCAGAGATCTGTTCAATCTGGTTTCCAATGCTCTTGTTAATACTTCTGAGCATTACATAATTTTGATGTTTGTCTTTTCCATTTCCTTCTGTATGCTGGGTAGCCAAGTCTGTTTCTCAAGTATACTCTAGGGAATTCTCATATAGATTTCTCCAGATCTTAACTATTTCAGTTTTGAAAGGTGGTATTTTAATCGCACTAATGTGTTCTCCTAATTGCTCACAGAACTTATTTGGGTTCTTTCAAAAATACTATATTTTGATCTCTCTCTTCATATCCCCACAGATTGTGTGGTTCTGTCATTATTTGTATTATTGCAGCATAGAAATGTAAAGTAAATGTAAAGTTTTCTGTTAGTGCAGCACATTCTCCCACTTGGATCCTTTAAAGTACTCCTCTACCAGTTAACACCGCCATGTGAAGTCATTTTATGCTGGCTCTATATGTTTTCATTTTCTCCTTTTCTTTTCAAGTCCTTGTTGGTAAGACTTAATGAGTTTTGCTGCATAATATTGTATGGCTTGATGGTACCTTTATGCAGGTAATGCCCTGCATACTGCTATTACACTTTGGGTGTCCAATTTAACATTTTGAGTAATCTTTATGTGAACGATACACAGCAAATGAAGCAAGCAGATCTATTTGAATGCCAGTGTTGGTGTTTAACATGTTAATATACATACTGTGCAGTTGCTGTCACCAGTGTTATTCATTTTGTTTAGGTCTGCAGTGCAGCTGGCCTAAACTCAATGAACAGCGGCTGAAAATTGATGCTATCTGGATAATTTTGACATTCCACCCTTCCTATGCCTCTTCACTAGATGGATAGTGCTGGGCCAATTAAGAAGGATTCTTGACTCAACACTTATCTATAAAATGTATGAAAATAAATGAACAGTGAACTTATTACAGTGGCGGTGTAGCGTACTGGTTAGTGCAGCAGGTTTTGATCCTGGCAACCTGGGTTCAGTTCCCACTGCAGCTCCTTGTGAGCTTGGGCAAGTCAAAACTTAGATTGTGAGCCCTCTAGGGACAGAAAAGTACCTGCATATAATGTGTACAGCACGGCGTACATCTACTAGCACTATAGAAATGATTATTATTAGTAGTATATATCAACTGGCCACTGGTGTAATGTGAATAACGGCCCATCCCTTTCCAGGATCCCAGCACACTTATCCATCTTCACACCGTCTAGAAGCTCAACTATCAGCTCTTCTGCCTCATGACCTCTTATTTACCTTTATCATCTACTTCTTTACCAGTCTTCTATTGGTCTCATCTTCCTGTGCTGTACCCTCATCATTCGCTGGCTCCTTACTTATTACCTCTTCCAGCAGCTGACTTCTGCAGCACCTCTGTTCTTATACTTCTCTCCTGATCTCCCCTTCCTCTTGCTAATTCACTGAACTGTTTTTAAGATGTCAATACTTCTTTTCTAACATCTCTACGATCGTAAACATACATTTGTAGTTTTTGGCAGACTTATTTGTATACCTTCCAGATTTGATTATAGGGCTCTCTCAGGCTCCCGCAGCTGGCGTCATGACTGTTACAGTTGACTGGGTATCGCCAAGTCTGAGTAAGTGGAATCGATGTTTCAGACATTGTGCTGTGGCTTTAGATCTGCACTATATATGAAACAGCAGTCTTCTGTCTTTTTATTTAACTGTAATTTGTCTTAATGTTTTTTTCAGCTTCTGTGCTGCAGTGGATCCATGATCATGTTCAACATGCTCTATACCTGCACTGGAGATCATGTGAAGATTCTGTATTACTGTCACTCTCATCATAGTACTAAAGGCAAGCTGAATACCTTTTAATCCTGGGCAATGTGCTGCCAGTATGAATTTTTCTTTTTCCTTCCTTTAACCTTACGTAGTAGCTGCCACCTTGCTCAGCTTTAGATATTAAACAACAAGGTCAACGTATGAAGGTAATGAAGTTACTCGGCAAGACTTGATGGTAGTAATATTATTCTGTAAATGGTTAAGTCAATGTTTTTCCAAATATGGCCACAATAGAAAGAGAGAGAAGTTTTATTTTTATTTGCAGCTACTCCTGTTTTGGGGGCCCTGTTGATGGCAGCTGTTTCTCTCATTTGCCCACCAACTCCCTACACAGTTTCTGGTGCCTTCTATCACTGAGCAGGACGCTCAGTAAGGCAGCTGAGCAGAAACCTACGGGGGGGGGGGGGGGGGGGGAAGATGCAGAATAAGAGTGAGAAAAGCTGTACTGGAGGTAGTGTTGACACAAGGAAAAGCAAAGCAAACATAGGCCCATGAGCAAGAAGTGAGGGCTGGAAGAATGTTTGTGAGAGTGCTGGGGAACAGCTGTAGGGATCTGTGTTGTGAGAGGACAGAGCAGTGAGAATGGAAAAGTGTGGTGAAGAACTAGTGAAGGAAGGCTTCTATTCTTCCGCAGCTATTTATTTGCTAAAATTCACAGAGTGTTTTAGAAAAAAATTGTCTAAGCGGTCATTAGTGAGTGCTGGTGGCTGAACAATGACACCACCAAAAATATGTTGCAAGAACCCCTGAGTAGAAGTATTTCATTGACTAAAGACAGAGGGAAGCAAATATAAAGGATAGAAAATGCATCATACTGGATGTTTGCTGTTACAATATTGGACACATCTGGGCAGTAGTTTTTTTCTGACAAGGTACACATCTGTTCCTACTAATTGAACTCTGCAGCACCTCCCTCAGCACCCAGTGACCTAGTGGTGGACTCCATGCAGACAAGTGTGTTAAATGTGTGTATCACAATCACACTCGGCATTCTTCTAGCTGTACAAAGACAGTTGGGCAAAGCCTAAACAAAACTCTTCTTCATGAAGACACTTTTCTCTCAACTTATGGGTTCACACACTTCATTTTAAGAATTTGGGTTTCAAATGAAAATGCATTGCAAGAATACAGATGTCAGATTCAAGTAAGATAAATGTGCAGAGACAAAGAACATGTGATAAAATAAATAGTTCTCCACCAACCCCCGACCTTTGTCTAAACAGTCCACACACCTTGATTCACGCGAATTGTGCCTCCTGTTGTACAGATGTTTCTCATTTCTTGTAGGACTAACCACCCAAAAGCATACTCTGTCCACCGAGGTGTGAAGAAATGCCCGAAGAGTCCAGCAGTAGGTCATTCTTGAAACTGTTCGCTCAAAAAAACCTTATGCAGCTGCAAGCTGGAGCTTATTCTCAGAAAATGCCCACCCTTGACCTTTTTCAGAAAAGAAAGCCCTGATACAGGACAGGGTTGCATGCATGGCTGGAGTCAGCTAGTCTCCTAGTGCAGAGTCCATCTTGCATCCTCGGGTGTCCCCATGTATCTCAGCATTGCATATTATTACACGCAAAAACCACAATATTGGTCTTCTCCCTTCCCCAGTCCAGCATCCTACAAAATATTTCCACCTAACATAAAAGCACAAAAAAGACAATACATTTACTTCTTTTATGCAACAAGTTTTGGGATCACTTACTTTTTTTCTCAAGACATCAGTACTTATAAAGTAAATGCTGGTCTTTTGAAAACTCCCACAGTACCTGCAGTGCTAGATATCCTCTAACAAGAGAAATGTAAAGCTTTTCATGAATTAGACCTCTCCCTTCCTACTGTTATTGAGTTTCCGGTAATACAAACTGTACCAAGAGAGGAAATGGCCTAGCGATTAGAGCAATGGGCTGAGAAAAAGGGAAGCCAGGGTTCAATTCCTGCCACTGAGACTTTGACTCACTTATCTCCTATTTTTCAGGTACCCAGTTAGACTGTAAGCTCTTTTAGGCAAGGACATATGGTACCTGAATATTTATTACCACTGTATAGTGCTGCATACATCTAGTAGTACTATAAAAATGATAAATGTAAGCATGAGAGAGGAGAGAAACAACACAGCAGGTACTGTTTCAGGTTTCAAAAGAACAACATGATGGATAAGGCAGTCTAATCTGAAAAGGACAGCCTTTTTTTCCCCCTCACTTAGCTACTGCTGCAAACACAGTTGAAATACTTCCAAAAATCCAAATATCAACCTGCCCAACCAACTCCCAATCATAATACTGAACAGCCCGTACCCTTTTTGCAACTCCTGCAGCGCTGCATGTTTAAAAAAAAAAAATCGAAACAAAACAAAGCTAAGAATATGTCTATGCCTTCCTTCCAGGCAACCATTAACATTTCCAGTTTTATTTCTCTCTCCGGTTCTGTTTTCCACAGGTCTGACTGGAGGTTTTCTTTCACCTCCTGCAAAGCAAGGGTCCTTTGTTTCAGTCACTACACTTTCACTTCAATCGCTGAGTCACATTGGCCAAAGCAACGGCAAATGCTTGGACTGCAGAGAATGGATACTGAAAGTCCAGAATGTAAGCATTGCCATCAATCCTTCCAAACTGCATTACCTGAAAGAGTCAGAGGGTGGCAGAAAAGAAAAAGAGAAGTTAAAACAACACAAAACCCATAACGAGGAAACATGAATTGAACGTCTCAAAAAATGCTACTGAAATAATTACCAATAAACAAGTAACAAACACATACTTCCTTTTTACAAAGACACTGCTGCAAGGCTGGGAAAAACCCATGTCCCTGGTTACTGAACTACACAAAAAATAAGCACATGAACCAACACGGTATTATTAAAAGTGACTGGACTCAAGTCTACATTATTGCAGACTGCTCTTACTGTTTTTTGTATACCATCTTGTGTATTTGGATTATTTCTATCCTTTTTAATAAAAAGATGTTTAGAATCTAAATAGTCTCTAATCGTAATCACATTAAGATGATTGTAAATACAAATACTTGGTTATTTTATTTAAAGTTAAATCCTGGATATTATTATACTACTGTTACAATGAGCAACTTAAGAATACATTGAAATGGGATATCAGTTGGTTTGCTCTATTGAAAACTGTCTTGTATTTTAAGATCTGAAGGACAGAATTAAGATATATCCACAGTTCTGCACTGTTATTTTGAAGATGTAGTTATCATCTATATCAGAAAACCAGAGATTAACATTTTGATACTATTGGTATGTAAAATTAATTTCCACAATTATAGAATGGTTTCAATTGATTTATAGTAACGTTATCCTCTTTTTCTTTTTGTTACATTTGTACCCCCCGCTTTCCCACTCATGGCAGGCTCAATGCGGCTTACATGGGGCAATGGAGGGTTAAGTGACTTGCCCAGAGTCACAAGGAGCTGCCTGTGCCTGAAGTGGGAATTGAACTCAGTTCCTCAGGACCAAAGTCCACCACCCTAACCACTAGGCCACACCTCCCACTTTTCCCTTTTCTGTCGCACATGCTGTGTCTGTATAGTTTTTAACCCTGGTGTATGCATGTGTGTGTATGTATCTCCCCCTCTCTATATATCAGGGATTCTTAACCAGTGGTCCCCACACTCCCAAAGAGTGTGGGAAGAGGTCAAAAGGGGAGCAGAGAAAGGTCTTGGAATCTGAGACAATTTACTGAAACTTTCTAGACAGTAGTAGTTATTGGTAGTATAGCTAGTACTACTGTAATTTTAGCGACATTAGTAGTTAGCACTGTTAGTGACTAACAGCATATGGATGGTCTTATGGACAAGTGGGCTAACCCTTAATTTTGCTGATTTGCATCTTTTTGGATCTAGTTCATCATGACATCAATATTTACCTGTGGACAAGTGTACCAAGCTACAAGTCAATAAATTTCCCCATTGGCCACATGGACAACTGGGCCAACCACCTCAGGCATGAGAAATGGGTTAGTCCATTTGTCCGTAAGACCATTCATATGTAGCTATTAGTAGTTACTAGTGGACATGTGGTTTAAGAAGGAGGTGCAATGGTTTTACTGATCAGTTAAAGGGGTACAAGAACAAAAGAAAAGTTAGGAACTCCTGCTTTCTCTCTCTCTCTAATTTAATTGCCAAGTCCAAAAGAAATAATAAAACTCAATAATGGAATAAAATTAAACTCAATATAGCCATGTTTTGGCAAATCCTGCATCAGGGGTAAAAAGCTCCTTTGGAAGATGGTCTTATAACATACAGTGATTTTACACTGATTTCAAAACTGCTTCATATTTTTATTATGTACATGTAGTGTTTTGGTTAAAGCTTCATGGGTTGTTCATTAGCTTTATTATTTTTTTTACTTATTCCAGTTTTGTTGAAAAATTTTAAACTTTACAAAAAACATATGGTTAAAGACAACATTCAAGAAAACTACTATCATTCAAAGAACTTCTTGATTGAGTTATATTGACGTTAACGACATAACAAGAATATCAAAATGTTTACAAATAGATTCTATTAATTGTAACTGTGACAAAACAGTGGGGTTTTAAGCCTATAAAACTGCCTTGATTCTTGAAGTGTATTTCCATTATTGGCCAGAAGGTGGTGCTTCCTTACTTTAAAGCTGCTACAGAGTAATGACTGTTCTTTCTTTAGTCTGGCACAGATAAAAGTAAGATGCAGTATACTTTTGAAAACTTGTTGTTCTGGGCTCTGATTGGCCCAGGAGCTCAATTTCATCTAGAATGTACTGGCCTTTGCTTAGTCTTAGCCAGGAAGAAGAGAGAGAAGGATCTCTTTGCTGAGGCCCTGTGAAATGTTAAACTTGTAACAAGCTATATGTCGTGATCCCCCCAGTTACTGTTTAGATAGTAAACAAATGTTTAGTTAGTGTTACAATTGATCCATATTTCACTTATCTGTTACTGTTTGCTGATTGCACCTTTTCTGTTCGTTGTTCTAATTTTTTTTCATGACAATGAACATTTTAGTTTATTACCTCTGCTTGTCTGGACTGACTAAGAATCCTGGCAGTTTGTGTGTTGGGTCTGTAAGTGCTTTCTGGGAACTGTGGGACCACTGGGAGTGTGGCCTCCAGTAACCTAGAAATCACTAGGGATAATTTGAGAGCAGGAGACTCGCCCAGAGGTGGTTGAGACCTAGTCAGTGGGAGGAGGGTGCTAGTGTAGAGCACAAGTGGCAGGTGCAGGCAGACCTGCATTGTGCTGGGGATAGACTCTCTAAGCAGTCACGGGGTAGCCCCGGGCAGGTGACTAAGCATTTTGTGACTAACAAACTAGTAAAATCAGACGAAATTCAAAGTTTAACTAAAGCCAACAAATATGTACAAAAACTAGCAAACAGATCTAACTAAATTGAACAAATTCTAAGTAAGCTTAACAAAGCCCTACCCTCCTCTTCCCCCCTAACCCTTCCCCTCCCATGGGCTATAGGCCAAGTCAAACACATCAGACAAACTGGAGAATGAAGAAGAAAAATTATCACTCAGCATACATCACTAAGTAATCATCAATACTCAAGATCAATCTCTCAGTCGCAATCCCTCACCTTCCTCAAAAGACTGACATTGAACAGCTGTCATCATCTCCAAGAAACAGACATTCATTTTTTCTGATAGCAGTATTTTTGTCCTTGCAAAGATGGAGTAATGTTTTCCATATGTTTGCATCTCTCCACACACTGATTTCCATTTAGTAACTGAGTGGTCTCCAGTATCTTTCCAAGCCCTGGCAATGGCCATCTTTGCTGTTAACACTACAGTGAAAATTAAATCTACTGTCCCCCCTGGGGAAAATCCCTGTGGGATATATCCCAATACACAGAGTTCTGGGGTCTTTTGTCAATCGCTCCGTGTCCATTGCTGAATATAACTCCAAACTTGACACTTTTCTTACACTCCAACCAAAGCTTCTCTAAGGACTTTGGCTTCTCACAACTTCAACTGTTCCCATTGCTAGTATGCCTGGGCTTCCTTCTGGGGTGTCCACTATGATCTAAAAACTAGCATATATTGCATCTGTTTGCAGTTAGTGACACTAGAGCAGTGGTGGATATACCAATGGACTTGATCCCAACATTGGTCATTTACCATACTGGGGAGCCATTTCTCCCACTCAGTTTGATAATTCCCTTTAACTGGATGTTTTACAACAACCAAGTCAGTATATATTCTAGTAAGAATATATATATATTTTTAAAGTTCAATAGTTCTATTGAAAATTTTAAATGTAACAGTAAAAAACAATAGGGGAGGAAAATTAGGAAGGGGGGTACAAATAATATATGAAACATTACTAAGTTGTTACTCATTATACATAAGTAAATTAATCAAAGAAAAGAAAAACATAATGAAATAATATAGAAAAACATTAGACATTATGGGGTCCTTATACAAAGGTGTGCCAAAAAGTGGCCTGCGGTAGTGTGGGCGTTTGTATTGGACACAAGCTGGACCATTTCTCCAGAATGTCTGGAAAAAAGGAGCATGTTTTGGTCTGGGAAATGGATGTGCTGCAAAATGAAAACCAGTGCGCATCTATTTACGGCCTGAGCCCTTAATGCTACCCATTGATTTAGCGGTAAGGGCTCACGTGTTACCTGACCAATAACTGTCCAGTGGATGCCAACTTCTGATTACCACTGGGAATGCCCTCGCGGTAGGAAACGGAAAATTATTTTCTACCGCGTGTTTTCAGCATGCCAAACTTGGAATTACCACTCGGCGAACGCGCTAGCCAGGTGGTAATGCCAATTTGACGCATGCTGCACACTAATAAGTTTAATTGTTTGCCAAATTTGAGACCAAATAGGATAGATTAGTGGGCAATCAAGTAACATATGTCTCAATGAGCATGGAGATATCCGGCAGTGTCAGCAAAGGTCATCTTACTTAAGCTTGGCTCTCCACGTTTTCCTAGTCCAGTAAGCATTATTCATGAAAAAATACAGAGATTGCATCATGCTATCAGATAACAAAGGTCAGTTAACTTTTGACCAAAAAAGAGGACAATTAGGCTAAAGAGAAAAGTCTTCAAGCTGAGAACACCAATTATTTAGCAAGTATTGGTTTGTCAAAGGATTTGTCTCAATATTTTATAGAAGGTGGAGACAGCTTTGCCTTCAGTAAGGATTAAATCACATCATGTGTGAATAAAAGCTGTATCTGATAAGGAACATAAAAAGTTAGTATCTGACATAATGACAATAGATATACATCATTGACTTTTATGAGAGGTTAGCACAGGATATTTAACAGTGAATTCTGGAAAGGTAAGCAGTCTACTATTATCACAAAGAAGATCTAAAGACCATATATTCTGCTTTTGCCAGAATTTCAAAAAATAAAAAATAAATCTTTTTTATGCATAATTTTGAGATTATTCCAAATGGACATGCGTTTTTCAGAAAATAAGGAAATATCAGAAATTTTTTCCAATAACTGTACTGCAGTTTTGGTGGCTGATAGTAAGCCAAATTGCTTGAGAGGAGGTAATCGCACAGTGCCAAATATATTCAATCGAAATGAGTACCATATCATTTCTTCAGTTTCCAACCGGAGTGGAATAGATGACCTAAAACTTGAGTATTGCAACTAGTGTGCTCCATATTTTGCTAATGAAGCTATATGACATTTGTAAAAATCTGGCATATTCATGCCACCAAAAGGTTTGGAAGCCTTCAGTTTTCTGAGGGCAATTTATGTTTTTTTATTCATTCAAATAAAGAGCGAATGATACATACCTATAGCAGGTGTTCTCCAAGGACAGCAGGCTGATTGTTCTCACGACTGGGTTGACGTCCACAGCAGCCCCCACCAACTGGAACAAAACTTCGCGGGCGGTCCCACACGCAGGGCACGCCCACTGCGCACGCGCGGCCGTCTTCCCGCCCGTGCGCGACCGTTCCCGCTCAGTTGAATGACAAGCAAAGGAATGAGGAAAACGCAACTCCAAAGGGGAGGAGGGAGGGTAGGTGAGAACAATCAGCCTGCTGTCCTCGGAGAACACCTGCTACAGGTATGTATCATTCGCTTTCTCCGAGGACAAGCAGGCTGCTTGTTCTCACGACTGGGGTATCCCTAGCTCTCAGGCTCACTCAAAACAAGAACCCAGGACAATTGAACCTCGCAACGGTGAGGGCATAACAGAAATTGACCTACGAAGAACAACTAACTGGGAGTGCAGCCTGAACAAAATAAAATCGGGTCCTGGAGGGTGGAGTTGGATTCAAACCCCAAACAGATTCTGCAGCACAGACTGCCCGAACCGACTGTCGCGTCGGGTATCCTGCTGCAGGCAGTAATGTGATGTGAATGTGTGGACAGATGACCACGTCGCAGCCTTGCAAATCTCTTCAATAGTGGCTGACTTCAAGTGGGCCACTGACGCTGCCATGGCTCTAACACTATGAGCCGTGACATGACCCTCAAGAGTCAGCCCAGCCTGGGCATAAGTGAAGGAAATGCAATCTGCTAGCCAATTGGAGATGGTGCGTTTCCCGACAGCGACCCCTTTCCTATTGGGGTTGAAAGAAATAAACAATTGGGCGGACTGTCTGTGGGGCTATGTCCGCTCCAGATAGAAGGCCAACGCTCGCTTGCAGTCCAACGTGTGCAACTGACGTTCAGCAGGGCGGGTATGTGGTCTGGGAAAGAATGTTGGCAAGACAATTGACTGGTTAAGATGGAACTCCGACACCACCTTTGGCAGGAACTTAGGGTGAGTGCGGAGGACTACTCTGTTATGATGAAATTTGGTATACGGAGCATGAGCTACCAGGGCCTGCAGCTCACTGACTCTGCGAGCTGAAGTAACTGCCACCAAGAAAATGACCTTCCAGGTCAAGTACTTCAGATGGCATGAATTCAGTGGCTCAAAAGGAGGTTTCATCAGCTGGGTGAGGACGACGTTGAGATCCCATGACACTGCAGGAGGCTTGACGGGGGGCCTTGACAAAAGCAAGCCTCTCATAAATTGAACGACTAAAGGCTCTCCAGAGATAGCTTTACCCTCTACACGATTATGGTAAGCACTAATCGCACTAAGGTGATTCCTTACTGAGTTAGTCTTGAGACCAGACTCTGATAAGTGCAGAAGGTATTCAAGCAGGTTCTGTGCAGGACAAGAACAAGGTTCTAGGGCCTTGCTCTCACACCACTCGACAAACCTCCTCCACTTGAAAAAGTAACTCTTTTTAGTGGAATCCTTTCTAGAGGCAAGCAAGACACGGGAGACACCCTCAGACAGACCCAACGAAGCAAAGTCTACGCCCTCAACATCCAGGCCGTGAGAGCCAGAGACTGAAGGTTGGGGTGCAGAAGCGCTCCGTCGTTCTGCGAAATGAGAGTCGGAAAACACTCCAATCTCCATGGTTCTTCGGAGGACAACTCCAGAAGTAGAGGGAACCAGATCTGACAGGACCAAAAAGACGCTATCAGAATCATGGTGCCGTGGTCCTGCTTGAGCTTCAGTAAGGTCTTCCCCACCAAAGGTATGGGAGGATAAGCATACAGGAGGCCGGTCCCCCAATGGAGGAGAAAGGCATCCGACGCCAGTCTGCCGTGTGCCTGTAGTCTGGAACAGAACAGAGGCAGCTTGTGGGTGGTCTGAGAGGCAAAAAGATCCACCGAGGGGGTGCCCCACTCTCGGAAGATCTTGCGTACCACTCTGGAATGGAGCGACCACTCGTGCGGTTGCATGACTCTGCTCAGTCTGTCGGCCAGACTGTTGTTTACGCCTGCCAGGTATGTGGCTTGGAGAAGAATGCCGAACTGGAAAGCTCAACGCCACATCCCGACGGCTTCCTGACACAGGGGGTGAGAACCGGTGCCCCTCTGCTTGTTGATATAATACATTGCAACCTGATTGTCTGTCCGAATTTGGATGATTTGGTAGCACAACCGATCTCTGACGGAATCTGAGATACTGTCTGTGAGCTGGCTGTATCGGGATGTGAGTGTAAGCGTCCTTTAAATCCAGGGAACATAGCCAATCGTCTTTCTGAATCATCGGTAGAAGGGTGCCCAAGGAAAGCATCCTGAACTTCTCTTTGACCAGATATCTGTTCAGGCCTCTCAGGTCTAGGATGGGGCGCATCCCCCCTGTTTTCTTTTCCACAAGGAAGTACCTGGAATAGAATCCCTGCCCTTCCTGCCCGGGTGGTAAGGGCTCGACCGCATTGGCGCTGAGAAGGGCGGAGAGTTCCTCTGCAAGTACCTGCTTGTGATGGGAGCTGAAGGATTGAGCTCCCGGTGGGCAATTTGGTGGAGGGGAGGCCAAATTCAGGGTGTATCTGCACCGCACTATTTGGAGAACCCACTGGTCGGAGGTTATCAGAGGCCACCTTTGGTGAAAAACTTTCAACCTCCCTCCGACCGACAGGTCGTCCGGTACGGACACTTTGATGGCGGCTATGTTCCCATGAATCCAGTCAAAAGCCCGTCCACGGCTTTTGCTGTGGAGGCGCAGGGGGCTGCTTAGGCGCACGCTGTTGACGGGAACGAGCGCGCTGGGACTGTCCCTGTGCCTGAGGAGGCCTTCGGGCTGCCTGAGTTTACCTACGCTTGTTGTAGGCGTAGGGTGCAGCCTGCCGGGCCCGGGAAGAACGTCCACCTGTAGAGGTGGGTGCTGAAGGCGTCCGGCGGGAGAGCTTGTCAAGAGCGGTTTCCTGCTGGTGTAGTTGGTCCACCAACTGCTCGACCTTCTCGCCGAAAATGTTATCCCCCTGGCAAGGGACATCCGCCAGATGTTGCTGGGTGCGGTTGTCCAGGTCAGAGGCACGCAGCCATGTGAGTCTGCGCATCACTATACCTTGGGCCGCAGCTCGAGATGCCACATCACAGGCGTCATATATACCCCTGGACAGGAACTTTCTGCACGCCTTCAGCTGCCTGACCACCTCCTGAAAAGGCCTGGAGTGCTCTGGAGGGAGCTTGTCGACCAGGTCTGCCAGTTGCCTCACATTGTTCCGCATGTGAATGCTCGTGTAGAGCTGGTATGACTGGATGCGGGTCACGAGCATAGAGGATTGGTAGGCCTTCCTCCCAAACGAGTCCAGAGTGCGAGACTCCCGCCCCGGGGGTGCCGAGGCCGTATCCCTCGAACTCCGTGCTCTCTTGAGAGCAGAGTCCACGACCGCCGAGTCATGAGGCAGTTGAGACCGCATCAACTCTGGGTCAGAGTGGATCCTGTATTGGGACTCCGCTTTCTTGGGAATGGTGGGGTTAGATAATGGCTTCAGCCAGTTCCGAAGCAGTGTCTCTTTGAGGACATTGTGCAACGGCACCGTGGAAGACTCTCTAGGTGGTGATGGATAGTCGAGGACCTTGAGCATCTCAGCCCTCGGCTCATCCACAGAGACCACGAGAAAGGGAATGCAAATAGACATATCCCTGACGAAGGAGGCAAAGGAGAGGCTCTCAGGGGGCGAGAGCTTCCTCTCCGGTGAAGGAGTAGGGTCGGAGGGAAGGTCCTCAGACTCCTCTGAGGAGAAATATCTGGGGTCCTCCTCCTCCCCCCCACGAGGCCTCTTCCTCGGTGTCGGACATGAGCTCCTGCAGCTCAGACCTCAACTGGGCCCGTCTAGACTGCGAGAAACCATGTCCTCGGTGATGGCGTCGAGCGGCGGACTCCCACGCCGGTGGGGATGAAGCTCCCTCCATCAACGTCGACTCCACCTGCGTGGCGGTCGACACCGGTGCCGCAAGCGGCAGCCGCAGCATCGGGCTAGAGCACACCGGCGCCTCCATCAACAGCGCCGGGGGCATGCCAGCAAAGCATGGCGCATCAAGCCCTTCCAGAATCCCCGAAAGGATGGCTCGGAGGCACTCGTCAAGGCCCACTGTCGGGAAAGGCAGGGGGGCTGGTGCAGGTGTCGGTGCCGGAAGCTGCTCGGGACCAGGAGACGGTACCGAAGTACCCGCGGACTGACGCAGTGACACCTCTTCAACCGAGGGGGAACGCTCCTCTCGGCACTGCCGCTTCCTCGGCGTCGAGTCATCTCTCGAGGTGCCGGAGCTGGCAGTCCCGTGCGCTGTGGGCGACCGATGACGGTGCTTTTTGGTTTTCTTTCGGTGTCCGTCATCAGCGCTCGGCGGCAAAGACGAAGAGGAGGTAGAACCCCCCCCCCGGCCTCGAGGAATCGGGTCTGACAGGGTTCGGTCCCGATGGCCCTGGGTAGAGGGAGTGGCCGGGGCCGATTTCCCGCGCGGGTGCTCATCCCCGCCGGCAGGCCGGCGGGCCAACGGTACCTGTACTCCTGGGGTCGGTGCCGATTTCGTCGACATCGGTACCGGTACCGAAGACCCGGCCGTCGACACCAATGCCGTCGACATCGAGGGGCCGGCGCAAGTTCCGAAAAGACGGTCCCGAAGAACTTGCCTCGCCACCTGTGTCCGCTTCCGTAAGCCGAGACACAAGGTGCACGTCTTGGTATTGTGCTCCGGCCCGAGGCACTGGAGGCACCAAGCGTGGGTATCGGTCTGCGAGATCTGTCGGCCGCACCGACCACACTTCTTGAATCCGCTCGGGACCTTCGAGGACATCGACGGAAAAATCGCGTCAGCGAAGTCAAAGTCATCGATGGTGGCGGTGAAAAGCACACCCGAAGAAACACGAAGTGCCCTTGCGCTAAAAACGAGGAGACTTTTTTTTTTTGTTAACAAAAGAGACGAAAGAAACGCGAACGCGTACGTAGAAGAAAAAACCCGCGGCTAGGCCGCGATCCGGTTTCCGGGGCTGACAGAGAGAGAGAGACGATAACACGTCTCTCTCCAGCGCGGAAAAGGAAAAAACTGAGCGGGAACGGTCGCGCACGGGCGGGAAGACGGCCGCACATGCGCGGTGGGCATGCCCTGCATGCGGGACCGCCCGCAAAGTTTTGTTCCGGTTGGTGGGGGCTGCCGTGGACGTCAACCCAGTCGTGAGAACAGGCAGCCTGCTTGTCCTCGGAGAAGTATTGTTAAGATCAAGCCATGCATAAAAGGATTGTGGACATAAGGATGGAAGTATAGAGAAGATATAAGTAATTTTTGGTGCCAAGGCCATTTTGATTGAGGATATTCTTCCTAACCAAGATAATTTAAGAGGCGACCAGGAAGAAATAGACTTTATGAATAAGAATGCCTAAGTATTTAGTAGCGTTGTGTACCCAAACAAATTGTGTATGGTGAAAATCTGAAGTGGAGGACAAATGATTCAATGGAATAATTTCAGATTTGTCACAGTTAACTTTATATCCTTAAAATTGGGAGTAAATAGAAACTAACTTAGGACCCTGTTTACTAAGCCGCGCTGCAGCTGTGCAAACTTTTTAGAGTGCGCTAAAAATTAGCATGCACTAATGCTAGAGACACCCGTAGGAATATAATGGGTATCTCTATATCATTAGCAAACACGCTAAAAAGTTAGCGTGCCTATAGCATAGCTTTGTAAACAGGGCCCTTAGTGAATTCTGGTAGAGATTTGTGAGGTTTGGTAAAGAAGAGTAAAACATCATCAGCATATGCAGCTAATTTAATTTGTCTTCCCTGGGTGAATTTAGCAGCAGGCAGCAGTATCCCTGACACCATCACATAGTCAGAGATGACAACAGGGAGCATATCCCAATGGACAAGGGTAACATCTCATGCCAATCTCAAAAGACATCAAGAAAAATGCCAAAGGTATCTCAAATTACAAGCCAATTGCATCCATACCACTAACGACCAAAATAATGGAAAGTATAGAGGCAAACCAGCTAACCGATTACATCAACAAATTCTCCATAATACACGAGTCCCAATCAGGATTTACTAGTTTTATGGAGATGAGCTTTCAGAGATATGACTCTATCACATATGACCGCCTTTAGGCTTTCCCACAATACCAAAGGCGAGAACTCAGGGGTATCGCTGAAATGCAAAAACTCTCAAATCTTTTTCAAGCTGTTGTAAATTAGTTGGGTCATCCAATAGTGAATCAGGAAATCTCCAAATACCACAGGACAATTTCTCCTGTGCCCTTGAAACACATACTTTACAGGGGCATGGTCAGACCATGTACATGAATGAATCTCTGCTTCACTAACCCGAGAAAAAATAGCAGCATCCCCCAGCCACAGATTGATGCGAGAATGTGTATCATGTGCAGTAGAATAATGAGTGTAATCGTGCTCTG
This sequence comes from Microcaecilia unicolor, assembly GCF_901765095.1. Taxonomy (NCBI): domain Eukaryota; kingdom Metazoa; phylum Chordata; class Amphibia; order Gymnophiona; family Siphonopidae; genus Microcaecilia; species Microcaecilia unicolor. The sequence continues at coordinate 330,998,751 of NC_044033.1, read as the reverse complement.
ATCCATGTAGGGCTTTCCAAATAACCACCAACCCTCATTGTGTGATAAATCTATGCAACTGTACTCTATCAGCTACTGCATAGATAATGGTAGTGGTAGTGTTATCAACCTCCAGGTCAAAAGTCAGGTTAAAATCTCCTCCTTTTATCATGCCCCCTTCAATATATTTAGTCAACAGAACGGTCATTCGGTCAAGAAATCTCCCTGCACTTGATTTGGTGCATAGAGATTTAACAATGTGAAAACATCCCCCCCTAATTCAACTATCAATAGGACATATAGACCCTCTCTATCCAAGACACTTCTACGAATTTTCCAGGGGTAGCCACCCTTCAAGAGGATGCCCACCCCTAGCCACTTTTGGCTGAATTCAGTTAGAGGCCAGGAAAATTTCAGAATATAACTGACTAGTGAGTAAATACTCATGCTTGGAAAGTAGATGAATTTTCTGCAGAAACAGGATATCAGCTTCCAACCTCTTTGCCTCTTTGACATGCAATTTGCACTTCATAGGTAAGACCTCTAACATGTAGAGACACGTATTGCAAAAAAGACACAAACATAGTCCTCACAGGACATACACAAGAAGGACTGGACCCCATTACCACCCCCACCCCACCCCTCCCAAGGAACAAATGAAGGCCAAATGGCATGCTATAGATGACCCATTAAAGGAGAGAGTGGCCGTCAAGGTACATGACCCACAACACTTATACAAGAAAAATGCAAACGTGAATTCCAGCAGTCAACAGCTATCAAGTCAGCAGAAAAAAATTTCAACACAGCTCCCAGCTATATGGCCAAAAAAGTGATAATAAAGGTGACCCATCTAGAATCCCAAAAGAACACCTGCCAAGCAAAAATATAAAAAGTCAAGTAAAATCCAAATCAGATAGTCGAGATCCTGAATGCTGTCTAGTAAGTCGGCCCGTGCCATGGGTGGCTCTCTGCCATCAAGCATGAGAGGACCGATTGAGCACGTCTTTAGCCCTGAAAGCCGCTCCCATGAAGGAGGCCAATGGTGGATCCACTTCAGGAAGAACTGAGTGTGCCTCCTCCAGCGTACGAACTTGTTGAAGTTTCCCCTCCAGATAAAAAGTCAGTGCAAAAGGATGTTGTCAATGATATGCCCCAATCTACATGCTAAACCTTGTGGACTTGCCTCCCAGAAATGCTGTAAGATCATCCCGCAAATATCTCAATCTGCACTTCCCCAGCTGTAAAGGACTAAAATACAAGCTGACACACGCCACCACCTTCTCCTACTTGAGCACGCAGCTGTGGAATGCTCTACCTACAGACCTGAAAGCTATTGACGAAATAATTAACTTCCCCAAATCCCTGAAGATTTATCTCTTCCAAAAGACCTACAAGGAAAATACATAGCCTACAAAACTACTTCAACAATCCACACAGTTGCCGCAGTTCACCTCTAACCTACCTAACACTTTCCATCTATCCTCCCTTACCTAATCTTTAAACGGTAATAACTGTATTTGTTATCATGAAATGACTATGCCTATCTTCTCTTACCAACATTCAAACTATAAGAATTGTACCTGTTATCACGAAATGATTATGTCATAACCACACGCTGTAAGCCACTTTGAGCCTGCAAATAGGTGGGAAAATGTGGGATACAAATGCAATAAATAAATAAAATATTTGACTCCCTTCTCCTGAAGATGCCTGGTAAAGATTGTTCAGAGCACCTTTTTAAAGTAGTTGATGCCAGATTCTGATACAATTCTATAGGATAGGAGTCCCATTGCAAGTGACAGTGTCTCTGTCTAAATCTCTTGTTAGGCCCCATTTAGAGTACTGTGTAGAATTCTGGAGACCACACCTTCAAAAAGCTATAAACAGGATGGAGTTGGTCCAGAAGGCGGCTACTGTTATGGTCAGTGGTCTTCATCATGAAGCATATACAGCAACTCACAGAACTCAATATGTATATTTTGGAAGAAAGACGAGAGAGAGGAGATATGTTTGAGATATTTAAATATCTCCACAGCATAAATGCACAGGAAGCAGGTCTCTTTCAACTGAAAGGAAGCTCTGGAATGAGAGAGCTTAAGATGAAGTTAAAAGGGTATAGACTTACAAGTAATCTAAAGAAATACTTCTTTACAGAAAGGGTGGTAGATGTGTGGAACGACCTTCCCAGTAAAGGTGGTAAAGATGAGGACTATATTGAATTAATTTATTGACGTGTGGGATAGGCATGTGGGATCTCTTATGGGGAGGCAGAGATAGTGGATGATATGGAAGGGCAGGATGAGTGGGCCATATCTTTTATCTGCCGTCAATATCTATATTTCTATGATTTTAATAAAGTGACTGGTCTGAAATTTTGCTAAGAATACATTGAGTTGCTATATATAAAGAAAATATAAACTGAATGGACTGACAATTAGGGGGTGATTACACTTTCTTGAAACATCAAATGGTGTGTGAAGTGCTTACCTTCTGATGGTCCATATTTCAATCTATGGTTGAGAAAGGTGTATAGGGATGGGAGGGTTTTTGTCCCTCCTACTGAAAGATTTCAAATTATATAATTTTTAGAAATTTTATAAAGGCAATGTGTCTATTTGCTTGATAAAATTGACTGTCATACCTATCTCCAATACCACCAAAATGCTCTGATGCAGATAAAAGTATGTATGAACATAGGAATTGAAACTCATGACATCCCCCAAATTTTTCTTCCCTGCCTCTCTCTCTCTGCAAGGTACATAAGTACATAAGTACATAAGTAGTGCCATACTGGGAAAGACCAAAGGTCCATCTAGCCCAGCATCCTGTCACCGACAGTGGCCAATCCAGGTCAAGGGCACCTGGCACGCTCCCCAAACGTAAAAACATTCCAGACAAGTTATACCTAAAAATGCGGAATTTTTCCAAGTCCATTTAATAGCGGTCTATGGACTTGTCCTTTAGGAATCTATCTAACCCCTTTTTAAACTCCGTCAAGCTAACCGCCCGTACCACGTTCTCCGGCAACGAATTCCAGAGTCTAATTACACGTTGGGTGAAGAAAAATTTTCTCCGATTCGTTTTAAATTTACCACACTGTAGCTTCAACTCATGCCCTCTAGTCCTAGTATTTTTGGATAGCGTGAACAGTCGCTTCACATCCACCCGATCCATTCCACTCATTATTTTATACACTTCTATCATATCTCCCCTCAGCCGTCTCTTCTCCAAGCTGAAAAGCCCTAGCCTTCTCAGCCTCTCTTCATAGGAAAGTCGTCCCATCCCCACTATCATTTTCGTCGCCCTTCGCTGTACCTTTTCCAATTCTACTATATCTTTTTTGAGATACGGAGACCAGTACTGAACACAATACTCCAGGTGCGGTCGCACCATGGAGCGATACAACGGCATTATAACATCCGCACACCTGGACTCCATACCCTTCCTAATAACACCCAACATTCTATTCGCTTTCCTAGCCGCAGCAGCACACTGAGCAGAAGGTTTCAGCGTATCATCGACGACGACACCCAGATCCCTTTCTTGATCCGTAACTCCTAACGCGGAACCTTGCAAGACGTAGCTATAATTCGGGTTCCTCTTACCCACATGCATCACTTTGCACTTGTCAACATTGAACTTCATCTGCCACTTGCACGCCCATTCTCCCAGTCTCGCGGGAGAAAATTCAAGATGGCTGCTACACCGGGTGGACATGAAAACGCTCCATGAAAGCTGTGCCGAACAACTTCTATTTTTCCTGCTTTACAATGCCCCATAAGCGCAAGGGTGTTTTGCGGGTAGTGCCTCCACCTACCTCAACTCCCGTATCGGGTCAAACTTCATTGGAGCGTTTTTTCCCCGGTACCTCCAGAACACGGGGAGAGGATCCCGTTGTGGGGAAATCCGGAGAAGCGGTAGCCCCACTGGGAGAGGAAATCTCCCTATCACCGCCATCGCCCTCACAGATCCCACCTAGTCCGATGTCGAAGGTGCCCCTGGCGGGAAACCCCGACGACTCGGAAGTCGGGCCGAAAGGAGTCTCCAGTGGGGACCCAGGAGCACAATTGTCGACTCGAGGAGCCATGGGGAATTCAAACCCTATGGCACAAACTTCAGAGGTGACTCTACAAACATTGAAGGTGATTTTGGACCAAATCACCACAACAACTCAGCAGACTGCAGGTGATGTAATAACTTTAAATACTAAGTTTGTGGAACTAAAACAGACTGTAGACTCTGTTAAAGAAGACATAACTATACAAGTAAAATCGTTACAGAAAGAGGTTGAAGTATTGAATGCCTTTAAAAATACAACGGTGAAAGATTCAACAAATATGAGGCAAAAAATTGAGCAATTTGAAAATTTTAATCGGCGCCTTAATCTCCGACTCTTAAATTTCCCACTGCTAGCGGGGATAACCCTACTTGATACCTTTAAGAAATACCTAATAGAAATTCTTCATTTCTCTCCCAGTCTCGCAAGGTCCTCCTGTAATCGTTCACATTCCTCCTGCGACTTGACGACCCTGAATAATTTTGTGTCATCGGCGAATTTAATTACCTCACTAGTTATTCCCATCTCTAGGTCATTTATAAATACATTAAAAAGCAACGGACCCAGCACAGACCCCTGCGGGACCCCACTAACTACCCTCCTCCACTGAGAATACTGGCCACGCAATCCTACTCTCTGCTTCCTATCTTTCAACCAGTTCTTAATCCATAATAATACCCTACCTCCGATTCCATGACTCTGCAATTTCTTCAGGAGTCTTTCGTGCGGCACTTTGTCAAACGCCTTCTGAAAATCCAGATATACAATATCAACCGGCTCCCCATTGTCCACATGTTTGCTTACCCCCTCAAAAAAATGCATTAGATTGGTGAGGCAAGACTTCCCTTCACTAAATCCGTGCTGACTTTGTCTCATCAGTCCATGTTTTTGTATATGCTCTGCAATTTTATTCTTAATAATAGCCTCCACCATCTTGCCCGGCACCGACGTCAGACTCACCGGTCTATAATTTCCCGGATCTCCTCTGGAACCCTTCTTAAAAATCGGAGTAACATTGGCTACCCTCCAGTCTTCCGGTACTACACTCGATTTTAGGGACAGATTGCATATTTCTAACAGTAGCTCCGCAAGTTCATTTTTTAGTTCTATTAATACTCTGGGATGAATACCATCAGGTCCCGGTGATTTACTACTCTTCAGCTTGCTGAACTGACCCATTACATCCTCCAAGGTTACAGAGAATTTGTTTAGTTTCTCCGACTCCCCCGCTTCAAATATTCTTTCCGGCACCGGTGTCCCCCCCACATCCTCCTCGGTGCAGACCGAAGCAAAGAATTCATTTAATTTCTCCGCTACGGCTTTGTCCTCCTTGATCGCCCCTTTAACACCATTTTCGTCCAGCGGCCCAACCGACTCTTTGGCCGGTTTCCTGCTTTTAATGTATCTAAAAAAATTTTTACTATGTATTTTTGCTTCCAACGCTAATTTCTTCTCAAAGTCCTTTTTTGCCCTCCTTATCTCCGCTTTGCATTTGGCTTGGCATTCCTTATGATCTATCCTGTTACTTTCAGTTGGTTCTCTTCTCCACTTTCTGAAGGATTGTTTTTTGGCTCTAATGATTTCCTTTATCTTACTGTTTAGCCACGCCGGCTGACGTTTAGTCTTTTTTCCCTTTTTTCTAATACGTGGAATATATTTGTCCTGAACCTCCAGGATGGTGTTTTTAAACAGCATCCACGCCTGATGCAAGTTTTTTAATCTGCGAGCTGCTCCTTTCAGTCTTTTTTTCACCATTTTTCTCATTTTGTCGTAATCACCTTTTCTATAGTTAAACGCTAGCGTACTTGATTTCCTAGTTTCACTTCCTTCAATGCCAATATCAAAACCGATCATATTATGATCACTGTTATCAAGCGGCCCTCGTATCGTTACCCCCTGCACTAGATCATGAGCACCACTAAGGACTAAGTCTAGTATTTTTCCTTCTCTTGTCGGCTCCTGAACTAGCTGTTCCATGAAGCTGTCCTTGATTTCATCAAGAAATCTTATGTCCCTTGCGTGTACAGATGTTACATTAACCCAGTCTATATGCGGGTAATTGAAATCCCCCATTATTATTGTGTTGCCCAGTTTGTTTGCGTCCCTGATTTCCTTTAACATTTCCGCATCCGTCTGTTCGTCCTGGCCAGGCGGACGGTAGTACACTCCTATCACTATCCTTTTCCCCTTTGCACATGGAATTTCAATCCACAGTGATTCCAAGGAGTGTTTTGTTTCCTGCAGAATTTTCAATCTATTTGATTCAAGGCTCTCGTTAATATACAATGCTACCCCTCCACCAATCCGATTCACCCTATCACTACGATATAATTTGTACCCCGGTATGACAGTGTCCCACTGGTTATCCTCCTTCCACCAGGTCTCAGAGATGCCTATTATATCTAATTTTTCATTTAGTGCAATATATTCCAACTCCCCCATCTTATTTCTTAGGCTCCTGGCATTCGCATATAGACATTTCAAACTATGTTTGTTGTTCCTAAGTACATCATGCTTAGTACTTGACAGTATTAATTGGCAATCTTTTGTCTGATTTTTATTGTTATTTAAAGATACCCGATCTACTACAATCTCTTTTGCAACCTCACTATCAGGATACTCTATCTTCCCTGTTATGGTGATATCTTTGAAAGATACCTTATCCCGAACCATGCTCTTTTGAGCGACTGTCGGCCTTCCCCCCATTTCTAGTTTAAAAGCTGCTCTATCTCCTTCTTAAACGCCGATGCCAGCAGCCTGGTCCCACTCTGGTTAAGATGGAGCCCATCCTTTCGGAATAGGCTCCCCCTTCCCCAGAATGTTGCCCAGTTCCTAACAAATCTAAAGCCCTCCTCCCTGCACCATCGTCTCATCCACGCATTGAGACTCTGGAGCTCTGCCTGTCTCTTGGGCCCTGCGCGTGGCACAGGTAGCATTTCAGAAAATGCTACCCTGGAGGATCTGGATTTCAGCTTTCTACCTAAGAGCCTAAATTTTGCTTCCAGAACCTCTCTCCCACATTTTCCTATGTCATTAGTACCCACATGTACCAAGACAGCCGTCTCCTCCCCAGCACTATATAAAATCCTATCTAGGTGACGCGTGAGGTCCGCCACCTTCGCACCAGGCAGGCAAGTCACCAGGCGATCCTCACGTCCACCAGCCACCCAGCTATCTATATGCCTAATGATCGAATCACCAAGTACAACAGCTGTCCTAACCTTTCCCTCCCGGGCAACATTTGGAGATATATCCTCGGTGCGAAAGGATAATACATCCCCTGGTGGGCAGGTCCTGGCTACAGGAGTACTTCCTACTTCACCAGGGTGTTTATTCCCTTACCTCATTCCCCCGGGGTGGCGATTCTATCAGCTGTAGAAGAGGAATCGCATGGCCAGCTGTGCAGATGGCTCAAAACAGGAAGTTTGGAGGAGGTGGGAGCTAGCAGACCTTGGGCGTGTGCCGATGCTCAAGGATCCACGCCGACCAGCCAGTGCCTCTTATGCAGCTGACAGTCGCCACTCCAGGAAAGTGAGGTAAGGGAATAAATGACTGGTGGTGGCGAGGGGGTTGTTGGTCACCATGAACGGGGGGGGGGGGGGGAGTAGGGAAGTAGAGAGAGGCTGGAGGAGGAAGGAAGGAGAGAGATGCTGACTGTTTGGGGGGGGGGGTTAGGGGAGGAGGTAGGGAAAGAAAGAAATGCTAGAGACCATGGGGGGGGGGGGGGGGTAGTTGGGAGGGCGGAAAGGAAAGAGATGGTGAATGCCATGGGGGTGTGTGGGATGGTAGGAAGGGTTGGGGCTGGAGCTTGGGCACCCCCAAACACAAAGGTGTTCTGTTGCCCTGTGTGTGAGCACTCTGTGCACACGTGTATTTTAAAAATTGTGTATGTATATTGCAATGCCATCTCTTGGAATGTCTACACACATATCTCAAAATGAAAGTGTTATGTTCCTGTGTGCCTTCTTTTTATGCACATCTACCCACTTACTTTTTATAATAATCATTTCCCGTATGTAAAATATTTTAAATGCATTATAAATATACTCCTATAATGTAGTATTGCACATGGTTACCATCAGTAGTACTGATGACAAGAAAGTCACAGGCTGGAAGCAAAGATATAAAGAAATCAGTGGATGGATGTGATAAGGTTGATTCTCTCTAGCACAAATTCAAGCTTTTAACCATTGCCACTGTGCAGGAACAATGCACCAAAAGTTGCTAAGTCACCTTCCTCCCTGCTCTGCTTTCAGTAACGGGGGAGTGACAGAAGACAGCACCACAACAGACTGCTGTCTCTCTGACAGCTTTTCATCTAAGTGGCACCTTGGACTTCATACTATTAGGCTATTTTAAAGCCTTTGTTGTTCAGAAATGATGGAACTTCTCTATATGCCACCTCCAAAAGGAACATCATGTGCTTTTCTTGCATATAGGAATTTATATATGAATTTAGTCAAAATACAAATCCTTATTTCATCTCAGAAAATATTACTGAATGAAACCCCACATACTGCATTATACAATGCGCAAGACTGTTGGTTAAGAAAATGTACATTCTTCTATTAAAAAAAAAAAACTAACAGCTGTTCTGTAAACTGAAGGGACATGCAAAAATAAGACTAATTTCTAGTCCTACCTGACGCCCTTCCAGTTCAATTTGGAAGTTTTTTGCTGACTCCTGGGTTACTCGACCTCCAAAGTCCAACTGATACACTTGTGTTGCCTCATTCCACAATGGCTGCTTATTAGCCATCACGTACACAAATCCTTGACTTCCCAGTCGCCCGTCTTCCTTTTCATTTGCTTTCCGGCACCGAAACTCATCCAACTCACTGGCTGTCCTCATATTTCTTTTAGTCTTCCATCCTTTCTTACCAATCTGGCTTTGATTCATCAGCTCATCCCCACTGATGAAAAGCTCTGGCTCACTCTCTGAACTATCTTGGAACTCATTTGTTTTGTTCAGCTTCTTGGCTTTCAGCTGGTCCTTCTGGTTCTTCACCTTCTTCTTCTCCCTTCCCAACCTCGGGCTTGAGATTAGAGAGTTGAAGTCACTTAGAGTTCTTGCCTCCTTTTTCACTTTACCTTCAGTGATGGCTTGAACATTACCTTCTTCTGCTCGACTATCCAATCGCTTCCTGTTTTTCTTCACAAACTTATCTGCCCGCTGAGGTATGGGACTTTCTGTCAATGACAGGACTTCCTGAAAATTGTCTGCTGTCTCCACCATCACCTCTGTGCCCACATGACCTTGTAACTCTGATGAAGGTGGAGAGATGAAAGGTTTTTCTACTGGTAAATGTGGCTTTGGGGGCACAGTGCCTTGAGTACCCTGCATAGGTGGACATGCGTTGTAGGCATTCCATGGGTGCAAGGCTATGGGTGGCAATTGTAAACTGGAGCAGGTGCTACTTCCTGGATACATGGGTGGCAATGGGCAACAAGAGAGGTTGGATGGATAGCTTGGTTGAAGCATGACTGTTGACTCCTGCTGTGTAAATTGTGTTGGAGCTAAAGCTTCTTTGGGGGAGCAAGGGGATTGCACTGTCTGGAGAGAAGGGATGCTGTAGCCACCTGGATAGGGAAGCCCAACTCCATAGTTCACCTGGAAAGTGGTGGTGGGACTGGCTGGTGATTTGGTGGAAACAAATGGCACACGAGACATGTCTAAATGCTGGGTCTGATTAAGCATAAGAGGTGGCGGCGGTGGTGGTGGCTTATGAGGGATGGGCATTGAATTTTGAGCTGTCTTTTCCTGAGGAACCCAGATCTCCTCATTCACCACAGGGTCCCACTGGTATGGAGGTGGACGTTTCACACCTATGCTGGCCTCAGTGAGTGATGTGTGTCTCATCACCTTCTCTATGTGAGAATGATGTGAAAGCGCTTCGTCCTCTGTGAAGGCAGAATTGATATAATCTGTCCGGTCTCGGCAGTTATCTGCAGGGCTCAGCAGATTGTATGAGGATTGGGAGGTCAAAGGGGATGTACTAGCAGAGTGTACAATGATACTGCTGTGCTGTGAACTGCTCCCTGCAGATGCTTCTGACCTATTATTAATACCAGGGGTAGTAGAAGTACTGACACTGTTGCTGTTGCTGCTACACTGGCTGCAGGTGTATAAAGCTGTGGGTACCCTTTGCTGGTACTGTGGTGCCGCCACCACATTGCTCTTGGGCTTTGGTGGATGTTGCAAAGTGGCCCTCTGATTGTCCATCAGCTGAGCCATTTTGAGTGCTGCCTCTCGACTGTTTCTCCGAAGAGTGGCATGAATGATGCTGTTGTCCAGCCGCTGTGCAGCACCTCGGGCCTGGGACAAATGGCTGGCAATCTCAGGATAGGGTGGTGGGTCCCCAGGTGGTATGGAGTATCGAGGAATAGTGAGCCTATTCAGTGTGGCACTGGTGCAGGGCTGCTGGACTTTCTTTTCTGTGGCAGAAACCCTCAGCGTGGCAGAGCTGCCAGGACCCTGCAAAGTATATTTTTTCTGGGGGCGTAGTGTCTGTGTTCGTGGCCTGCACACCTCTTCCACATTCCCACTGCTGTCAAATGTTGTTATCCTCTCATAGCCCAAAGGAGTCTGGTAAGGTCCCACCGAGAAAAAGGAGAAATCTCCCTTTTTCAAGCACAGATCCAGAGATGGCTGTGGGATTGGAGGGGGTGGAGGAGCAGAAGTAGGGGGAGCTGGTATGGTCCCAGGGTAAGGAGGGGGTGGGTTCAGTTTGCTCATCTGTATGTCCGGTGTGGCACTAAAGACCATGGCATCGCCTTCTGTGAACTGCTGAACCTGCCGTGCTGGTTTTGTCTTTGGCAGTTGCTCATGGTCTCTTTCACCATGATCCAACACTGGCATCTGGGCTGCACTTTGGGACTGGTGGGATAAAGGAGTGGGTGGCTGGATCACTCGCCCAATTTCTACTCCCCCAAATATGACTTGTCCTGGGTTTGAATACCGGTTGGGGGCTGGAAACTGCATGACACCATCTCCTGAATGGTTTGTGGGCCCTCCAGCCACAGACTGATTATTCAAAACATCTAGCTGCACGTTCTGAGTGGCCAACAAGGATTGCACGAGACCCATGCTCTGAGTGGGTGACATAGCTTGTGCTGAGCTGTGGATTGGAGCAATGGGAATGTTCACAGTACAAGGAGGGTTGCTCTCTGGAACTCCAGATGCTCCTGTTACTGCAACAGAAATAATAAGAAATTAGAAATTACTAGTTTGCTGGCCACACAAAAGACTTTTTTTGAATTTTTCAGTATTTTCTGTTTGTAATATATCAATAAGATCAAAATCTCGCACCAGTATAAAACGAGTGCTACAGATCAGAGATGAGCATTCATGCAGACATAGCAACAACTTCTCCAAAATATTCAAATGAAGCAATTTCATATACAAACTTATTTATAGATAACATACACCTAAGAGAAACAGGGGTAGACAGAAGATCCTAACCTGGTGGAAAGGCCACAGCAGCACACAGTGGTAAATGAAATCTTTTGGAAGATGTGTTCCAAGAATGGCTAATGTAAGTAAATCATATATATTATGGTAGTTGAGAAGCTCTATTCTTGTTTTGGATGTCTGAGAGCTAGCATTTACACCCATATTGCACAGAAGTCCAAATCCCAATTTTACAAAGGCAGGATAAGATTATCTAACACTGTAGTATGTCCATATGGCAAGGGAGTGTGGTCTGGGCATGTTTTGTGCAGGATAAGGGAGGGCCCAAAATATGGACGTCCAACTCTAGTCACAGTAGGGAAGGAGTAGCCTAATTTAGTGCAATGGACTGGGACCCAAGGGACGTAGGTTCAAATCTTACTTCAGTTTTTAAAAAAATTGTGAGCCATTCAGGGACAGAAAAATATCTACTGCACGCCTGAAGGCTGATGAAGTGATGTACATTCAGATACAGTAGGTATTTTTCAGTTCCTGGAGGGCTCACAATTTAAAAAAAAAGAAAAGAAAAGAAATCACAAACAGATGAAGTGGGTTTTGAAACTGTGTCCTCTGATTCTCAACCCACTGCTCTAACCATTAGGCTACCCCTCTGCTCTGCACGGATGTCAGTGTGGCCCTTTTATAAGAGGGACATTCTTATGCTGCCACACAGATGTCCATATCCCTTGTTTTCCTCATTATTAATTTGGATGTTCCAGTTTATAAAATGGATGCTCACACTAGACATTTCCAGTACATGGATATTCATCTCACATGGACATCAATTTGTGACGTTCTGACTTGGACATCTTTTCTAAAATGTTGCTCCATGCTTCCATTTATTTTTTTAGTTTCAACAATTTTTATTGATGATTCTTCAATATAAACAATCAACATGTTCAATATACAACCAAAAGAAAAATTGTTAACATATCCTTCTACATGCGAAAGAGATCATGATGGCATCATCAAAGTTTTTATCTTTTCTCCCCTCCCTCAACTCAGATGCTTCCATTTATTTTTAACATGCACTTCTATTTTCATTTGGATTTAGGGAAGACATCTACAAAAAATTGTGTCTCTCCTTTCTACTACATTCTTTGCATATGTATAGCCTCACTTTCTAGGCTCAACCCCCACTTTGTCCATGTGCAGCGTTGGTTGAGGAAGCAGCTTCTTGAAAAGGACACATTAAGCACTTTTAGTTGTTAGGACAGACAAGGGTCCTTTTATTAAGCTGTGGTAAAACGGGGCCTGCGCTAGCATCAGCGTGTGTTATTGACATGTAATGAGGCCCCCTTTTACTGCAGAGGATAAAAGGCTGGCCATTTTGGGGGGAAAGAAATGGCCATGTGGTAAGTGAACCACTTGCCGTGTGGCCATTTCAGGGGGGGAACACTTACCGCCACCTCAATAAGGGCTCCCACAGTAATACGGCGCTGCCCGATTACCATCAGGTAAGCACCGGTGCTACAAAAATAGAAACTTTTTTGTAGTGCCAGAAATGGCAGTAGTTCCGGATTGGCTGGTCACCCATTCTAACGATTACAGGATATTCAGACAATCATGATGGATGTCGTCTTCTCCCCTACTGTAACTACATCTATTTGGATTTGCTCATGATCATCTTGGGAAAATTTCAATTATTTCAAAATACGGCAGTATGGGCAGGTCAGTGGCGTAGCAAGGTGGGGCGCCTGGGGAGCGGCTGCTCCCCCAAACGGAGTTCTGCCGGCACCTATTTTTTTTTTGTCCTGTTGCACTGAAAATGTGTGCCGGCGGAAGTCTGCTCTCGCTCCCCCCACGCCGTCAACCTGCCTCATCCTGGCTCCGCTTCTGGCAGGTATATGCAAGTCAAGAAGGCATTATACTGGCTGCCAACTGAAAACTGAAGCCAGAATTACTGTACCTGGCTGCTGAGTGCTTCAAGATCAGTATTCAGTGTACCTAAAGGAAAAACCTTACAATTATAGGACTACCTAGATGCTTCATTCTAGCTAAACGCTTAATTTTTGCCTCCTGTCTATTAGGGTTTTCCACTTAGATAAATCTGGGGCTGCATCCTTTTTTGGGACTATGGAATTCTATAAAATTCATTGTAGATTATGCATTATTTTGTCAAAAGTTAAAGGCACATTTTTTTCTTAGCTCTATTAGGTTATTCAGGGTAGACTGAGAAGTTGGAGCCATGATTAACGGGATTCATTTGGTGCTAAATGGAAGCAAATGGATCAGTTTGGGTGGTTATGTTTTATTTTATATTTTGCATGTTGCATGGTCATGATTATTAAGACTGTATGATTTTATGTGTTGATTTTATTTTGTTATGTGCTGATTTTATTTTGTTATGTGTTGATTTTACTTCACTTTGTACAGAAACTAGCTTAAAAAGCATATTATAAAATCTTAAATTAAACTATCCTTTGGGAAAATAGAGGAGACAGATCACAGACAAAACAGGTGCTTTCCCACCAACAGGCCCAACCTTTTCATGTTTCACTGCACACTTACATTGCAACACTGTTATGATACTATACACTGGTATATCACCAAAGTACACTTATACCACCACCTCTTAAAGTGAGGAAAACTCAGCACCACCATATTATTTTGCACTGATCCATCTAAAAGGAAGGTAATTCACAGGATTATACCAAATTCCAGCAGGGGCCTCACCAGGTAAATCATCTTCATCTTCACTGAATACATTTGGGTTGAAGACCGGCAAATTAATGTAATCTATAGAGATCTTGCGCACTTCTGGGAGATAGATGGTCATTTGCCTGGGCTGTAGATGCAGCAAACTGGTTTTATAAATCACTGAAAAACAGAAGGTGATGACATGATGGAACCGAAGACAAAAGTTTTTATAAACATTCAAAAGATTTGTCCAGATACTCCCTGTCACTTAGACAGACATTTGTATTTTTAAATTCCACCTCTTCCATTGCGTAGATTTCCTCCACTCTTTTCATGGTGATGTTACAAATGTTTCAGGGGTTTGATTTATCTGAATAATACTCAATATTAGCACTGTCCAATAAAACTTAACCAAGTAAGCTAGACTACACAAATAGCTGACCTAAAGCTATCTGTAGAAGTTTGTTTGGATAACTTTAACTTTATTCAGGGGTGGGACTTATTTCTAAATATTTGGTTTAGGTCATCTAGATAACTTTACCTGGAAAAAATCCTACTGAATATCAGCCCCTTTTATTTTTTATTATTTTATTTAATTATATTGTGACAGCGTTTATAGAACACTGCCCCTCACCCTTAAGAAAAGTCTCTCTCTAACTAGCTTGGGCCACCTTAAGAGCACTGATCCCACCCCGGAAGAAAGTGAACCAGGAGGGGTGGAGTTAATACCTGAGAGTTTAAAAGACAGGGCTAGGCTGAGGGTAAGGAGGCCCATGGAAGAAAGAACTGAAGCCTCAGCATACACCTTTACTGAACACTTCTAGCTGCTGTGTTCTGGCTGAGGTAAGCCAATTCTTTATTTGAAGAATTGTGAGCCTTGTTCTGAGGTCTGGCTGGAGCCAGACCTGGAAATACAAAGAGAGAAACTACAAACTGTATTTGGGGCGTGGCTGTCACAGCCATAGACTGTTCTGGGCTCTGCTGGCCACAGGTCCATGCAAAACCTTTTTCCCTCTTTAGATAAGAGACTTTGGAGCTCATTTTCAAAAGAGAAAAACATCCAAAATGTGGCATAAATCTGCATTTGGACGTTTTTCTCACAAAAAAAATGTCCAAATTGGTATTTTCAAAACCAATTTTTTTAGACGTTTTTCTATGAAGTTCATCAGAAGTGCATTCAAATCACAAGGGGGTATATCTGGGGCGTGTTAAAGGCGGGATCTGGGCATTCCTAACACTTGGACTTTTTTCACCCAGAATGGAACAAAACAAAACTGTCCAGGACTAAAAGTAAGATGTTTTGAGCTAGACCTGTTTTTATAACGAACTAGTAAAAAAGGCCCGTTTCTGGAACGAATGAAACGGGCGCTAGCAAGGTTTTCCTGGGAGTGTGTATGTTTGAGAGAGAGAGCCAGAGCGAATGTGCAGGTGTGTGACAGAGTGAGACTGTCTGTGTGACAGTGTGTGTGTGTGAGAATGAGAGTGTGTGACAGGGCCCCCTCCCCTGTTCCTAATGCCCCTCACCCCGTTCCCTCCCCTCCTCCTTCCCACACTTTGGGTTCCTTAAGGCTTTCAAAAGTCTATGTACCCCCGTGGCCCTAACGCCCAGTATCCGGATACCCCACCGCTTTCCTCCTCACCCCTCCCGAAAGATGTAATACTTTCACGTACTTCATTTTTTAAAAAAAAGTGTCCTATCTACCCTGTGTACAAATGCCCGGCATTCAGATTGTGTTCCTCTCGTAAATTTTCATTTCTTTCATTCATTCAGAACCCCCCCCCCCCCCCCCCCGAACACATTTGGTTCCTTCAGTCTTTTAAAACTCTCCTATGTACCCTGTGTGCTAATGGGCAGCATTCAGATTGTTCCCAAATGTTCATGTCTTTCAGTGGTTCAGAACTCCCCCCCTCCCCCCATTTAACACTTTCGGTTCCTTCAGTTTTTTAAAACTCTCCTATCAACCCTGTGTCCTAATGGCCAGCACTCAGATTGTTTTGCTTTGCCAAATTGTCTGTCACTGATGTCACTGAGGTCAGAGCATGCCTGCCTAGCAGACCACTTCCGGCAGGCACGGTCCCAAGCACATCCTGTTGGAGGTGAGAATTATTATATAGGATAAGGCACAAAAGGGTGCACTAAATGACCAGATGACCACTGGAGGGAATCAGGGGTGACCCCCCAATACTCCTCCAGTGGTCACTGACTCCTACCATCCCCCACAAATGTGAATACAAATATGATTTAGCAACCTCTATGATAGCTTCAGATGTTAGAGCCAGGTCCATTAGAGCAGAATGCAGGTCCCTGGAGTAGTGTAATGGTCAGTGCAGTGCACCATGGTGTGGGGGACTCTGGTCCCTATCTCCCTCTACCTGTCACATTTGTGGTGGAAACTGTGAGCCCTCCAAAACTCACCAGAAACCCACTGTATCCACATATAGGTGCCCCCTTCACCCATAAGGGCTATTGTGTACAGCTGTGGGCAGTGGGTTTTGGGTGCATTTTGGGAGGCTCAGCAGACAAGATAAGGGAGCAATGGTGAGATGTGTACTTGGGAGCATGTTTTTAAAGTCCACTAGGGTGCCCTATTTATCTCCTGGGATGTCTGGGAGACCAGTCTACTAAAAATGCTGGCCCTCCTATATCCCAATGGCTTGATTTTCTACATTTTTCACTTGGACTTTTTTGTTTTGAAAATGGACCAAAAAAACAAAACGTCCAAAGCACAAAACCTTGTTAGAAGCAGTATTTTCTAAAACAAAAGACAGACGTTTTTCTTTTTTGGAAAATGAACTTCTTTCTTATTCAGATTTTGTACATTTTTTTGCAAAACGTCTAAAGTTGGACTTAGACGTCATATCGAAAATGCCCCTCTTTACCTTTGTTCTAGGCCTGTGAAGGACCATGCCTAAGATTTAAGTTAATAAAAGCACTTATTTCATGTTTACAATCTTGTCTGGCTGTGTTATTTTGACAGGACCGCTCCATAACCCTCATCCGGGATCTCACACATACTTATATCATGCTTGCCTGGTTCCATGAGACCACCAAAGGAATAGACTACCATTATTGGAAAAAAACAAACAAACAAACCATATTTGCCTGACTAGAGGGCTTTATATTTTTCCTTATTTTTGTTTTCTAAAAATGCATATTCATCTTATAATTGAGTTCCTCTGTGGTGACATTACTTTTCAAAGTCCTTTCCTCTCTCTTTCTTCCACAGTGCCACAGAAGGATGAGCATTTCAGCTCTGTCTCTCTATAGCTTAACAGACTCTTATGTTGATTTATTTATATATAGGGGGAGAGGGATAAATTTACAACAGGGTGTATATGTGGGAAGTCCATAAAAGTGCCTATTTTATTTAGGCCAACACTCCAGCCAAAAAAAGGGAGGAAATATCAAAACCAATATCCAAACAACCCCCCTCTCAAACTCGCTATACCAAACTATTTGGAAAAGTTTGTTAAGAACCATCATAATATGAAGATAAACCTTATTCTATCATTATTGCTTCTTCAGCCTAATCATCAGTCCAATTTTTCTATATGGTTTGGCATTAAAAATTCACTGTTTATCAAAAATACTTATAATTGCCCATATATGGGGTAATTCTCAAAAGGCTGCCAAAAGTTAGGCGCTGGAATATGTGTGCTAAGCGTAAATTCTATATTGGCAGTTACGTACATAATTGTCATTATAGAATACTAGCGTAAGCCTGCAGTTATGGGCCTAACTTTAGGCATAAGTGCTTATGCTAGCTCAAAGACTGGTCTAAATATTCGTGCCTAATTGCTATAACCTACAAGCATAAGTGCTAGGCACACCCCAAGCCACCCATGCCCACAACTCCCCTTACAGCTGAGCACTATGGATTTTGTGCGAACAATTTGTAGAATCCCAACTAAGGGCAATTATGTGCCTAGCTGCTAATTAGGGCCAATTAGCACCAATTAATACTAATTATAGCTAATTGGTGGTTACATTCAGAGTACCTGAATGTAACTCACCTTGAGCTACTACTGAAAAGGTGTGAACAAAATCTAAATAAATAAATACTAATTAGAAGTTAATTATTAAATTAAGTTATATGTGTAACTGACACTATTCTGTAACTTGCATGTGCAACTTTTAGCTTGTGAGCGCAAGTTTAGAGAATTCGGAGGATGATATCCATATATAGCATAATCATATAAAGTCAATAAGTCAAACACTTCTGTTGATGCAATCGTTAGTGGACTGCTTCTCCAGTCTCCAACATACAGCACCCAGACAACTTCCCATATCCTCACTTCACATTGCCCGAGCAGCTACCTGACACAACTGTTTTGAGTGGCAACTCTGCATCAGGGGAACAGATACTATAAATGCCAAACATATGAAAATGCATTAAAGGTCCAATTTTACTTCATACTGCATAACATGGCTGTAAGTTTTTCAAAAAATACTCTATATCTCACTAAAGGGAAATTCCAAAACCCAAAAACAAATATTTCTATCTACCCAACCAGGTTTGGAAGTACTAAATATGTATAGGAATGTAACCCACCTTAAGACTCTAAAATCCACAATCGGGATTTAAACTTATTACCAACCGAGAACCTCAAACCACCTCATGGGAACCTTAATGCTACTTGTGCCTGGTTCACCACTCTACCGAGGAGTAGGTTACTATCATTGGTTCAAGTGCGGGGGAGTAGAGAAAAACAACCAACCGAAAAAACTCAATCTAATTTGAGAAAACCGGATGGTTTAAAAACTCTTGACCCCCGACACTGACATACCAAAAAAGAGCCAAAAAGTAGGTAAACCACCCCTATTCAAAAATACCAACCCCCCATGGTGCACCTTCATAACACCCTGGTCCTATAAACCCCTTATTTTGGATCTTAAGTAAAGGGTAATTTCAGTTGCTTAATAATGAACCCGTTCTCAAAAAGTCCAACGTCACTTATCTGGTCGTTGTGAATCCAGGGCTCAATAGAAACGTCAAACCAGGCTGCAAATAGTCCACACTGGAGATGGTACTCAATTGTTCAGTTCCCAATGACACCTCGCGTGTCTAACTTCGTGCCTTTCTTTGTGCTTTTCTTCCGACAAGTGCGCCTTGTTTCGCCGCTATCTGGCTGCTTCAGGAAAAAGAACTTTTTAACATTCTCGGGTCCTCCCCGAGACCTCAGCATATAACCGAACGTATTCTCAAATGTTCACAGCATACACTGTCAAGATGGCGCAAACACAATCTTTAGCCAACCGGGAAAAAAACCGGTCGCGTTTTAACTACCAAATTGGAAAGCCCCACCCCTGCTGAAAGCTACTCCAATCAGTTCCTTTGTATAACTGATAAATTTAATAGTAGGCGTTCCATTCTATGTTACGGTTCAAACCCTTAGGTTCTACCGTCTCTACTCCTCGGTAGAGTGGTGAACCAGGCACAAGTAGCATTAAGGTTCCCATGAGGTGGTTTGAGGTTCTCGGTTGGTAATAAGTTTAAATCCCGATTGTGGATTTTAGAGTCTTAAGGTGGGTTACATTCCTATACATATTTAGTACTTCCAAACCTGGTTGGGTAGATGTAAGTTTTTCAAACAATCGAATTCAAGATGGTGCCTGGATTTAAAAAGCAAACTGAAACCAGTCAAACATTGAGTATACACAATCATCCACACAACCACAAAAGAGAAAGCCACTCAATTTCTTCATTAAGTCCTTTAGGAGTTATCATGGCTGTATCCAAAATTGTTCCTGATATGCCCAATTAAGAATTGTGATCTGATGTCAGGGGCGTAGCTACTATTGAGTGAGTCTGGAAAAATGCCCAGGGCTGCCTGATGTTGCGCTTTCCCCTCCTTCCTCCTCTCCCCCCCCCCCCCCCCCCCCGGTCTGGTATTGTTCCAGCTTCCCTTGCCACTGGTCCTTCACTCACAGCAAGGAGGGCGTTGAAACCTACCTGGCTGGATGGCGGGTCCTTTCCTGTGCGCATCCTGCCCATAGGAAGTTGCATCAGAGAGGCAGGATGTGCTCAGGAAAGTCAGGTTTCGATGCACAGGAAAGGCAGGTTTCAGTGCTCTCTCTCTGCTACATGTGGAGGACCAGAGTGGGGGGGGGGGGGGGGGGGGAGCTGGAGTGATGCCAGACCCACATGGCCACAGGTGGGAGGGGAGGGGGGCCGGAAAGGGAAATATCCCGGACCCAGGTATGGGGGGAGGGAGGAATGGAGAGATGCCAAACTGGGAGTGGGGGATGGCCAGAGGGAGAAATATCCTTGACTTGAGGGGGGGGGGATTAGAGGGAAAAGAGAGGGGGAAGGGAGGGGAGGGGAGGGATGGTAGCCTGGGGCAGCAGAAGGGAGAGTGAGAGAGAGGGAGAAGAAGACCTGGAACAAAGGACAGGGGAAAGAGAGGGTGCTGATACTGGACTGTAGGGTGTGGAGGGAGAGGGGAGGACAGATGCTGGACCAACAAAGGAAGACAGAGAGAGATGCCATGGAGAGTTGGGGGGAGTGCAGGATGAAGGGAAGAGAGAAGCTGAGCATGGGACGGGGCAGGGACACAGAGGGGCAACACTGGATACAAGGGGAGGGACAGGAACACAGAGGGTTATGATGGACAGGACACAGAGAAGAAATACTGAACATGGAAGGAATGATAGCGACTGGGACCCAGAGAGAAAACACTGGACAGGATGGATAGGGAAACACAGAAAAGATAAATGCTGGACATAAAGAGAAGAATTGTCAAAAGCACAGGAGACTGAAGAAAAACAGAAGAGAGACACTAGGACCAAAGCAATGCTCTGACAACAAAGGTAGAAGAAAAGTATAGTTTTCTGAATTTATTAATTGTGATATGTCAGCTTTGGGAAATGTGCATCCTCCCTCTCTCCTCAGTCCTCACTACCTTGGGAGCAATGGTGTTATAGGGAGCCCATCTCAATTTTTATGGCCAGGGCCCATTCAGTCCTAGCTACACCACTGTCTGATGCTGCTGATTTTGTCAGTGTGTCACAAATGGCACTGTGAGTGCCCCTGTTTTCAAATGACTCTCATGTTCATTAAGTCTCAGTTTTATACACTGCTTCATTCTTCCCATTGTTTGAGAACAGAAGCACTCACAGTGCCATTGGTGGCACACTGGCAAAATCAACAGCGATAGATCATGGATCTCAAGTGGTGAATAATAGATGTTGTGCTGGCTCCTAGACTTGGAAGCAATTGATACTGGCAGCTGGCATATCAGGAACAAATTTAGATACCAATAACTCCTAAAGGACTTAATGAAGAAATCGGATGACTTTCTTTTTTGTGATTGTGATACAGATGTTATAGGTGTTGGATAATTTTATTTCTTAAATAAAGGAAGTTATAATTTCAAAACTGTGTTCTATGTTTACTCTGGTTCCCTCTACTATTACATTCGTTTTAAAGATCAGAAACCATTCAATGTGACATATATGCAACAATAGGGGAAATCAGGAGGGAGAAAAACATTTTCACATCATTATAGCTCAACAACATTTGGATCTTCTAATCTGATTTTACTGGGAGATTTTAACATTCCTATAGGCAACTCCTAATCTAACCTTTCCCCCGCTTACAGCTGAGAGCATCCCCTACTGTTCATCTGATATACCCAACTTCAATCATAGTGGTCATTTACCTCAGGCAATGCTCCAACTAATAGTGCAAAGTGGGGATGAGCAACGCACCAGATTTTCCTAAAAAATCTGGGGATTTAAAAGATATGTACATATACGAGGAATCAAAAGAGTGTTACAGTATTCTCAAACAAAATCAGAAGATCAAGAATACAACAAATATGACAATGTGTTACAATTTGTGCAAAAAAATTTTTATTGCATTGTATGAAGTTTAAAAATAATTAAAATCACTGTGTTAATAAAAACAATTAAAATAGTCTTTCAAATTTTAAAATTAGATTAAAATGTTTAAACTTACAGAAGTTCAGTTAAAGTGCACCTTTAAATATGCTTACCTATGTCTGGATTCAGTTTACACTTAGGGCCTCTTTTAACAAGCTGTGCTAGCAGTCCCTGGTGCAGCAATGCCCATGAAGCCCATTCACACTTCACACCTGCTCCCTGCAGCCTACCCCAAAGCCTTTGCTCTGACACATCCCACCCAAGAAGAAACAGGTAGTTGCATCGGAACGGGCAGGACATGCCAGCCGCAAGAACTAAGTGTGGAGCACTGCTGCCGCCAGCAACATCTAGTGGTAAAGATAAGTATGAAGGTAAATGGTGGGGGGGGGGGGGGGGGGGGGTGTTTGAGAGAAAAAGGGACATGCTGGATTGTGGGCAGTGGTAGAGGGAGGGGATTCAAGAAGTGGTGCTGGATCATTGGGGGGGGGGGGGGGGGGGGGGAGCAGACTCTTCCTTAGGTCTCACAGCAGATGGCCCCTGTGGGCAGCCCTGGGCTATTTTGCTGGAATTGCTCAATGGTAACATAGTAGTAAATGACGGCAGATAAAGACCTGTATGGTCCATCCAGTCTGCCCAACAAGATAAACTCATTTTACATGGTATGTGATACTTTATACCCAAGTTTGATTTGTCCTTGCCATTCTCAGGGCACAGACTGTAGAAGTCTGCCCAGCACTGTTCTTGTACTAAGTTCTGAAGCTAACGTCAAAACCCCTTAAAATTTACACTCCAGTCTATCCATATCGATTCATGCCCCTTGTTAGGAAGCTGGACATCTAAATAACAAGATGCAGACAAGCAAACTGATGAAAATAGGGGGGAAAAATCCCAACTAAACGTACAAAATCCTGAGTTCTAAGTTAGACATCAACAACCAAACTAAATGGTTCTTGTGGAGACAAAACATCTGGCTGTCCCTCTTGGCTATTTACCTGAAGAGCTTTTCTAGGTAAATAGTAACAAGAGGAAATATTAATACTGCCAGAGTTTGATAGAACTAACACCACTTTGAGGTAGTTCCTAAAAAGTATCTCAGCTAAAAACAAACAACAAACAGAAAAACTCAATGAATGTAAACTACTACTCCTATGTTGGTTCTTCATAGGCTCTAATTACCTATGGAGAATTAAACTATCTTTTATTCCAGAAGTGCAGGAAGCATACAATGTCCCAAGTTTGGAGTCCACATAGATCATACCACATTCCAACTTAGCAACCCTAGCTTCAGTGTCCTCAAACTTAGAAACAACTTGTTGTGAAAAGTCACAAAGCTGAGACACTGGACCCTTCAGGAGATCTTGCAGTCCACAAACCAACTTCCAGACGTCCACAAAATCACTTCCTTAATGGGTGGAAAATTGTCATTAATTGCCCCATTTCCAAAGACACCAACTTAAGTATTGACGCTGACGTACTTTCCGGTGGTCCAGAAGGAGGTGTGGGTGTTGAAAAACTCCACAACACTAAGACCAGATAACCAGCTTTAGAAACCCCCAGATCCACTGGACTCAAAGAAGACAAATACGGGGGTGGGGACATCAGCCTTTCCCCCAAAACTAAGGGAGGCTCCAGATTCAGGACTTAAAGGAAAAGATTCTGGAACATTTGCTGACTTCCATACAACATAGTAACACAGTAGATGAGGGCAGAAAAGACCTGTACGGTTCATCCAGTCTGTCCAACAAGATAAAATCATAGCATAAGGTATGATGTGATACTTCATATGTATACCTGATCTGGATTTGTCCTAACATGTTTATCAAACAGGCCAGTTACCCCCCCCCCCCCCCCCCCCCACAGAATTATGAATAATATTTTTAACTTTGCCCTTTTGCTTGCCTAACTTGTAGCAAATACCTGAATTCCAACAATGATAATGTCCTGGATCTCTTGTGCTCCAAAGGGGGGTGGCATGCCCCTTTGGGCATGTACCTATGACTGTGCACCACAAGAAGGGAACGCTCTTAGGCAGCGAAGTCGGTCCCACTTAATGATGTAATAGGCTCCACCTTGTGGTCCGCCAATGTTTCAGGCAGCACCGAAGAGATCTCTCCCCGAGCTGGGTCACTCATTCAATCAGCCAAGTATTCATTATTCTCTTCTTCCACCAGCACATGGGAAGGGCATATTCTTATGCAGCAAAGTTGATCCTTCTTGATGACGAAATATGCTCCATCCTGTGGCCTGCAGATGTTCCGGTGTCCGCTACTCTCTTCTCCCTGAGACTAGGGTTACCATATGGCTCCAGAAAAAGGAGGACGGATTGAGCCTGCCTGGTTTTACTTCCATTGCTTTCAGCAATGGAAGTAAAACTCGGCTGGCTCAATTACTTCCATTGAAAGCAATGGAAGTAAAACTCGGTTGTCTCAATCCGTCCTCCTTTTTCTGGAGCCATATGGTAACCCTACCTGAGACCAGCCTGGTTTTAGCCACAGTGCATGCAGGGGGATGTATTCCTGCTTTTCTACATATCCCTATATACAATGGGATAAAAAAAGCAGGACTGGCTCAGTCTCTGTTCCTGAATATTGAGTTATTTACCATGCAAAAATAGAGTAGTGCAACATAGCCAAAAAAACACACACAAAAAAAACTTTGGACTACTGTAAAGCAGTGTTTCTATATAGCTGGATATAAGAAAAATCAAAAAACCAGAACAGGTGTGCAACAGAAGCAAAACAATAAGCCAAAGAGAGCAAAGGCTTGCATTTTCCCTTTGCCTGCTCCTCCATCCCCCTCTCCAAATACCAGAAGTACAACAGATGGCAGCAAAAATGGATTGGAAAAAAATGAGACTAAATATCTGTAGTAACTAACAAACCTGACATAGAAAGGAAGGCTAGAAAATTATCTGGCCAATATTCAGGCAGAGGTGGT
Organism: Microcaecilia unicolor; assembly: GCF_901765095.1. Lineage (NCBI taxonomy): Eukaryota > Metazoa > Chordata > Amphibia > Gymnophiona > Siphonopidae > Microcaecilia > Microcaecilia unicolor. The sequence continues at coordinate 330,973,803 of NC_044033.1, read as the reverse complement.
CAACGTTTTTTTAAATGCTGACCACTGCCGGCTAAATTAGCCCCGGATATTCAGTGCTGGGACATATGTGGGCACCAGCACTGAATATTCAAGGCTAAGTTTTGCTGTCTTGGCCATGGAGCTTATGCGGGTCCCGGTCAATATTAAGCCAGGGCCTGCTTTAGACAGTAATGTGAGCCCTGGCTAAGTATCAGTCAAGACCTATATAACATTTAAAACTCTTTTTAAGGCCTCCCTAGACTCCTCGGGCCCATGGTTCTCCCCCCTCCCCCCAGCCTGTGACTTTAAGTACTTCCCACCCCCACAATGACTCCCTCCCACTCCCCTGTCTTGATAAGCGCCCACCCGGGCCTACCTTCAATTCCTGGTGGTCTAGCAAGGGTTATGGAGGCAGGAATGAACTCCTCTTGCTCCTGTCCCTAGTGCAGTTCCTCAATATGGCTGCCTCTCCTGCCTGCTTAAATCACTTTGAATATCGGGCCCTATATATAGTACATACTTTACTATAAATCAAAAAATGTTGGCTAAAAAATGTATTTAAAAACTCAGGTTCATCTTATCTATGAGGCCCAAAATATTAAGCACCCCCCAACCCTGTTGGCAGCACAATCTCTTCTGCACCAGTCTGTGTGTTCAGTGTTTCAAACCACCACTCCCCCTCGCTGTGTACCATCCAAAATATCTTCTTTAGAGCCGCAGCAGTGCAGCAATCCTCTCCAGAGCACTCTTGTCTGATCCATCTCGCCTCCTCTGATTCAACTTCCCGTTTGGCAGGACGAATCAGAGAGATTGCTCCGGGGCAGGAAGCAGGCAGTCTAGGAGGATTGCTGCACTGCCACAGATCTAAAGAAGATCCCTTAGAAGGTACTCAGGGAAGGGGGGGTGGAGGTTTGAAATGCCGATACTGACAGGGATGGAGCAATTTTGGACCCTGAAGCTGGAAGGGAGGGAAAGGGAGGTGATGGGCCAGGTGAAGGAGGGAGGGAGGACTGGAGAGGAGCCTTGACTTATACTAAGGTCAAAGCAATTTTGTTTGTTTTTAGCTGCAAAACTGCCCTTGACATCCATGGGCTTGACTTATAGTCACGTATATAGGATATATATAGGGGTCCCACAGGGGATGGCTCTTTCTGCCCTTTTACTTAAATATCTACATGGCCCCATTTTGTCCAGTTGAGTAGTTGGGGGTTGAGTATTGCTTATATGCTTATGATGTTCAGTTTTTTTCCCCCCGATAAGTTTCATGGGGGGGTCTGATCTGTCGAATCAGATATCAGTATATATGAAGGCTATAAGTGAGTGGATGGCTGTGAACAAGCTTGCCTTGAATTTAGAGAAAACTGAAATCATAATTGTGGGAAGAGTATTGGATGAGAGATGACCTCAGACAGTACAAGTGGGTGGATTAAAGGTGCCTGTTAGAAGTGAAATGAAGTTGTTGTGGGTGGTGTTAGATGCCCAGCTTACATGTGATACAAGTGTCATTCAATCAGTTGTGTTTGCTATATCAATTAAAGCTGATGCTGATCTTCTCTAACTTCCATAATGTTGTACAAAGTATGGTCCTATCGAAGGTGGACTACTGTAATTCTCTCTATTTGGGAGTGTCGAGTGTAAGGGTCAAAGCACTGCAGGTGGTACAGAATGCTGCCACGAGGACGGATGTAGATGTTTCAAAGTGGGATCATATTACTCCCACTTTGAAACATCTATACTGGTTGCCTGTGAGATTTAAAATCTAGTTCACAGTTCTGTATCTTCTCCATCAGACTGTTTATGGGAGGGTTCCGTGATATTTACATTCTGTTGTTAAGTTGTTTGTATCTGCTAGGGGTTTGAGATCTGATTTTGTGAAGAAGTTAGCAACTGTTTTGTTAGTGAGGGCTGCAGCATTCTCAGTTGCAGGTCCAGTATTGTGGAATGCTTTGTCTGGCCATTTGTGCCGTTGTGCTAATGTAGGACAATTTAGGAAGTTATTAAAAACTCAATTTTTTTGTCCAAGCCTTTCTTACTCTTTGATGTTGGCAACAGCTATTGCTTTTGAGAGATCTGTTGGGGGGATAACAGCACATTTGTCATTTGTATACTTGTGATTATAATTACTGTTATGTATATTGTTTGTTTTTGTTAGCTGCTTAGGTTTAAGCGGGGAACAAGTTTTTAACATAAATAAATATATATATTTTTTAAAAAAGGATCACATACACCTCTTGAGCTTGGAAATGTGCTCTTTGTGCTATGCTTGCATACAACGATGATATACAATATCAATTCTAGGAAATCTGAAAACTGAGTGCTGTTTAACATGTAACAGTTCCAAACTACTGATCATGTAAGCAATTCAAACCCACACTTCCAAAATCTTAAAAAAATTATTTTATTAAATCTGCATCTAACCATATTTGGATGGATGTTACAAATCATCTTGAGCGCACACTGAATTCAACTGGTCCCCCCCAGCTATGTTTGTTGCAAACGGCATCACATCCAAATGCATAGACCAATGCTATCTCATCATGTGCAAGTGAGATGGAATTGTTGGTAGAGGTCGCCTTCCCAGGGAACAGTGAAATAATTTAAAAAAAAATACATTAGTTACTTTATAAAACAAGGAGTATCAGTACTAGACACATGGGTGAAACTAGACAATGTTTGGTAAACCTTTCTTTTACTGAGGCAGGAAAGGACACCCAAGGCACTGGATCTTGCCTGTAAAATTATAGCCACCCCTCTGCCCCTGAAACAAAAAAGAAAATAAGAAAAGCACACCTATACGATTCAAAATTTTACTCCATCTGCATGTTCATCATATTGGAAGGGGTGTGGTGGAGAGGGTACATATTTGTATATGTGGAGAAAACGCTACCGATTTTACCAGACTGCTGTCTGCTGAATTGCTGACAGCTCTACTTTAGATTTGCTAGATCAGAAAGTAGTTGCAAATTGTTTAATAGCTACAAGATGTTCGATTGCGCAAGGCTGGAAAAACAACAGCCCACCTTCCATGGAAGCTTGGCATAAAATTTTAAGTTATATTCTTCTAATGGAGAGACTGACAACTATTAAAGCAGACAGGTTACAGTTCTTAGAGAAATATTGGGGTCTCTTACGTAACTATTTAAATGCAGCTTAGATTTGGTTAATGTGTGATTTTTAAACCATGTGGCTTAAGTTACTGGGGGGGGGGGGGGGGGGTCTTGGTGGTCTCATGAATCTAATATTTTTCATCTGTTAATGATTAGATGGCTAATGCCAAACATTGAATGTGATTTTAATTTTTGGCTTTGATCTGCTGTACTGTAAGTTTTCATTTTGTTTATTTTGCTGGTGTCATTTTCAAAAACTAATAAAAATTGAAGTTAAAAGAAAAAAAGAAAAGCATAATAATCTCCATCCTGTGCTACCTCAGCTGGCTGGTCAATACCTTTCAGCTATTTCACTCAGCAGGAAGAATCGGCAATAAATTGGGAAGGTCATTCACATGCACCTAAGATATGGGGACACAGAGCATGGGATTTCATCTTGAGTCAGCCTCTTCAATCAAGGGACAGACGTCTTAGAACCACTCCCAAAGTTGACATTTAGCAAGTACTGAGGATGTAAAGAAAAATGTTCTAATGGAACTGTGGCAGAATTCTCAGGGCATATATGATAGTAGCCTCCCATTTGCTGGTTTACCTGCTTAAGAACCTTCTAAAATATTTTGTGCATTTGCTGCTGCTATTTGAAACTTAGAGAGATAGACAAAATTGATTTTGATTTTTACCTGCACCAAGGTTAGCTGGAAGGAAAGCAGCCAATCCTACAATCTTAAATTTGGTTCCCCAGATATTGGAGGTGACCTGAGCAAGGTAGTTCTGCTGCAAAACAAAAGAGAGGTTTTACTCTGTGTTCCCTTTGGTTACTAAAGCTCCATGTGTGAAACATTTCTAAATAAACCATTACAATACTGAGCATATGCACCTCAGGGAATGAGATCTTGCATCTTCTATATTTTTCCTCCTTTCTGCTAACCTTACTGAACATATTTAGTCTAAAACTTTTGAGGAAGGAAACCCAAGGCATTAAATATGTTTCTGTTATCTGAGAACTTTACTAGGTTTATTCTTATCTTTACTTCAGCAAACGTGGAGACACTTTTTAGCAGGTCCAAGAATCAGAGAAGCTAGGCTTGCAGCTCCCAAGATCACCATGAACCAGCTGGCATGAACAAGCAGAGAGAAATGGAGCTTAGCACAGACACCAGAGTCCAATGACACACACACCTAGACAACCATTTAATGCCATTTCTGTCACTATGTCATACATTATGAAAGCAGTTCTATAAAGGATACCTGGTAGAAGCCTATTCTATAAAGGAAAGTAGGTACCTATTTTCCTTTATAGAATACTAGCCTAACTGGCTATTGTGTCAGAGACGGAGATCCCCCAGTTCAAGGATGGGAAGATGAGAGGTTTGCCTGCTACAAAATCCCCAGAGCACATAGGGAAGTCTGGCCAAAACAACAGGCCTAGGAAATATAATGCTCTAGAACGGTGAGGATGGGAAGCAGTACAACAGAATGAAGTTTTTTCACCCTGGGGAAGGGGTAGGAGGAGAAACGTCTTTCAGAACAGGTCAAAGGAAAGCATATGGAAAGTCCCATGGAACTCAGGGAGGGGCAATGCAAGGGGGACCCCATTCAGGTAGGCTAGGGTTTTCCCTAGATTGGAGGCGGAAAGGAATGAGCTTACAGAAGCCTGAGATGGTTTGGAAGGCTGGAAAAGAAGAGGAAGAACATATTGGTACCCATGAGTGGGACAACCAGGAAGAAATGGAGGTAGAGCCTTAAGAAGTATAAGGTAGTTCTTCTCTTTTGTTTGTTTGGTGAAAAGTTTGTAGGAAGGCCAGTTGGGGATGGAGGGAGTGGTGGCCTTCCTCCCTTTTCCTTGCTCATGCTCCCTGTGCAAGAAAAAGGCTTTGAAAAGGGAAGTTCTGACTCTGTTGTTTTTCCCCCCACTGGAAAGTTGCTATGAGAGGAGTGACTGAAGAAAACTGTGGATTTTTTCTTTATGTGTGTGTGGACTTTCAAAGGTAGCAACCTTTTTTGTGAACGAGAAGTTCCTCTCAATGAAGAAATTAATAACGTGGGAGTTAGCAGTTATGATAAGTGACTGGACAAATACTTTTCTGGGATTTTTTTGTTTGTTTTAATCTTAAGGAACTTGGATTAAGACTATTAGGAAAAATACATTATTGTATGCATATGCTGGGAGTGGTGCCTAATTTGCATGTACCTTTCTTTCTAATGAACTGTCCCGCTTACTGAAGTATCAATTATCTACAAAGAGACTATGAAATTTTGTAGGAGGGTTTTTTTTGTATGTGGATTCTAAAGAGAACTTTGATTGACTGATTTAAATTCTAATAGAACTTTCTCTATCCACCTATGACCTCGCCTTGAGTGTATTAGCATTGGGTGAGAGAGATCTCAAACCCAGTTGGGTCTTGCTGGATTGAATAATGTCATTTTGAGGGGTCATTGGAGATGGAGCTCTCCCTGAACCCGCTGTCAGGAGCAGACTAGAGAAATTCCCTTTGGGCTGAGAAAACCCTCAGACCTAGACCCTACACCTCCCTAGAGTGGCAGCGTGACAGTATATATGCACTTAACATTTAGGGGCAAGCTATTGAGCTGTGTGCATGTGTGACCTCTGTCCACGTGTGCGCCTCCTTGCAAATGAGTGCTATGTATGTTATCTGCAAAATAGCAGTTAGGCAAAATTTGGGCATTTACATGCATACATATACAGGTAAATGCCATTATCCTATATAATAATTTGCACCTCCGTCTGGATGCCTGGGTTCATAACACAGTTTCCATTGGTCCGCCCTGGGTTGACGTCACAGGGCGGACCAATGGGAAGTGAGAGGGGAGGGAAGCCAGCACAAGCCACCAGAGGTGAGTACAGAATCGGGCCCCGAGTTCCATGCCCCCTACCTCCCTCCCTCCTTCAACTGCCATCCGAGTTCCATGCCCCTCCTCTCCTCCGAGTTCCACCGCCCCACGACTCCCTCCCTCTCTCTCTGTGGCCTCCGAGTGCAAGCAGGACGTGTGCGGCAGCCCCTCCCCTTCGTAAGCGCTAAGTGCCGGCTGTTCTTTAAAACCTTTTACCTCCTGGTCCGCCGGCAACAGTGAAGTGGAGCAGGCACGGCACAGCGCTTCAGACTGCCTTCACTTTCACTTCTGTTTCAGCTGTGCCTGCCAGGTGTTCTTTAAAACTTAATAACAAGGCGGAAAGGAACCAAGTTCAAGTGATCAGTCCACACACCAGGATAAGATGCTCCAATTTTGTTCTGGTTGGATGCTACACATGCTTTTACCAAGATATTCATACGCTCCATTATCAATCGAGATACAGCTGAGCACTCATCGACTGACCCCTGAGGAAGGCTTTGGTAGCCAAAACACGGACCGTGTAGGGTCCAAATAAAATTTTGATTGGAGCATCTTATCCTGGTGTGTGGACTGATCACTTGAACTTGGTTCCTTTCCACCTTGTTATTGTTGCGTTCTGCCTTTGTGGAGAGTGTGAACCCCTCTTGTTTTTGGGTTCTTTAAAACTTTTCACCTCCTGGTCCGCCCGCAACAGTGAAGTGGAGCAGGCACGGCGCTTCAGACTACCTTCGCTTTCACTTCTATTTCACCTGTGCCTCTGGTCCCGCCCTTCCGCAAACAGGAAATGAGGGCAGGACCAGAGGCAGAGCTGAAACAGAAGTGAAAGCGAAGGCAGTCTGAAGCGCCGTGCCGTGCCTGCTCGACTTCACTGTTGCCAGCGGACCACGAGGTAAAACATTTTACAGAACAGCTGGCACTTACGACTGGGAGGGGCAGCCGTACATGTCCTGCTTCCACTGGGAGGCCACAGACAGAGAGGGAGGGAGGCACAGGTTTGTGGAACTTGGACGACAGTGGGTGCATGGAACTCGGAGGGCAGGGGACGAGAGAGGGGGGGAGGAGGATGAGAGAGGGGGGAGGGGGGCAAGAGGGGGGGAGAGGGACGAGGGAGGGGGTCCTAGAACTCGACCGGGAGGGGAGGGGAGCCCTGGAAGGGGAAGGCCAATCCTGGAACTCGAAGGGGAGGGGCCTGTAACTCAAAGGGGAGGTGGGATCCTGGAACTTGAAGGGGGGGTCCTGCAACTCTAAGGGAAGGGGGGGACCTGGAACTCGAAGGGGAGGGGGGCCTGGAACATGGAGGACAGGGAGGGAGAGAGGTAGGGGGCATGGAACTCCGAGGGAAAGGGGGCTTGAACTCGGAGGACAGAGAGGGACGGACACGCGGGGGTGTGGAACTCCAAAGACAGGGGTGCAGGGAACTCCCAGGGGGGGTGAAGGGGGGAGAGGGAGGGAGCGGCCAACGCAGGTCGGCCTGTGACTGAAAAAGAGAGAGCGAGAGGGAGGAAGGGGGGGTGTGGGGGCATGGGACTCCAAAGACGGGGGCATGGGACTCCCAGGGGAGGGGGAGGGAGTGGCCAATGCAGGTCCAGCTGCTACTGACAGACAACAGGGGAGCATGGAACTCCGAGAACAGGGAGGGGGCCTGGAATTCACATGACAGGGAGGGAGGCAGGAGGCCAAGCTGCAACTGCGAGGAAAACCTTGCTAGCGCCTGTTTCATTTCTGTCAGAAACGAGCCTTTTTTACTAGTTCTAAATATTTAGTATGTAAATGTTAGTACCATGTTATAGAATTGCCCCCTTTGTGTTTGACATTCACCTCTCCCAGTTCTTTCTACTGCTGATATATACACATACATAGATACACCCAGGGCTTAAACTTTCATAGATTATTTCTTGGAGGACTTCACCTTGGCAAATACCTACTAGTAACAGCTCTGTTCAGCTTAACTTAACTGTTATTTCTTTCCCTCCCTACACTCACTTTTCTCATCATGCTGACACTTCTTGTGACTGAGCAAAGCACCTCATCCTTCATTGCCCCAGCAAAAAAATTTACATTTATAAGCCCTCTGGGGACAGGGCTATCAGGCTACCTCAGAGGTAGGGTAGATGTATTGTGAGATCAACACAGCCAACCTCCCAAATTTAAAAATACCTCCTTGTGTTGCTGGCATGGTTTGAAATTATTTAGTGATCTTCTGCTCTGGCTGAATTAAAGATCTACATACACACATGTACATATATGCAAATATCTGTAGAAACACACATGTACATATATGCAAATATCTGTAAAAACACACAAAGGTATATACGTATGCACATGCACAACATTATTATTCCACAATGCAGTGCATCAAGGACTACTGGAATAAGTAGGCCTACATGTATATAAAGGTTAGGGTAAGGCACTTGATATACTGCCTTTCTATGATGCAATCAAGGTGGTTTACATATTATATACAGGTATAAGCACACACACTCTATTATTTTGATGTCATTATTGTTACTAAGTAACAATATTAGCTGTTCTGACTTTAAACTGAAAAGGTGAGATATAATATTTTTAAAACATAACGGAGAGAATTCTCAATATATCAAAGTGTTCACTTATGTATCATTAATGTGAACTATTGGGAAAGTTCACAGATGAAATTATCAAAAGCTAACTGTGGCAAAAGCCCTCCAGTGAAGGAGGTTTCAGAGAGGAAGGGGTTATGACCTGAAATTTCTGCCCTTTGGTCCAAGGCATTCTGATGGAATAGAGAAATTCTACAGTTTTCATGGACTCTGGTTGCATCTTTTGGTGGTTCACCGAGGGCAGATATATTTACATTACATTATTATAGTCTTATATCCCACAGCTACCAACAAGTTCAGTGTGGGTAACAAAATGAATGTGAAGAATTCATCAGGAAACTCAAATACTGCATATAACAAGGATTATAACAAGTGAAAAAATCTAAAACAAAAACTGTTAAAAACCTGTAACAAATTTTCTAAAAAGAAAAGTTTTCAGCAGCTTTCTAAATAAGAATAGCCATACTGAGTCAGACCAATGGTCCATCTAGCCCAGTATCCTGCTTTCAACAGTGGCCAATTCAGGTCACAAGTACCTGGCAGAAACCCAATTAGTAGCAACATTCCATGCTATAAATCCCAGGGCAAGCATTGGCTTCCCCCAAGTCCATCTGAATAACAGTAACCAGTGTAATTGTAACAAAAGAGAAGTGATAGGCTCATACTTATCTACTGCAAACATCGTTCTTATAGCAGCATTTGCACCCTCTGTGATTTGGTCTTTAAAGCTTTAGTGCAACCAACGTATATTGAATTACAGTAATCCAACTGGGTAAGTATCAAAGATTGTACTAACCGATGAAATATTTCTATGTCAAAAAACTTACAGATAGCTCATAATTTCCTGAGGAGAAGAAACGAGTTTCTGACTACTTTAACAACTTGGGAAATGAAGGACAACTGAGAATCCACCTCAACATGCAGTATTCGGGAACAGAACCTAATTTAGCCAAAAAGCCATCTATTTCTATCCATACAAACTTTGTTTTTTCTTTAGCTTGAATGATTGGACCCAGGCTTCCACTGCTGACAAACAATGAAAAAATTTGTCTCATGATGAACATTACCCAGGGTAAAAGGTAAGATAACAGTAATGTCAAAAGCATAGATGAAAGGCAGCAGCTTAAGATTCTCTAAACGATTTGCTAATGGCTGCATTAAGAAGTTAAACAGCAAAGGTGAAAAGAGGGGAACCCTGGGACTCCAACAAACTGCATTCTATGAGTCAGATAATTCCCCATGCATTCTTACTTTATAAGATCTATTTAAAAAACCTTGAATCCATGAAAGAACAGCTCCTTGTATCCCAAATGAATCTAAGAGAGATAATAAAATTCCATGATCAACTAGGTCAAAAGCGCTGGACAGGTCAAACTGAACAAGATAGCTCTAGACTCTGACTCAGCAGCTTCTGACACAAGCTGATCAGGGAATTAACCATAGTCTCTGTACCAAAACCTTTGCAGAAGCCCGACTGAGATCAATGTAACAATTGGAATTTATCTAAATACAATTCTAAATTTTCTGTCACTCAACCTTCCATCACCTTGATAAGCAGTGGGATGGATGCCACTGGTCTATAGTTAGTTCTTGAACACTGCCTTTTGAATTCTTCAGATTAGGGGTAAGAACAATATCTCCTCTAATTGAAGGAAATGTGCCTAATTTAAACCGTTCATTTAGCCAATCAGTAAAAAACAAACAAACAAAAAAAACAATAAAAGTAAGACTAGGGTATTTCATTAGGTAAGAAGGACAAATATCCAGGGAAGAATAAGAGGCTTATATAGCTGGTTCATAATCCATTTCTTCTGCTATAATGCAGACTCCTATTTATCCCCTGGCTTTGCCACCACCATACCACTATTAAACATCCTTTCTGCTTTCTTGTATAGTTTTTGCTTCCAAGACCTCCACTGTGAGGCAGCTGATCACAATTTTTGTGAAGGAATGTTTAATGCGTATCTTACCCCATCTACAGCCTCATATTAAAGAAACAGGGCATGATGGCAGATAAACACCACATGAATATAGTCTGCCCATCCACATCTTCTCACCCTCAGTGATCCTCTGCGCTTGTCTTATTCTTTCTTGAATTCAAATACTGTCCTCATCTCTACTGGAGGCTATTCCTTTCCGAAATAAATAGTTTATTGCTACTGAATCTACCCAGTTTTGTCTGTATCCTATGACTCATTGCTCCATGAACAGGAGTCTCAAACTCCAGTCCTCAAAGGCTACAAAAAACAGTTGGGTTTTCAGGCTATTAATGATAAATATGTATATGAGAGGCATACCTACTGCCTGAATTTTATGCAGACCTCTCTCTTGCATATTCATTAGGGATATCCTGAAAACCTGACTGGTTTGCAGTCCTCAAGAACCCAAGTTTAAGAACCCTGTTCTAGAACGTTCTTTCTACTGAAAAATGTTTGCTTCTTGCCACTTCCACTTCCTTGAGCATAATAAGTTCACAGTTATAGGTCATAATATTGCACTGTTGCCTCTAGAAAAATTGCCACACCAAGAATACTCAAGCTGGGTAATTCTGCAGCCATGCCCAAACACACCTGAGTGATGTCTTCTAAGGGAAACTCTCTGCGAGTCAGGCTGGGGGAACCAATAGAAGTCTTCCTGATTGGTAATCGAGGTGATCGTGAAATCTCTTGGGCAGCTCGAGACAACTTTGGAGACTTCCTGGCTTCCATGTTAATTCTGTACAAAACATATCCTATAATTTAATTATAACAGCATGGAAACAATACTATCAAGAATGGAACAGAGGAATAATTCAAATCTCTGTATGGGCACTTGTGTTTTGAAGATTGTCTGAAACTATCTGAGAAACAATTTGTTCCAGTAAAAAGAATAAGCAAAAAAGCAGAAAGGTCTGTACAAAGGCCTGTGGACATGGTCCTGTCCCCAGAAACCCAATGTCTCCCCCACCCTACAACAACCTCCATACAAGCCTTTATTGGATGAACACTGGAGCCCACAACTGCAGTGATTGATAAACTGCCACTGACAAAATCAGTGCTTCTTGCTGATAAATACTTTACAACCAGGCAGTAAATTTCACATTTTTTTACAATCAAGATGCTACGTTGACTAGGAAATTTCACAAAGATGATGAGAGAGGATGTCCAATTATGACCCTTGATGTGCTATTTGGCTATTGGGCATTTCAGTTGAACCTCTAATAAAATTATTATGACAGGAAGGAAGAGCTAGGTACAGAGAATGAAAATACACATGACTGATCACTAATGAGAATATTAACATTGTTATTGGTATAGCTTTATAAGAGGTGGAGGACCAGGTTTTGTGGCAATGTGGAGAGATCCATGGGTGCTAGACGCTGTTCATGTTAGGAGAAAGACCATTTTGGTGGCAAGAGGTGGTGAACCAGACTTTGTGTTCAGATCACAGAACTGTGGAGAGAGCCATGGGTGCCAGATGCCTTTTGTGACACCGTTCATCCGTGCCCAGTACACCAATAAGAGCCTGCCTTGCCTGTGACGTGGCTGTAGGGCGTGCCCAAAAGGGTACGCCAGGCCCCTTGGAGAACTGATGGAGTGACAAGGGAGCTTTTGGATGGGCTTGTTTGGACATATTTAAGATCAGCCTGGATTCATGAGTTTAAATTTTTATATTCCTGTTTACTCTTGTTTTAACATGGTAAGGAAGGCAAAACCAAAGGGAGCTGCACCATCTTGTACTCCCTTTCAAGGTCCTATGGATAGACATTAACGTCAGGAACAAGGCAAGGTGTGCTACCTGTGGTAAGTATCTTCCAAGAGTATGCTTCTATGTATAAGTTCACCTCTCCCCCTAAAATTAGTACTTATTTAGTGGTTTCTATCACCCTTAAGGGGACAGTGAAGATGGAGGGTCTGCTGTGTCTCCAGACCCTTTGATTGAGAGTTGGTTGTTGCTGCCTAAACCTGTGGTGTTTCCTTCTATGGAGGCAATGGATGTTGTAGTAAGTTCTTCACAACATATTATTTTAAATGATATATGGACAGTGGTAACTAGGACTGAGGCTATTATTAAGGGGACTGTAGGCCAGTTATGCCTCTTTTCCCAGGACGTGGTTTCCAAATTGGAGGAGTTGGATTATAAACTTCATACTATTTATTTATTTGTTACATTTGTATCCCACATTTTCCCACCTATTTGCAGGCTCAATGTGGCTTTCATAGGGGCTCATTTTCAAAGGCTTACAAAGTTCCATAGGTTACTGTGTAACTTTGTAAGTCTAAGTGCTTTGAAAATACACCTAATAATACCGTAAAGGCATTCGCCAAGTCCAGTAGGGAACAGATACAATTAGATGTTAGGGTGGAATAGGGAAGATAAGATTCAGGCACGTAGGGTTAAAGAAAGGGAAGGTTTGATAATGTCCAATATGATCTTTGGTATTGATGTGTTGCAGAGTTGAGGCATTTATGTTGGGTCAGTCAGGTATGCCTTTCTGAACAGATGAGTCTTAGTGATTTTCTAAATTTTAGATGGTCGTAGATTGTTTTCACAGCTTGTGGAAGTGCATTCCATAGTCGTGTACTTATGTAGGAGAAGTTGGACACATGGGTTGTCTTGTATTTAAGTCCTTTGCAATTTGGGTAGTGGAGATTCAGGTAAGTCCGTGGTGAACTGGTTCTGTTTCTGGTTGGGAGATCAAGCAGGTCAATCATGTAACCTGGGATGTCACCGTAGATAATCTTGTGGACAAGGGTGCAGATTTTGAAGGCGATGCGTTCTCTGATCAGAAGCCAGTGCAGTTTTTCACGAAGTGGTGTGGCACTTTGGAATCGTGTTTTACCAAATATCAACCTGGCTGCTGTGTTTTGGGCTGTCTGGAGTTTCTTTGTGAGTTGATTCCATTGCAGTAGTCAACGTGGCTTAGTACCATTGATTGAATTAGTGGAATGTTTCCCTCGGGAAAAGAGGCACCAGAATTTGAAGGCTCAAGTTACGACTTAGCAGACAACTGGTACACTACTGATTAAGGTTAGCCTCTCCACTCACCTATGAGTGAAGAAGATTGAAAACTTGCTTCAAACCAGGAATTTCTGATTTTGGAATATTACACATATCACATTGCTTTCTGCTGAGATTCTGTTGTCTAGATACTTTAAGGAACTGTTTGCTATTAATAAGTCTGAGCATATAAAATTTTCTTCTTGTTATTATGTATCTAAGTGTTCTTGGGCTGAAGATGCAAATGAGGGAGCTTTCGACTCCTTTGAGGGAACAACATAAGAACACAAGAATAAACATACTGGGGGGTCAGATCGATGATCCATCTAGCCCAGTATTCTGCTTCCAGCAGTGGCCAATTCAGGTCACAAGTACCTGACAGAATCCCAAATAGTAGCAAGATTCATGCTACAAATCCCAGGAATAAGCAGTGGCATTCCTCATGTCTATCTTAATAGCAGTTTATGGATTTTTCCTCTAGGAACATCCAACACTAACTCCTGATACCTCAGAGAGAAAGTGAAGATACTGACCTGTAGCAGGTATTCTCCAAGGACAGCAGGCTAATTGTTCTCACATGTGGGTCGACGTCCGCGTCGGCCCAGGAAACGGCAAATTTTTGCAAGCAAAAAGGTAAAGTTTTGCCAGAGTCTTCTGGCGCACATGCTCGGACGACTTCCTGCCCGTCGTGCAAGCGTGCCCCTTCAGTTAAATCAAAAAGCATACAAATAAACTAATAACAACTCCAAAGGGGAGGTGGGCGGGTTTGTGAGATCAGCCTGTTGTCCTCGGAGAATACCTGCTACAGGTAAGTATCTTCGCTTTCTCCGAGGACAAGCAAGGCTGCTTGTTCTCAAATGTGGGGTATCCCTAGCAACCAGGCTCACTCAAAACAAAGAACATTGGTCAACTGGGTCTCGCAATGGCGAGGACATAACATAGATTGACCTGGAACCATAAACAACTAACTGAGAGTGCAGCCTGGAACAGAACAAAAATGGGTCTAGGGGGTGGAGTTGGATTCTAAACCCTGAACAGATTCTGCAACACTGACTGCCCAAACCGACTGTCGCATCAGGTATCCTGCAGAAGGCAGTAGTGAGTTGTGAATGTGTGAACTGATGACCACGTTGCAGCCTTGCAAATCTCTTCAATGGAAGCTGACTTCAAGTGAGCCACTGACACCGCCATGGCTCTAACATTATGAGCTGTAACATGGCCCTCAAGAGTCAGCCCAGCTTGGGCATAAGTGAAGGAAATGCAATCTGCTAGCCAATTGGAGATAGTGCGTTTTCTGACGGCGACTCCCCTCCTGTTGGGATCGAAAGAAACAAATAATTGGGCGGACTGTCTGAAGGGCTTCGTCCGCTCCACGTAAAAGGTCAATGCTCTCTTGCAGTCCAAGGTATGCAACCTGCTTTCGCCAGGGTGGGCATGAGGACAGGGAAAGAATGTTGGCAAGACAATTGACTGGTTCAGATGGAACTCTGACACCACCATCAGCAGAAACTTAGGGTGCGTGCGGAGGACTACTCAGTTGTGATGAAACTTGTTACAAGGTGCATGCACTACTAAGACCTGAAGCTCACTGACCCTACAAGCTGAAGTAACAGCCACCAAGAAAATGACCTTCCAGGTCAAGTACTTCAGATGGCAGGAATTCAGTGGCTCAAAAGGAGCTTTCATCAGCTGGGTGAGAACGACGTTGAGATCCCATGACACTGGTGGAGGTTTGACCGGGGACTTTGACAAAAGCAAACCTCTCAGGAAGCAAACAACTAAAGGCTGTCCAGAGACAGGCTTGCCCTCTACATGCCAATAATAAGCACTAATTGCACTGAGGTGAACCCTAACGGAGTTGTTCTTGAGACTAGACTCTGACAAGTATTGAAGGTATTCAAGCAGGGTCTGTGTAGGAAAAGAAAAATGATCTAGGGCCTTGCTGTCACACCAGACGACAAACCTCCTCCATTTGAAAGAGTAACACTTCTTCATGGAATCTTTCCTGGAAGCAAGCAAGACTCGGGAGACACCCTCTGAAAGACCCAAGGAGGCGAATTCTAAGCTTTCAATATCCAGGCTGTGAGAGCCAGAGACTGGAGGTTGGGATACAGAAGCGACCCCTCGTTCTGAGTGATGAGGGTTGGAAAACACTCCAATCTCCACGGTTCCTTGGAGGACAACTCCAGAAGAAGAGGGAACCAAATCTGACGGCCAGAAGGGAGCAATGAGAATCATGGTTCCGCAGTCTTGCTTGAGTTTCAGCAAAGTCTTCCCTACTAGAGGTATGGGAGGATACACATACAGAAAGCCTATTCCCCAATGTAGGAGAAAGGCATCTGACGCTAGTCTGTCGTGAGCTTGAAGCCTGGAACAGAACTGAGGGACCTTGTGATTGATTTGAGTGGCAAAAAGATCCACTGAGGGGGTGCCCCACTCTCGGAAGATCTTGCGGGCTATGCCCATGTTCAGAGACCACTTGTGAGGTTGCATTATCCTGATCGTCTGTCGGCCAGACTGTTGTTTACGTCTGCCAGATAAGTGGCTTGGACAAACATGCCGTGACGATGAGCCAAAAGCCACATCTGGACAGCTTCCTGACACAGAGGGCGAGATCGGTGCCCCCCTTGTTTGTTGGTGTAATACATGTCAACCTGATTGTCTGTTTGAATCAAGATGATTTGATTGGATAGCCGATCTCTGAAAGCCTTTAGAGTGTTCCAGATCGCTCGTAACTCCAGAAGGTTGATCTGAAGACCTTTTTCCTGAAAGGACCAGGCTCCTTGAGTGTGAAGCCCATCTACATGAGCTCCCCACCCCAGGAAGGATGCATCCATTCTCAGCACTTTTTGTGGCTGAGGAATTTGGAATGGACGTCCCAAGGTCAAACTGGATCGAATTGTCCACCAGTGAAGGGAATTGCAGAAGTCGGTGGACAGCTGGATCACATCCTCTAGATCCCCTGCAGCTTGATACCACTGGGAAGCTAGGGTCCACTGAGCTGATCTCATATGTAGACGTGCCATGGGAGTTACATGAACTGTGGAGGTCATGTGCCCCAGGAGTCTCAACATCTGCCGAGCTGTGATCTGTTGAGATTCTGAAACTATGGACACCAGGGACAGAAGGTTGTCTGCCCTTGCCCCGGGAAGATAAGTTCGAGCTGTCTTCGTGTTCAACACAGCTCCAATGAATTCCAACTTTTGAACTGGGATGAGATGGGACTTGGAGTAATTGATCACGAACCCCAGTAGCTCTAGCACCTGAATAGTCATTTGCATGGACTCCAGAGCACCTTCCTTCAAGGTGCTCTTCACTAGCCAATCATTGAGATAAGGGAACACATGCACTCCCAGTCTGCATAGCGATGTGTGACTACCGCTAGGCATTTTGTAAACACTCTGGGTGCAGGCGCCAGACCAAAGGGTAGTACACAGTACTGGAAGTGCTGCGTTCCCAGCCGAAATCAAAGATACCTCCTGTGAGCTGGAAGTATCGAGAAGTGTGTATAAGCATCCTTTAAATCCAGAGAGCATAGCCAATCGTTTTCCTGAATCATGGGAAGAAGGGTGCCCAGGGAAACCATCCTGAACTTTTCTTGGACAAGAAATTTGTTCAGGGCCCTTAGGTCTAGGATGGGGCGCATCCCCCCTGTCTTTTTCTGCACAAGGAAGTACCTGGAATAAAATCCCAGCCCTTCTTCCACTGGTGGAACGGCTTCGACCGCTTGGGCCTTTAGAAGGGCGGAGAGTACCTCTGCAAGTACCTGTTTGTCCTGGGAGCTGTAAGAATGAGCTCACGGTGGGCAATTTGGAGCTTTGGATTCCAGATTGAGGGTGTATCCTAACCGAACTATTTGAAGAACCCACCGGTCAGAGGTTATGAGAGGCCACCTTTGGTGAAAAAATATCAACCTCCCCCCCCCGACCGGCAAGTCGTCCAGTACGGACACTTTTACTGAGGCCCATTCCCTACGTTTGCTGAGGAGCAGCAGGAGCCTTAGACGCACACTGTTGATGAGAACGAGCGCTGGGGCTGAGCCTGGGCAGGCTGTCAAGAAGTAGGAGTGTACCTACACCTAGCATAGGAATAGGGAGCACTCTTCTTCCCTCCAAAAAACCTCCTAGATGAGGAGGTAGTAGCAGAAGACGCCCGACGGGAGACAGAATCCATAGCATCATTATGCTTCTTGATTTGATCAACCAGATCCTCTACTTTCTCACCAAAAAGGTTGTCCCCCCCCCCAGCAAGGAACATCTGCCATTTGCTGTTGGACCGAATGAGCCAGGTCAGAGACACGCAGCCATGAGAGTCTGCGCATCATTATACTTTGAGCAACAATCCTGGATGCTACATCAAAAGTGTCAAACGCAGCCCTGGACAGGAATTTTCGACACGCCTTCTGCTGCCTGACCACCTGGCGAAAAGGCTCGGCTTGCTCCGGAGGGAGTGCATCAACCAAGCTAGACAGTTGCCTCACCGAGTTCCGCAAGTGTTCGCTCATGAAGAGCTGTTATGATTGAATTTTGGCGGTGAGCATAGTGGCCTGATACGTCTTCCTCCCAAAAGAATCAAGAGACCTAGCTTCTCTGCCTGGGGGCGCCAAAGCATAGTCTCTAGTACTCCTGGCTCTCTTGAGGGTGGAGTCCACCACCATAGAATTGTGGGGTAACTGAGACCTCATCAATCCAGGTTCACTGTAGATCCGATACTGGGATTCAGCTTTCTTCGGGATCACGGTGCCAGACAGAGGGATCGCCCAGTTCCGCATAAGGACTTCCTTTAGTACCTTATGCAGAGGAACTGTTACAGCCTCATTAGGTGGAGAAGAAGAGTCCAGGACTTTGAGCATCTGAGCCCTGGGCTCATCCTCACCCTCCATAGGGAAGGGAATAGCCATAGCCATTTCCTGGACAAAAGAGGAAAAGGACAGACTCTCCGGTGGAGATAGTCTCCTCACTGGTGGAGGGGAAGGTTCAGAGGGAATCCCATAGGACTCATCAGAAGAAAAGTACCTGGGATCTTCCTCTGACTCCCACGAGTCAGATATCTGATATCTGAGAGGTCTTATCTGATATCTGTTCAGTATCAGATAAGACCTCTCTTAAGGTACTCCGAGACTGAGCCTGCTTCGATGCCGAAGAACGACGTCCTCGATGGCGAGAGGCCGACACTCACTCGGGCTGCGGCGAAGCTTCTTCCACCGCTGTCGAAGGGGAGTCGACCTGGGTGGCAGTCAATGCTGATGCCGTAGGCAGCACAGGGTCGGGGACCTCACTGCAGGAGAAGGGCCAGACACCGCTGCAGCACACAGTACAGAAGGCGCAAGCACCCCCAACACCAAAGCTGACTGATGTAGGAGTCCTTCCAGAAGTTCTGGAAACAAGGCCTGAATGCGTTCGTTGAGAGCCGCCATCGGAGAAGGCTGCAGGGCTGGTGGAGTAGGCGGTGTCAGAATCTGTCGAGGATCGGGAGCAGGTACTGGGCTGCTAGAAGACCGATGCATCGGCACCTCCTATATACAGGGGGAGCGGTCCTCTCGGCGCTGATGTTTCTTTGGTGCCGAATCCTTCGACGCCCCAGAGCTCCTGACACTGTGTGTCGGAGAACGATGACGGTGCTTCTTTGCCTTTGCTTGACGCTCCTCATTGAGACTCCTCGGTACCGATGAGAAGGACGTGGAATTCTCACGTCTCCTCGAGGCAGGGTCCGACAAAGGTCAGTCCCGGGGGGCCTGCATAACAGGAGGCCTTGAGGCAGGTGGAGATCCACTCGACGCCTCACTGCTCCCAGTGCGAGATGGTCTCTCAGATATTGCCTTAGCTCCCAAAATCGATGCTCCTCTCAATGTCGACACCCTCGGTACCGATGTCGACGTCAAGGGACCAGACCGAGCCTCAAATTCTTGTTGGGCTTCTCAAGACGCTTGGGTCCATTTCTTCATACAAAGACACAGACTACAAGCGGCTGGGCTATGATTGAGCTCAAAGCACTGAATACACCAGGTGTGGGTATTGGTACCTGAGATGGTCTGGTTGCACCGAGTACAACGTTTGAAGCCGCTGGGTGTCTTCAATGACATGGAAGGAAAAACGGCCTCGGCAAAATCAAAAGATGCGATGGTGCCTATTAAAAGAAAAAGGGGCACAAAAGAAAGGGAAAGCCGGCCGCGTCGAAAAAGAAAGTAAACTTAAAAAGGGGGCTAAACTAAGAGTTAGCTATGGAAGTTTTTTTTTTTTAAAAGGAAAAAATGAGACAAAAAAGAAAAAATGAAAAATAGAATTAAAGTTGTCAGACTCTTTTCCGGGCCTCACGAGGAGCACAGAAAAAAACCCTGTCACCTCGTTTGCGGACAAGAAAAAACTAAAGGGGCATGCTCGCATGACAGGCAGGAAGCTGTCCGCGCATGCACGGTGAGCGCTGTTTACGCGCACGAAAACTCTGGCAAAAATTTTTTTTGCTTGCAAAAATTTGCCGCTTCCTGGGCCGACGTGGACGTTGACCCACATGTGAGAACAAGCAGCTTTGCTTGTCCTTGGAGAAAAAATCTTCCCTGACTTCCATTTTTAACACTATCAACCTATAGTTTCCCCTGTTATCCCAAGAAGTTCCTATAAGTTTATTCCTAACACTAGGACATAAGTGGGAATCCCATTTATGCGGGTAACTCACAGAGCACTGCAAGATACGCTAACATACAAGATCTAGTCTTGGTTTGACAAATTTCCTAAAATGTTCCTCAGCTGTTATTCCTACACATGCTACTATCCTTGTCACGTTCAATACTAAGAATATAAATTATTGGTTCTGAAGTGTTATTTCAAAAAGAAAGGATTTGTTTTTTTGTGATCAGAAAACCAAAGTTTCCCCAGGTGTGGCTTGATCCACACAGCTTAGGAGGAAATTGTTTCTTGTA
Source organism: Microcaecilia unicolor (assembly GCF_901765095.1). Taxonomy (NCBI): domain Eukaryota; kingdom Metazoa; phylum Chordata; class Amphibia; order Gymnophiona; family Siphonopidae; genus Microcaecilia; species Microcaecilia unicolor. The sequence continues at coordinate 330,953,389 of NC_044033.1, read as the reverse complement.
CTATTAGTGGGTGATCTTTTTTTTAAGGTTCCCTGCAAATGTTTGGTATCCTGGCAGGCGAAACAGTTTGTGTTGTTTGGCCCATCACATTTGAAAGTATTTCTTTTAAATAAAAATACTTAATTACTTTTCCTACTTTTTTATAGGGGAGTATTTAGGGTTCCATGAAGATGGATGACATATACTGTATTGTGTGAGATTAGTTTTCTTGAATCTTACTTGGTTTCTATATCATTGTGTATCTTTGGATTTATCTCTTTTCTCCTCATGATGTGGATTATACTACCTGATTTCTATTTTTTTTTTGTTTTTTTAATTGATTTTGAATATGATGTAAATTCTTCTACTATATTCTTTTTTTTCTTTTTGGTCATGGATTTGAGATACCGACTTTCTGTAGTACAACCAGAGCGGTTTATATTTATTATATGGCGGTACTTTATCTGTCCCTAGTGGGCTCTATTATTATTGTTGGAACTGTAATTATTTCCAAATCTTTAAAAAATCTTAATAAAAAATATACAGTTGAGTTCCTCTTTTCAATAGAATATAACATTCCAAATTCCACATGACTACTGCTACTTGAAGAAAAGCAATAAATGAAAATAAATCTGTCACTTATCTGCTGTGAAAACGCTTTTCATGTTAAAGCACAGGGCATGAGGGAAAAGAGGTGGCACTTTGGAGAGCCTCAGAAAGGCACAATGGCATAACCATGCATACCACAGTGGTCTACAGACTTAAGAAAACAAAAAGAAGAAGAGAGAAACCCCTAAGAACGAAAGCACTGAGCAAAAATGAAAGTTAGGAAGGACCAACACAACTTCAACTCAAGGGTAAAAAGCAATTTTATTAGTCAGACGACACAGATCTGCATTTCAGCACAGGGGTGCTTGCCTCAGGAGTCAACAAATCAATGTCCTTGGTAATGCAGCACACAGGGACACTGACTTAGTTGCAATTAAATTGCAAGTTTCTGACTGATAAAACTGCTTTTTACCCTTGAGTTGGAATTGTCTTGGTCCTCCCCTACTTTCATTTTTGCTCTCTACAGACTTAAGACTTAGACTGAGGGACTACAAGGAGATCTAACCAAAAACACTCAAAATGTAGAAATAAAGGGAGAGATGCTGGTAGGATATTTCAACCTAGGGCAGGATTAAGGCATAGGCAAACTAAGCATGTGCCTAGTGACCAAAGATTTAGAGGGTCCTGTCACATTTGTTCATACAGGACAAGGTTGCTTCATCAACTGCTTATGACATCAGATAGCACCAGTCCTCCTCCTTCTTGTGTGTAGCAGGGGCGTATCTGCGTGGGGCCACAGGGGCCTGGGCCCCCGCAGATTTCGCCCTGGCCCCCCTCCCCGCCGTCAACCCTCCCCCGCTGCTTACTTTTGCTGGCGGGGTCCGACCCGCAATCTCCATATTTCGGCTTCCTCCGTCGCCATGTGCTTCCAGGAAGTAACGCTGCAGCGCTGATTCGTTGAATCTAGTTCGGGAACTAGATTCAACGAATCAGCGCTGCAGCGTTTCTTCCTGGAAGCACATGGCGACGGAGGAAGCCGAAATATGGAGATTGCGGGTCGGACCCCGCCAGCAAAAGTAAGCAGCGGGGGAGGGTTGACGGCGGGGAGGGGGTGGAGAGAGGCGGCGGCGGGGGGGGGGGGGAGGCAAAAATGTGCCCCCCCTCTCTGGCTCTGGCCCCCCCTACCGCCGGATTCCAGATACGCCCCTGGTGTGTAGTATTTCTTCTCAAAGCATTTGAAGGCCAGAATGCAGTTTTGAAATGTATTCCCCTGAGGCAGCCTACTTGGTGAAACAGGCTTCTGATTAAGTGCTGGCATAACTAAAGGTAAGTACTAACGTCTGGCATTTGTGTACACGTGATTTTTGAAGACATCTTTATATGGTATTTGCCTTATTAACTGGATTTTGGCATTATGAATTGAGTGTCTGGATATTTTTTTGCATGTTTACCCAAGAGTATTGTTTTGTGGGGCTTTTTGGCCAGTGATGGTGATTTTTCCTGGAGTTTTCATGCAATACAAACCCCAGGTTTCTTTGTGATTTTCACCAAGGCCTTTTTCTCTGCATTTGCTATATATTTCACGCACTATCTTTACACTGGGGGGGTGTGTTTTGTTGTTATTAGTTTGATTTTTCCATCCTCTTCCTCAGTATATTTTGTAGTCATTGTACATATTTTTAAATCCCCATATTAATGTCAAATAATTTGATGTGGTGGCCACTAGTGTTTAAATGTATTTCTACTGTAAGGGAGATGGTGTTAATCTTGAGAACATGATGGCACTAAAAAGTGAGATTAATCTGTCATAATAGCATACAGGAAGAAAATATAAATTAAAATGTAAAATATAAAAATTGTTTTAACATTAAAACCATTGTTTCAGTATTTTCAAAGAACTAAGCCTCCAAAAATCCTCACTGCTCTCTATTAAAATGAGAAACAGTTACATACTATAATGTAGATACATGCTGTACTCCAAAGGGCAAACAGGGGTGGAGTAAAGACAATGGTACTGATGTGCAGTTCAAAAACAGCTTTTATTAAAAGGACTCAACACGAACGTCGTGTTTCGGCTATAAAGCCTGTGTTAGGAGTCAAAAGCCTCAGGCTGATGTTATAGTTAGAGCAACTTCAGGCTAGGAAGTTAAAACAGAACAGCCACCAGAGCCAGCACTCAATACAGTGAATTGCAAGTAAAGAAAAATGGCACGTCATGTATAGTGATCCAAAATATTGGAGTCCTGCACAAGCGATTTAACCAGTCAGGAGTTTTTTCTGGCCGGTTTAATTGCTTTGAATATCAATCCCTTCATTTTTAATTGGGAAATTTTGGCTTGAATTTGGAAATGTCTCCAAAGTTAAACAATGTTTCAGCATAGTAGTATGTTCTTTGACAGAAGGAGAGATTTTAGGATGACCCCTTCCCGCACTCAGCAGAGGGCAAGGTTAGGGAATTTAGAGAGTTTTATGTTTTTCCCACTTTCACTCTTGTTCTATGATGGGACTGCAGGCTATGAGTTATGGGGGAAGAAGTTGTTCTTGAATGGCGTGAGCAACATTTCATCAGTATTAACTTTCAGCAAACCCTTCTATAATTCTGTGTTACAAAGCATTCTTGAAGCCATACACTTTAATGAGAAAGAGTGAGAGGAAAAGTACAGCAAGAAGCAGGTTACCTAGGCAGTTTAGTGGCAGGGAGCACAGGGAGAGGTAATATACCTGGGTAATTTGGGTGATTTGCTAGCTCGTGTTAACTTAGGAGATTTCTTTGCAGCCCAGTCATCACTCAGTTCGATGTCACTTGAATCTGAACAGTTACAGCTGTCAATCACTGTGGAGATCAAGCTACTCCCATAGATCTCATCTGTAAGATATAAAGCCCCCAACACATAAAATGAAGAAACATGAATGAAAACCTGAGCTAAACTAAAACCAGTACTACAAAGATAAATTGCTCTGATTTAAAATCATACAAGCAAATGGATCATAGTAAACCCAAAGCAAACCCACTGATGTTCTTTATTTCTAGTTATTTAAAAATTTCTATAAGATTTGTATGTTTGATCTTTATTTAATAAAAACTTCTTTATTAAAAAAAAAAAATTTTCTATACTGACTTAACAATCCAAATAGACCATTGAAAACCAAGTACAAAGCAAATACAAATACAATACATATACAAAATCATAACTCACAAAATGGGACAAAACCCACATAGAATTCTATATTGAGCCTGCAAATAGGTGGGAAAATGTGGGATGCAAATGCTACAAATAATAAACGATGCATCAACCTCCTATGGAAAAAGCCAAGCTTTCAGCTTCTTTCTAAACATCAGATATTTGTTTGAAGCAAATCATCAGGACTCGACAGATTTTTTTTTAAATCTAGGAGACAGCCCAAACACATAGGAACCAGCAGTTGAGACCTCTCTCGCTTTCCCTTCACCACTCCTCCAAAACTGTCCACTTTTAATTTTTTTTTTGAAGGGGAGGGTGGCAAAAGAAGGAGGGGTGGGAATCCCCTCCCAGCTCAGTAGTAGTTCTTTTAGAAACTGATTTACTAAGGCTGTTTTCCTCTTATGCGTCTGTATGCATCCTGCTCTGACAATGACACCGACTCTGACACCAATTATACCTCTCACCTTATTTTCAAATCCCCTTATACTCAATCTCCAATCTTCTCCTCTCCATCCTTTTTACCACATCCCTCCCAATCTCCTTCCATTTTACCTTTCCTATCCTATCCTTGTCTACCTTCCCTATTCCAATTCATATATTCTTGGGCATTGTTGCCACTGTGTTTATCACAGTTTATAATATTCCTCTTACATGTTCTTTGTAATGCTTTTTCTTTTACTATGTAAGCTGCATTGAGCCTGCTGTATGTGGGAAAGCGCGGGGTACAAATGTAATAAATAAATAAATAAATAAGTTCCTTATGGTATCTCTGCAAATCACTGGTAGATGCCAGCAGTTTCTGTTCTGAAATCAAGCTGCCAGCCCCGCCTTGATAGGTAAAGCAAGAGGTGATAGCCTCTTTGTTTCAGATGTCACCATAGCCTGGGTCCCCACCAGTCTCTCCTTCTTTCATATACTCCCCCCCAGCCTTTATCCAGGCTCTTTCTCTCATGGACCCCCTCACCTATCTTTCTCCGAGGACAAGCAGACCATTGTATTCTCACAACTGCGTGACATCATCCGATAGAACCCAGTGAAGATGCTGACTAGCGAGACTAACTGAGAACTTTCTAGTAGTGTCCCACTGCACATGCACTGGTGCCTTCCCACCTGCTGCAAGTGTGGGTCCCTCAGTCTTCTTTTTCCGTGGAGCAGGGAGGATGCGTCTTCGTGTTCTCCTCACAGTGCATTCATCTTTATCTTTCGCAGTGCCTTTCTGTGCAGGTATTTTTTATCCTTATTTGAAATATTTTTCATTTTTCTTTATTGTTTTCTATTTATTTTAATTTTATTATTATTTTTTTCTTTGGCTCTTCAGGTTTCCTTTATTTTTCGCTAGTTGCTAGGCCTGTTTAGGCTGGAGCATCAACCTTTATTTGAACACTGCCCCCTTTTCAGGTCACAATTGAGGAGTTTAATTTGGTCATGATTCTTTTTTCGATCTCCCAGAAGCCCCCCAGTATCTTCAAAAGGAGCGCCCAATGTAATCGGGTGATTTCTGTGACGGACCTGCACTCTTGGTACAACGAGTGCCTTAGGCCTGATCATGATCTTAACTTGCTCTCTCTGTTTAAAAATGAGGTTGAGGACACAGAGGGTGCAGCAGCTCCAACAGGAGAGACTTTTAGGCTCCTCAAAGGCTGGTACATCGTCACTGGCACTGGAAGCATCGACCTTGATGGTGCCAAGACTTCAGTATTCACTGGAGTACACCGACATCGAGAAGGTCTCTGCCTCTCTTGACAATGAGCATTGAGAGTAGGCCCCAGTACCAGTCAGCACTGGATCTGACTCCGAGGGCACGTATGGGTTCAACATCATCGGCACCGAAGGACCACGATGTTGAACATCTGGGGAAGCCCAAGAAGCACAAATATCAGTCCTCATTGAGGCATGGTGCTGGGAACACTGGAGCATTGGCATTGCTGGTACCTGAAAAGTGCCGGCACTGGGAGGAGTGCTCCCCCTTCTTGGGAGAGGTGTCGGGGTGCAAGTCTCCGGGCAGCCAGGTCCCTGCTAATGGTTTGGCACTGATGCCTTCTCAGGCTGCCTCTCTTCTGGCTCCCCCACCTTTGCTGATGCCTTCCTTCGATGAGCAGTTCTGAGCCATGCTCAGGGAGTTGCTGGTGCATATGCTGCAGCTGCAAACTGATAACGTATTGAGGGCACTTGCGCCAACAGTAGATCAGCCCCAGATTCTTCCCGAAGCTCCATCCAAGCCCGTGCAGAGATCCTCAATGCCGGCACTTTGAAGGGTGTTGATGTCAACATATACAGTACTGCTCTCAACATCGAAGGAGGAAGCCTCCATGGAGTCAGAGAGTAGGGCTGTATCTTGGCACTCTTCGGGGCATGGACGGGGTTCTACTGAAATGAGGAAGGCACAGACTCACTCAGCCTGTCTCATTCAAATGGGAATCCAGGTTGCAATGTTCTATGTAAACAAGCAGGGGGGTATTGGATCCTACCACTTGTGTCAGGAAGCACTGGGGATGTGGCAGTGGGCTCTCCTTTACAGAATGGTCCTCCAAGCCACATACCTATCAGGAAAGTCTGGTAGACAGACTGAGCAGGGTTTTGCAACCTGTGATTAGGCGGGAAGCGGGAAGTCACTTGGGTATCCTAGACCACTCCGGGATGACAGAGCCGAAAGGGCCCAAATCAAAAGTGCAGGGCCAGTGCGGGAAAGCAGCCGGTCTCCTTTACCATTGAGGACAATGAAGCTGAAGGACTACAAGTCCCAGCAGCCCTTGAGAGAGAAGCCTGGTAGGATGAGGAAGTGTTACCCCCACTACGAGTCCCAGAATCCTAGGATCTGGGAGGGCTGGATGAAAAGAATAGGAAACAGCTGGGAGAGGGGGATAATGATGATGGGAGGCAGCTGGTAAAGAGGGCTATAGAGGAGCCCATGGACTGGCAGTCTGGAGAAGGAGGACGAGGATTGGAGGAGACTTCAGAAGGAGAGTCCATGGACATTTCTGCCTTAGCTCAAGCTAAAGAAGGGCAAGTAAGAGGACTCCTGGCCACATGGTTTGATGACTTAATGAAAGAGGGAAAGAAGTGGCTGCAGAAGCAGTCCAACCGGGGGTGAGAGTTCTCAACTGGGGTCAGGAGGGAGAGGGGGGCTGTCAGGTGCTAGAGACCTACAGTGGTTGGGTGTGACCCCTTTCATCTCCCAGGGGTAATGAGAAGGGAGTGAAGGGAGAGTTGAAGCAAAACCTGCTAACTGTGTGTATCAAAGACTGTGTTGGAGAAAGTAAATAAAGGCGAAAGTAAAGAATGACTGTTGGTCTGGAGTTGGTAAATCCTGGGCAAGGGGATCCTGAGGAGGGACAGACACAGGAGGGCTGTGTCTGTGCTTGTCTCCTGGCAAGAGGCCTGCTCAGCTGGAAGTTTGAGGAATTGCAGTGACCTGTGGATTACAAACCTGTGAAGGCCCTGTGGGTCACAAACCACATGAGTGGTCCTTCAACATAAGCTTAGCCTGCAAGATCTTCCAAGAGTGGTGCATCCCCTCGGTGGATCTTTTTGCTACCCATCTCAATAACAAAGTCCCCCAGTTCTGTTCCAGGCTCAGATCACAAAGCAGACTTTCGCCTGCACTGAAGAAAGGGTCTTCTATATGTGCATCCTCCAATACCCATAGAGAAGACTTTGCTGAAGCCTAGGCAACACCAGGGAACTATGATACTAATCACCCCTTACTGGCCGAGGCAGATCTGGTTTCCTCTTCTTCTGGAGTTGTCCTTCCAAGATCCATGGAGATTGGAATAATTTCCAACCCACATCAGGCAGAACAAGGGATTCCTTCTGCATCCCAACCTCCAATGTCTGACCCTCATGGCTTGGATGCTGAGAGCGCAGAATTTGAATCCTAATCCTTAGATTTGATGGAGGGTGTCTCTTGCATCTTACTGGCTTCCAAGAAAGACTCCGATAAAAGGTGTTGCTCATTTAAGTGGAGGCAGTTTGCCATCTGGTGTGGAGGCAAGGCCTTAGATCTCTTCACCTGCTCTACACAAAAACTGCTTAAATGCCTTCTGCACCTCTGAGTTTGGTTTGAAAACCAACTCTGTAAGGGTTCATCTAAGTGCAATTAGTGTGTATCAACACTGGGTAGAAGGTAAGCCCATCTATGTACAACCTCTAGTTGTTTGCTTCAGGCAAGGTTTGTTATTAACAAAGCCCCCTATCAAACCTCAAACTGTGTTGTGGGATCTCAACGTTGTCCTCATCCAGCTAATGAAAGCTCCTTTTGAGCCGCTTGATTCCTAAAATCTGAAATATTTGACCTGGAAAGTTGTGTTTTTGGTGGCAGTCGCTTCAGCTCGCACAGTCAGTGAGCCTCAGGCCCTAGTAGCTGATCCACCTTACACTAAATTTCATCGCAATAAAGTAGTTCTCCACACACACCCCTTGTTCCTTCCTAAGGTAGTATCGGAGTTCCATCTTAATCAATCAATCATCCTGCCAATATTTTTCCCAAAACTACATGCTCATCCTGGCAAGAGTGTACTGCATAACTTAGATTCCAAGCAAGCCTCAGCCATCTATCTGGAGCAGACTAAAGTCCATAGATGGTCCACCTAGCTTTCTGTTTCTTTTGGCCCAAACCAGATGGGGGTAGCCACTGGCAAATGCACAATTTCTAACTGGCTAGCATCTCCTTTACATATGCCCAAGCTGGGCTGACTCTGGAGGGTCATGTCAAGGTTCATAATGTTGGAGTCATGGCTACGTCAGTAACCCAATTGAGGTCAGCATCCATAGAGGAGGTTTGCAAAGCTGCAACATAGTCATCTGTCCACATATTCACATCGCATTACTGCCTTGAACAGGATACCTGACATGACAGCCAGTTTGGGCAGGCAGTCCTGAAGAATTTGTTTGGTGTCTAGAATCCAATTCCACACCCCTAGGGCCCAGTTTTGTTTAGTTCTAGGCTGTACTTTCATAACTAGTATGTAAATGGTTTCAGGTTAATTGACTTTCAGGCCTCAACATTTTGAGTCCCTAATCTCCTAGCATTGTTGTATTCGGTGAGACTGGTAGCTAGGGATTCCCAGCTGTGAAAATACAAATTGCTTGCTTGTCCTTGGAAAAAACAAAGTTATTCACTTGTAACAGGTGTTCTCCAAGGACAGCATGCTAAGTACTCTCACATACCCTCCTCTCACCTCTCCTGGGAGTTGTATTCTTTAGCTATCTTATATGACTGATGGACCCAAGCTCATGCAGCGGGCAAGAAGGAACCAGCTACTAGAAAGTTCTCAGTTAGTTTCATTAATCAGCATCTTCACCAGGCTTCATCGGATAATGTCACCCAGCTGTGGGAATACTTGGCGTGCTGTCCTCGGAGAACACCTGCTTCAGGTGAGTAACTTTGCTTTATCCAGTCTCTCTCTCTCTCTCTCTCTCATATGTGCCCCTCTCAGTTTTTACCAAGTCTCTCTCTCTCTCATGCACTCCCCCTCCCAGCCTTTACCCAGTTTTTCCTTCTCAGGGCTTGCCACTTATTCCACTCAGCTGCTGAAGAACTGCATATTTCCTGCTTCCCTGCTGCCACTTGGCTCTCTGTAAGCTTGAACTGCACACTCCAGGAAGTTTGGGCTGGCACCATGGTTTCCAGTCTCATGAGACTGGAAACTGCCAGAGCTCCAACACATCCTGAACAGTGCGGCTCAAGCTTAAAGAGAGCCGTCACAATGGGAAAGCAGGACATACATTTCCTCAGTAGCAACACAAGCAAAAAGTACCATTTGGGCGCCAAAAAATCCCAAGCACCAGAGTGCAATTTTAGATGCCAAGGCGACCTGGCACCTGGGGTTTGTTGAGTCCTGAAAATCATCAACTGAAAATGTATTCCAAAGTGCTGGTATCACCACTGTAAAGCTCTAGATCTGATTTTTAACATGTTCTACCACATGCACATAGTGTCAAAACAGTCAATTAACTTGAGTATAATAGTCATTGAGGCTTACAGGAGATAAGTTTTTCCTTTAGATATTGAGAGAAATCTTTTCTAAGAGTACAGCAAGTTAAAAATCAAAACTTATCAATTCACCTGACTGTTAAAATTTAGAAATGATGAATTTTCATAAATATTTTGAACGCATACAGCTTTTGGCCTTGGTTTCTACCCAGTAGCCTAACAACTGGTCAACCAAATCCATACAAGTGCCTCCTAAAGGCAGCCTTTCTGCAAGCTCCTGCATATGGGACCTCACAAACAGTGATCTCCTTTCAAACATATGCACAACCAGTTTTCAAACCATGACATGATATTTTTGTTTGTTTGTTAACCATCTAGCAGTGTCGTCGCTCCTTTGGGCAATGGCACCAGCCTGCTTATAATCGAATGAGAAAAACGCCCAAGTTCCGACCTAAATCGGGAGATGGACGTTTATCTCACAAAAACAAATAAAGCGGTATAATCGAAAGCCGATTTTTGGACGTTTTCAACTGCAATCCGTCGCGGATGCGGACAAAGTTGATGGGGGCATGTCAGAGGTGTGGCGAAGGCGGAACTGGGGCGTGGTTATCTGACGAACAGAGATGGGCGCATTTCACCGATAATGGGAAAAAAGTATGCGTTTTTAGCTAGAATTTAGGACACTTTTCCTGGACCCTGTTTTTTCACGAATAAAGCCCCAAAAAGTGCCCTAAATGACCAGATGACCACTGGAGGGAATCGGGGATGACCTCCCCTGACTCCCCCAGTGGTCACTAACCCCCTCCCACCACAAAAAATGAAGTTTCTCAACTTTTTATTTTCACCCTCAAATGTCATACCCAGCTCCCTGACAGCAGTATGCAGGTCACTGGAGGAGTTGTTAGGGGGTGCAGTGGACTTCAGGCAGGTGGACCCAGGCCCATCCCCCCTACCTGTTACAATTGTGCTGCTTAATGCTTATTAGTCGTCCAACCCCCCCCCAAACCCACTGTACCCACATGTAGGTGCCCCCCTTCACCCCTTAGGGCTATAGTAATGGTGTAGACTTGTGGGCAGTGGGTTTTGAGGGGGATTTGGGGGGCTCAACACACAAGGGAAGGGTGCTATGCACCTGGGAGCTCTTTTACCTGTTTTTTTGTTTTTGTAAAAGTGCCCCCTAGGGTGCCCGGTTGGTGTCCTGGCATGTGAGGGGGACCAGTGCACTACGAATCCTGGCCCCTCCCACGAACAAATGCCTTGGATTTATTCGTTTTTGAGCTGGGCGCTTTCATTTTCCATTATCGCTGAAAAACAAAAACGCCCAGCTCACACATTAATGAATAAAACATGGGCGTCTATTTTTTCCCAAAATACGGTTCGGTCCGCCCCTTCACGGACCCATTCTTGGAGATAAACGCCCATGGAGATAGACGTTTTCGTTCAATTATGCCCCTCCAGGTCCCTTTTACTTAAAGCTGCCTAGGTTATTTTTTTCTCCATTTTTGTAACCCTTTCCTTCTTTACCTAACCCAGCCACATTCTGGCAAAAGACCACACAGAGTACATTCACACTGTGCCTCGCCAGCAGATGCTGCTCTTAAGCAGTGGCTGAAACTCCTCCCTCAATCAGATGCTCTGAATGCTGAATCTGCAGCGGCCCCAGGCAAATTGGTACAGGCTGTGGAAGACAAGAGCTGGGACTTAAACCTGGGTCTTCACAGTAACACATAGTACTTCCACTGAGCAACCAAGCCGAATTTTATGTTAAGTTTACAATGACATACAACTCATGCAGTGCTGCTCCACCAAAGCCCAGGAATTATATAATATTCTAATTTCTTTCTTCAAAATAGTTCCAACTTACCTGTTTTTCCATCCATTTTGGGATCCATGATGACAAATTCAGGGCGCAGTTTGCTGATCCGACGTCCTTTCAGGATAGGTACAAGTCCTCCAAGGTATTCTAGGTAGAGTGTGTAGCATGGGCCTCCCACCTCAGGATCATCTTCTGTGCGCTTCATGGTGCAATGCAGTCCTTCGTTGCCAGCCGTTGGGTAGCTGACAAAATCCCGCATGTTGTTGGGGTCTGGAATAGGCGGCTAGATATAGCAGAGGAAGGAAAGAATTACCTTATTAGGGCAAAAAGTATCTGACAATCTCCAGTGAGTCATGCCTTACAGACTTCACCATAACACAATCTTGTTCTATGACTCCTCCTTCAGATACTTCTTTAAGATTTTAAATAAGGAAAATAAAAAATGTTTACTCTTTACTGGTAGGGAAGTAAGGGCATAACCAGAGATCAAGATAAATCTATTTACCACAGTATGTAAAGAAAATGGGAGAACTAGATCAGCCTGATGTTCATTAACTAAAACTACAGATTTCAACAGCAGATAATTTGTCAGTACTAAAGGATTATAAAATAGTATTCCATGACAAATCTTTCACAAGCTGCACTGATGGCCCCCAAACCATTCAGGTTTTCAGTATATCCACAGTGAATATGAACGAGATAAATCTGCATGCATTAGATTATCATTAAATGTATATTCATCCTGAAAACCTGACTGGCTACTGGAATCACCATGACAGGTTTGGGAAGCCCTGCTCTAAGATCTAAACTATATACCATGCATACAATATATTGATTTTCCAGTGATTGGGGCTTACTGGACCATATCTTTCAGTTACAATAAAATCTCTGAAAACTGGGTTAAAATTAGAACGACATTGGGAGGCTGAGGCTGTTGATCATATCTCTATTTGAAGGGAAACTGGGCAAGATCATGAACCAGTGGCATACCAAGGAAAGGGATGTGTATATGTTTATGTTTATTATGGTACTTAGAGGCTCATTTTCGAAAGAGGACGTCCATCTTTCGACATAAAACGAAAGATGGACATCCTTCTCACAGAGACTTCCAAATCAGTATAATTGAAACCCGATTTTAGATGTCTCCAACTGCAGTCCATCACAAGGATGTCCAAATTTCAAGGGGGCGTGTTGGAGGCGAAGCAAAGGCAGGACTTGGACGTGCCTAACACTTGGACGTTTTTGACCCATAATCGAAAAAAGCAAGGACGTCCCTGATGAACACTTGGACGTTTTTGCCCAGACATGTTTTTATTACGAATAAGGCACAAAAAGGTGCCCGAAAAGACCAGATACCACCGGAGAGAATTGGGGATGACCTCCCCTTACTCCCCCAGTGGTCACTAACCCCCTCCCACCCTCAAAAAACATTTTTAAAAATATTTCGTGCCAGCCACAGATGTCATACTCAGGTCCATGACAGCGCAGTTTTTGTGGGTACTGCAGTGCTACAGTTTGAGGCAGACCCAATGAAGCTATATCAATTGAATTACATCTAGTTATTTAAGGAACTGGGGTAAGAATTAGACAAATGGTCTAAGCGCCATCACTCTTGATTAGGGCGCAATGATTGCACCAAATGGTGTTAGTTCCAAAATTTGTATATTTGTGCCAGACACTTCCCATTCCTATTTTTCAGAACAATCTTAAGCATTTTCAGAGGAGAGCACAGGATTATATATAGAACAGCTTCTCAGCTCCCCTGTAGGGTTTTGGTGAGACACTTGTTTGAAGGAGGGCTGGGGGGTTCAGATGTCCGAAAATATTCTCAAGCAGCCCGGCATTTTGTGAATGGAATGTGACATCAGGAAAGCAATGAGTGACGAAAGAGCAGGATTGGGAAAATGTCATAAGAGGTCTATGCCTGGGTAAAAAGGTGGGGCAGGAAAACTAGAGAGGTCTTTGGCCCATACACAAAACTGACTCTCCGGTTATGGGGACAGATGAACAAGCTTTTGCTGGGAGAGAAAAGTTTTTCTAAAGTAATGCCTTTATCTTAGTGCAATACTTTGTTTCAGGAGTAAATATCTACACGTTTAGGAGGTAGAGAATGCAATGGCTTGTATATATAGAAGAACTGTATGAAAATGCATAATTTCTACATTTTGGCACCCTGCAGGAATCATAGCTAAGAGAAACAAGGTTCCACATTAGAGTCACTGACCAGGAAAAGGATCTAGGTATCATCGTTGTTGATACATTGAAACCTTCTACTTAGTGTGCAGTGGCGGCTAAGAAAGCAAATAGAATGTTAGGAATTATTAGGAAAGGAATGGAAAACAAAAATGAGAACGTTGTAATGCCTTTGTATCGCTCCATGGTGCGACAGCAACTCAAATACTGTGTACAGCTCTGGTCACCACATCTCAAAAAAGATAAAGCAGAATTAGAAAAAGCACAGAGAAGGGTGACAAAAATTATAATGGGGATAGGACGACTTCCCTATAAGGAAAAACTAAAGAGGCTAGGCCTCTTCAGCTTGAAAAAGAGATGGCTTAGTGGATATATGATAGAGCCCTATAAAATACTGAGTGGAGTGGAACGGGTAGACATGAATAGCTTGTTTACTCTTTTCAAAAATACTAGGACTAGGGGGCATGCAATAAGGCTACTAAGTAGTAAATTTAAAACAAACTGGAGAAAATATTTCTTCACTCAACGTATAATTAAACTCTAGAATTTGTTGCAAGAGAATGTGGTAAAAGCACATAGCTCAGCAGGATTTTAAAAAGGTTTGGATAATTTCCTAAAAGTCCATAAGCCATTATTAAGATGGACTTGGGAAAATCCACTGCTTATTTTTAGGATAAGCAGCATAAAATCTGTTTTACTCTTTTGGGATCTTGCTAGTTACTTGTGACTTGGATTGGTCACTGTTGGAAAAAGGATACTGGGCTTGATGAACCTTCGGTCTGTCATAGTATGGCAACAGTTTTATTTTTATGTTCTTATACAATCCAATTTCTGGTAGGTCAAAGGGAAATTTAATGAAAAAGGTGACACATTTTGAAAAGACTGTGGAAAGGGAGGGGGCAATACCAATTTAGGATGCTGTCAAAAATTTGTTAGATGTTACTTGACACAGACAAACTTTAATTTAACCGTATCAACGGTTGAGACCTGGAGGAGACTTTAGGAGAAAAGACATGGGGTTTAGTGTCCCATAGCATGAAAAAAATATCTATTTCTGCTAAGAACATAAAAAAATGGCTACAAATGCTCACTGATGGTACCTGACACCACAAAGGTTACATAAAATATATGACTCAGCATCTGAATGATGCTGGAAACCCTCTGGACTAGTGGGAATGCTAATGCATATATGATGGGACTGCCATGTCATTGAAAGCTACTGGAGTATGTATAGAAGATTTTTTTGAAATATCTCAGGGGAACTATTTTCCTAGAGTCTAAGGTGTTTCTAATGCCAGTTGGCTTGAAATGGACCCTGGCTGATTGTTAGTAACTTGCATACTGTTAGCAAGTTGCACAGTGGCAGGCTACAGTGGATTAGCAAAGGCATGGAAGCAACCCTTTGCTTTGGATTTATCAACTATCCAGCAAAAACTCTGAAAAGTGTAGTTCCTGAATAAGTTGACAGCCATCAGAACAGGCTCTTTGGAAAAATCAAAGAGAGTTTGGGTACCTTATTAAATTACATTACACAAGTCACAGAGCCCGCAAATACCATGTTATGGTTCACTGCGGGTAATAATAACATAAGGCTGACCCAACCATTCAGAAATTCACATAATACTCATAATAGATCATACTAATCAACAACACATGTGACAAACCTATGTAAAAAGATATCTTAGTAAGAATCAGAGCAGATAAATTTTCTTAATAAAAAAGTCTTCAACAACTTCTGAAACATTAAATAACCTCTAATTACTTGGAGTTCAACTCCATAAGGTAACTGCTTGATTTGAAATAGATGTGGACAAAAATCTTGCATACTTAACGTTACGCAAAGAAGGATGAGACTTAAAAGAACCTGATTACGCAACAGTTCAGATTTACCACATAGAAAGATGTTAAATATCTCACCCAAATAACATATCCCCAAATTTGAAATGCACTTGCGCTTCAACAAAAAGCCAGTGCAACTTTAACATATAAGGAGTTATTGAATCAAATTTACCCAGAGAGTAGATCAATATGATCAACGTATTCTGCACTATCTGAAGGCTTCTTAATGAAGCCATATAGTACAGCCTGCAAAGACTACATTACAATAGTCAATCCTTGACAATATTAAACATCGAACTGGCAAATATTTTTATTCTTTTCAGTTAGTATAATCATGTGTCTATTGCCCACCAACAATCAACTTCCTATTCACTTAAAATTACAATTTTGCAAAAAGTAGGAGGCAGTGCTGCTTCACAGTCATTCAGTAAATTACATATTACACCTTAAAATAGTTATCATAATCATATATAAAACAGCAAATGTTTTACAGCTAAATATTTTATGCTAATAGTTCTAGCTCTTTGTGTTACCAAAGTCAATATTGTAAGGAATATGCCGAAAGGAAGGTGGACCCCAGCTACCCACCGGAGAAAAGAGAGCCGGAAGGTAGGAGGGAAGACCCTAGGGTTGCTCAGCTTTTGCCCAAGAGGGATATACCAATAAGAAACTACAACTCCCAGAAAGCCCCAGGAGAACCCAGGGTAAGGAGAAATAGGGTGCAGAACCAAGAAGCTCCAGAAGGGGGCTACCAAATAAGGGGAAAAGCTGAGTCACCACCCTGGTGGAGGAGGTGGCTGAACCGGTGGCAGGAGAAGGAAAAGCAGCCTATCAGAGTTAAGGAAGAAAAGTGTAATCAGCTGGAAAAGGGGTGGGGAGAGGAGAAAATGGACTGGGCTCCTGAAGGAGAGGAGGAGAATGAACCAGAGGCAATGGAGCAAGAGGAGGCAGAGCGGGTCTTAGACGAACCCATGGAGCTCTTGGCTATGGCTCAGCCAGCACTCAAGGTATAGGGTGGAAGTCCTGGGTCAAGCGGGAGGAGGTCAGGAGAATAGAGACTGACCTAGAGGGTGGGACCCAAGGCTTTGAGCCCGCGCAAAGCCTGACTTTATTGAACTGTGCTGAGAGATGCCTGGCTGTACTTGGACTGTGTTTAAAACAGCCTGACTTAATTGAACGGTGCTGAGAGAAGCCTGGCTGTACTTGGACTGTGTTTAAAACAGCCTGACTTAATTGAACGGTGCTGAGAGAAGCCTGGCTGTACTTGGACTGTGTTTAAAACAGCCTGACTTAATTGAACGGTGCTGAGAGAAGCCTGGCTGTACTTGGACTGTGTTTAAAACAGCCTGACTTTATTGAACGGTGCTGAGAGAAGCCTGGCTGTACTTGGACTGTGTTTAAAACAGCCTGACTTAATTGAACGGTGCTGAGAGAAGCCTGGCTGTACTTGGACTGTGTTTAAAACCGCAGAGGAGCTGTTGAGGAAAGGGGGTCGGGTTGCAAATCCCAAAAACAGGCCCAAGAAAAAAGAAGAAACACATAAAGGAGGAAAACAGAGAGCTCCGGGCTGGTGGTGAGGAGGCTGCTCGGACGTAGCCAGTAGGAGCGTTGTTTACAATATAAAAATATAGATATCGACTGATTCATGCTTATAAAAATAGTAACTAGAAAAAGATATAAAATGACAAGTCAACTTGTCTATTGCCAGAGTCCTAACTGGCGTACTAGAGCATAGTCAAATCCAACCCTGCAACCCTTTAAAAATTCAGCGAGAAGACATTTAGGTCTGGGTTTTGTGCATATTCAAAACTTTTGATGATCATTTTGAATAAAAGCTCATTTGCATCTTCTGCCTCCTACCGGAGATTATCAGTTAGAACAGAACCACTGAAACAGCAAAGTTCCTCTTAAAGCTGAAAAGTGTTTAGGCTTTTGGTGGTCTAACTGAGCCCAGACCACGCCCTCCCCCACCCCACTTGAGGAAAATGTGCAGAATAAAGACTGACTTCCACATAAGTCAGTTTACCTACTCCCAGGAAAAGAAGTTTCAACAGATGTGACATGCTTTCCTTGCATGGAAGCAGTCTTTGCAGCTATCCATTAATTTTTTTTTTTGTTACATTTGTACCCAGTGCTTTCCCACTCATGGCAGGCTCAATGCGGCTTACATGGGGCAATGGAGGGTTAAGTGACTTGCCCAGAGTCACAAGGAGCTGCCTGTGCCTGAAGTGGGAATTCAACTCAGTTCCTGAGTTCCCCAGGACCAAACTCCACCACCCTAACCACTAGGCCACTCCTCCACTCCACTATTCCAGGGCAAGTAAAACTACAGTCAACAGCCTTCAAATTACATTACTATGATGAACATTCCCCTTAGGCACAATTTCTTTGCTAAACACTTAAAATACATATATGATGATAGTTAGGTTCAGAGTAACAAGTAAGAAACTTGTTGGACGGACTTTGTGATTGGGAACTTTTTTAGTGGTTTTGTAGCTACTAGTATATGCTTTAGAACAGAATGGTTCTTCTAATAGTGGGAAAAGGAGGGAGGGTCGCCAGGGGTTTATTTATGACATTTGAATCCCACATTATCCCAAATAAGCTTAGGTTCAATGTGGCTTACACTCAAGAAACACATCAAAAATATGGAGTGGAGAAGTAGCCTAATGGTTAGTGCAGTGGCCTGAGAGCCAGGGGAATGGGGTTCAATTCCCTCTGCAGCTCCCTGTGATTCTGGGCAAGTCCACTTAACCCTCCACTGCCCCAGGTACAAAATAAGTACCTGTATATAATATGTAAACCACAAAGGCCATCCCCACCTTCCCATATTCTGTTTTTGTTTGTTTTATTTTTATTTAATAAACTGAATAGAAAGTAATTTTTTCATTGTGGCTATTTTATTTGTCCACTTTTACCCTGGGATATATGGGTGATTTTCTCTGCATTGGTTTTCTTCACTTTCAATATGGGAAGCCCTGTCACCACCATTGGTCACTTACCTGCTCTTGCTGTTGGTGTGTTTGTTTTCTTTTCTTTGATGCCTAGTTCAGACCTGAGCTGAGTTAGAGAACTGATTTAAATAGCAAGCAATTATAATAGCTTCTATTACCATGATTCAGAAAAATATATTTTTTTTTCCAGACTGAGAATTTCATGGCCTGAGACCTTCTGTGCATTCTGTCATGTTACCTTTATGGTGGTTATAAAAGCAGTTGTGAGGTACGAACACAGCCGAGGAGGCAGGATGAGCTTGCCAATTTCTCTGTCATCCCGTAAACAGCTAGCGATTGTGTGCTGGCAGAGAAGCTGCAGGCTGGAAATTTGGTGTTCCACTCTGACAACATAGAGTGCAGGGCCAGAGGCCAGGAACAAGCGAGAATCTCTGTGACCCCAGCAAATCGACATGATGGGACGCTGGGAAGAGCAAGAAACACTCATTAAAGTCTCTCAGGTTTTATGCATACTTCTGAAAGGCCAACAAATGATCACTCACTTATTTTTCTAAGGGCAGGTTTTGGTTAGTGTGTAATTCATTCTATGGAGCTACAAAAACACAGAGAATACAGGACGACCGAAACATATTTTGTTCAGTTTCAGCCCAAACTGAAATTGCTACCAAAACTGTCTAAATACTTTTGGCCGAAACTGTAGCTGAAACTAATTGACTGGTATCGGCCGAAACCGAAAACTAAAATTTGGTTGTGTGAATGTGAGCCAATGAAGCCCACTGAGGATTGTCAGAGCTTGCAGTCGGCAGCCCTCTGCAAACAATGGGAGAGCCATTTTAACAAGGACTTCTCAACAAGTATGGCACACTTAGAGGGGTATAATCGAAAGAGAAGGGCACCCATCTTTCGACACAAATCGAGAGATGGGTGTCCTTTTCTCAGGGTCGCCCAAATCGGCATAATCGAAAGCCGATTTTGGGTGCCCTCAACTGCAGTCCATCGCGGGGATGACCAAAATTCATGGGGGCGTGTCGGAGGTGTAGCGAACGCGGGACTGGGGCATGCTTAAGAGATGGGCGTCCTTGACCGATAATGGAGAAAAGAAGGGTGTCCCTGACGAGCATTTGGTCGACTTTAACTGGTCCATTTTTTTTTCATGACCAAGCCTCAAAAAGGTGCCCAAACTGACCAGATGACCACTGGAGGGAATCGGGAATGACCTCCCCTTACTCCCCCAGTGGTCACCAACCCCCTCCCACCCTAAAAAAAAAAATTTTTTTTTAATTTTTTGCCAGCCTCTATGCCAGTTTCAAATGTCATACCCAGCTCCCTGACAGCAGTATGCAAGTCCCTGGAGCAGTTTTAGTGGGTGCAGTGTACTTCAGGCAGGCGGACCCAGGTCCATCCCCCCCCCTACACTTGTGCTGGTAAATGTGAGCCCTTCAAAACCCACCTGAAACCCACTGTACCCACATGTAGGTGCCCCCCTTCACCCCTTAGGGCTATGGTAGTGGTGTACACTTGTGGGGAGTGGGTTTGGGGGGGCTCAGCACAGGAGTTATGCACCCGGGAGCAATTTCTGAAGTCCACTAGGGTGCCCGGTTGGTGTCCTGGCATGTAAGGGGGACCAGTGCACTACGAATGCTGGCTCCTTGGATGCCTTGGATTTGGTCGTTTTTGAGATGGGCGTCCTCGGTTTCCATTATGGGTAAAAACCGGGGATGACTATCTCGAAGTTCGCCCATCTCGACATTTAGGTCGACCATCTCTACAGTCGACTTAAATGTTGAGATTTGGGTGTACCCGACCGTATTATTGAAATGAAAGATGGACGCCCACCTTGTTTCGATAATACAGGTTTCCCCGCCCCTTAGCGGCACCGTCCTTACAGCTGGGCGCCCTTAGAGATGGTTGTCCCTATTCGATTATTCCCCTCTTAGGTTCCCAAGTCAACGTAGATGTAGCTAAATATCCTCTGAGACAGGAATTTTGTGAGAACGTGCAAAAAAAAAATCATGAATACCAACTTTTTATGCTTACCCAAACTGTGCACAAGTAAGAAGGTAGAATTGAGATATTTCCTGTTTTGTATTTAGTTATAAAACTGATTAAAGACAAACATGATATACATTCTTACTAAAATAGGGTAAAAGAGTCCAGACACTGTGCTATACACTGCGGACATTATACCAGTCTGATGCACAATCCATAATAAAAAGCACATTGATGTTACTGAATGCAAGGACTATATGCTCTGAAAAATTACAATTAAGAGCAATATAGTTCTCAAATTATTTTCTACTATATAAACTTCATTTCTTTGTAATATTTCCCTACTAAAACTATAAGCTAACCTGTATTTGTATTGAAAACAATCACTGCAAATTCCTCTCGCACAGAATCTAGCTTCTGCAAGCCACCAGGTTGATTAAAACACAGCATCTTTATCATACCCAAAAGAGGCTGGAAACTCTTTGGAATCAACCAAATAGCATCTAAGCCAGAATATATATATAATTTATATAATGAAAGACCATATTTCACCGCCAAACAAAATAACCTCCACCTACATGGACCTCAGCTAACAAAAACTGAAACTAAAAGCCACAGTGGTTTTACAATGGCTGACTTTGTGCCACATTTGGAGTGACAGCTGATGTCTTATCTCTGCAGAGTGGCTAATTCCTAAGGAACTTATCATCCCAAATTTATAGACTTAAATTCCTGCTAAACCTTTATAGTAAAAGCATTTAATTGGCACAGTCTACTCTATAAACTACTATGCACAATCATAACTGCATTACTTGCAATCACATTACACACACAAAAAAAAAGAATGCAGAGAGTAGCAGCCCCCTCCCCCCAAGACTACCATATAATTCCTGATGGTCTAGGTCAGTGGTTCCAAAACCTGGTCCTGGAGGCACCCCAGCCAGTCAGGTTTTCAGGATACTCACAATGAATATTCATGAGAGAGATCTGCATGCACTGCCTCCACTGCATGCAAATCTATCTGCTGTACTGTTAAGTCAGCCACTGTTTGATGTTTGTTCATTAACCAAAAGGCATTTACACACTTGCTACGATTAGCATAGGTAACAACAATTTTTATGTCCTTTTTTTGTCTCCACAAATATGGTAACCCTAATGACAGCTCTGCTCTCAAAATGGCTGCAGTGACCTCTTGAGGCAGTCTTGCAAGGTTGCCACCAGAGGTCATGGAGATGGCTGCTATTTTGAGAGCAGAGCCAGAATGGGGATCACTCCTGACCTCACTACACACCTGGACTGCCAGGGATTGTAAGATAGGCCCGAGGGAGGGGGGCGCACCTACAGGTGGACAGGGGGAAGGGAGGGAGACAAAACAGGGTAAAGCAGAAATTGTTGGCTTCCACGGTTTATTTCTGACCTGAAGAAGGAGGGTTACCTTCGAAAGCTAATCAAAAAATGTATTAAGTTAGTCCAATAAAAAAGGTATCATCTTATTTTATTTTCTCTGTTTTGTTTTATTTCTATTTATTGGCGTCCACAGAAAACATACAATTTTGGCTGAAACCAAAACCATGGGTGTAGCCTTTTGGCAAAAACTGAAACCGGGCAGAAAAGGGACTTTGAGTCAGTTTTGGCACCATGACCAAAACTGAAATTCAGTCAGCCTGTAACAGAGATATTACTAATGTTACTCTTGTAACTATCTACCTTCAATGTTGACACTGTCTGTTCTTTAGTTTCAGCCTAGCAGTATTATGTTACACCATTGGTTTTCTAACTTAGCTGAAACTGGCCTCTGTTGATCTATGGTACCAAGAGCTGTCATTCACTACTGTTCTATGATTTTTTTCCCCCTGTTTTTATACCCCATTTCTAATTCAGCTAAGCCGTCAGAGTGACAGACCTCAGCCAGGGGCTATAAATTAAACTCACTTTAGAAGGTGGAGTTTGGTCCTGAGATATCACTAATGAGAAACATTTCCCCTTTGACCAGGGGCTTTGAATACTGTCTCTGCTATAACCCCAGCCTTGGAGAGCATAATCAGACAGTCCTGTGTCACTAGACTTGACCAGCATTTATAACTTTTATAAAATACAATGGGCAAGTTATCCCCCCCAAAACATCATCAGGTTTATGTTTAACCAAACATGGTTAAAGAAAGAACAGATTACAGAAGTACTAAGTGTACATTAACATTAAGATAAATACTCTCTCATTTCCATTCATAGTCATGAGTAACTGTTAATTGAAAACTTGTCCAGATACAATGAGCTCTGGAAAAACATTTGAGATATTGTTTTAAGCTTTCCTTTTTTCTTTGTGTCCTTTATCCTGTGGTCTTGTTTCATTTATCATCTCTTCAAAGACAGAGAAGACAACTTGTGTAGTTATGTCAGACTGTCTTTAGCACTGGCTTAAGGCAGCTCATCAAGTAAGTATGTTCCACTCAAATAAAGAGTTCATCACCATACCCATTCTATAACCGACTGTGAGAAATGCATTCCTCTTGATGGTCTCCCACCTTACAATAGGATTGTAGTCCCCACAATGATTAAAATCAAGATATTCTGGCACCATTTTCTGAATCAGACCCATAAACTTGTCACGACCTAACAAAGACAGATAAAGAGGCTCATTTTCAAAGCACATAGACTTACAAAATTATATATGCCCCTAAGTCTCCAGGCATGAGAGGGTACAAACCTGAAATTGGTTCAAAGAATGCAAGTGCCAAGGAGGTTTAATGACAGGAGGTGAAGTGACGTCAAAAAAGCTGAAGCTGGTTCCCCCAGTAGCCAGCATCTTGGTTTGTCCAAAAAAACTATCAAGTGCGCCATCCATGTTGTCGTGGTGCTTGTTATTTTCTCTGTTATAGCCTTGAGAACTTCAGAACTTGGGCACTGTTCTGCCCACTCCACTACTGTCACAGAGCCGAGCTGAGCCAGCTGTAGGGGGGGTGGCGGTGACTGACGAGCTGGACTGGGCATCCGAGCTGCTCCAGCCCGAGGCTATTGTTTTTACGCAGAAATTCTACATAAAAATAATAGACTCGGGCTGCAGCAGTTCAGATGCCCAGTCCAGCTCGTTGGTTGCTGCCGCCCCCGAGTGCTCGCATTCCCCTGAAGCCCGGCCCAACTCGGTGACAGCAATGGCGTGGGCAGCAGCTCGTTTGCTTATGCTGGCAATAAAGATCTTTACTGTCATCATAAGCAAAAAATAAAGGCATATAGTGCAGCACTGAAATTCACAATACAACATTGCAAATAACAAAGCAAGCTCTGGAGCACTGACAAAAACATTGTGAATATAACCCTCCTCCCCTTCACAGACCCCTCAAAACTCCCCAAACTCCCCCATCCCCTCCTAACAGAGAGAATGCAAAACAATATACACTTCACAAGTTTGCTATTATATTCAATAGTGTTTGCTACTGTTGTGGACAAACCAATATGGCACAAGCTCTGCCCACTGCTTCAGCCCAGATAATGGGCCAGATAACGTCATGCCACCTTCTGTCATTTAACCTCACTGGGCGGTGTTCTGATATAAAATTGGGCAGATTATCAGCTGTAAGCACATGTTTTATTAAATCAGGGGAACATATATAATAGGCAATGCAACTATGTGAGCGATGCAACTTCAGAAAGAAAGTATAGTCTCCATCAGTCAGGTATCAGAGATACCACTGGTCTTGTAAAGTGAAAATTTTGAATCAGATTCTGGAGTTCCATATAGATATTACCACCACTTTGGATCCAATGGACCTATTCATCTTAGGGTTCAAGGTGAAATTTATTTGTATCCGCCTTGGAATTTCCTTTCCTTGAGTCATGCAAGAACAGACCAGACTAATAGTTTGCAACCACCTAATAGCAGATGGAGGTAGAGATACTGAACTCTTCCAGTGACATCACCAGTATAAGAACTACTTTAGTCTGGAACTCTTCAGTATGCCAATACAAAAGCAGAACCGAGAACTAACTAGACTCACCTTGCATCCCAATCAGGAACCACTGCTGCATATTTCATAAGAACATAACATAAGAATAGCCATTCTGGGTTAGAACAATGGTCCATCCAGCCCAGTATCCTGCTTCCAGAAGTGGCCAATCCAAGTCACAAGTACCTGGCAGAAACTCAAATAGCAGCAACATTTCATGCTTCCCCTATGTCTCAATAGCTGACTAAAAGCTTGAATCTCCCCACTGGGGAATCGAACTCTGGGCTCCCGCGTGACAGGTAGGGATACTCACCACTATACTAACATATACAAAAATGCAAATCCCCAAATTAACCCAGTGCCATGGTCTTACAGTGTGGGTGCACGACTGGTCTAGCAGGACTCAGGAAAAGGAAATGAGAAAGTATGAATAAATTTCACCTTCCTTATCCTGCTAGACCAGTCCAGACCAATGGGATATACAAAAGCAATCCTTACTTAGAGGGGAAAGCAAGGCCCCCTGAACTATTGCTCTGCCAAAGGCCACATTGTCCCTGGCTAGTACATCGATCTTGTAATGCTTCACAAAGAATTACAGGAAAAACTACGTTACCACCTTGTAAATGTCGTCTGGAGTGACCACCTGAGTTTCCAACCAGGAAGTTACTTGAGCCCTAGTAGAATGAGCCCACAGACTAACCATAACAACCTTCTGATGAATGATATAAACCACCTTAATTACAGTCTTAATTTACCATGCTATGGAAGACTTAGAGACAACCTGCCCCTTGTGTGGCCCCTGGAATAAAATGAACAACTTGTTCAACATTCAAAGAGAGTTGGTAACTTCCAGATAATACAACAGAACCCTGCAAACATCTAACTGATTAACATAAAAGAGATCAGCCAAAAAGGACAAGAAAAGGTCCCTGTAAGATGGCTTTAAGGGTGACCATCTTCAGGGGGGATCTCTTCAAAGACTTGAATGGTGGACCCACAAAGATACTGAAGACCAAATTAAGGTCCCACTGCAGCACGATTGTGCAGTGTGGCGGACAAGTGTGCTTAATCCCATGCAAGAAGTATACAATATCTATCTGCACCAGTGTTCAAAGATCTGCTAGATCCAGATATACACCAAGGATGTAACACAGTAGCATAGTATCTAACATAGGGATGTAAACTGTCTTTGGCTCTTGAGCAGAGTAGAAATGGCTGAAGCCAAGTAACTTGCTCCTCAAGTGACACCTTTCAAGGGACAGGCTGTAAGCCAGAAGGGATCCAGGTCCTCCATTATGATTGGGCCCTGCGCTAGAAGTCCCCAGGCCTGCAGCAGAAGCAGAAGTTGAGGACCCACTAGTAGGTGCACAAACCTGTGTACCACAGCCACCAGAGCCAGTCCAGAGCACAAGAAGTGTCTTGCCACTCTGGAGGATCTTGTTGATCAGGGGCCAGGAAGGAGGTTGGCCCAGCGGGCATCAACACCTTTCTGCGAACTGGTTCGAGTCCCACTGCAGCTCCTTGTGATTCTGGGCAAGTCATTTAAACCTCCATTGCCCCAGGTACAAAATAAGTACCTGTATATTATATGTAAACTGCTTTGATTGAAACCATAGAAAGGTGGTATATCAAATCCCATCCCCTTTCCTTCCTGCCATTGAAGAACAGATAGCACTTCATGTTCCAATGCAATTCCATCAGGTCGAAGTACATAGGGCTCCAGCAATCCACCAGGAGCTGAAAAGGCTGAGGAACTCAGCAGCTGCTTCCCTAGGTCTAGGGTATTCTGGCTGAGAAAATCCATCTGTATATTCTTTGTTCTCATAGTGTGCATCACTGAGAAGGACAACAGGTGCAACTCTGCCCATCTGCAAATCCAGCCAGCTTCCAGTGTCATTGCTGCACTGTGGGTCACCCTTGCCACTATGGCACTGCTGAACATCACCTGGACCGCCTTTCCCTGTAACATGGGAAGGAACCATAGTGGCAATAAGCAAATGGCCCTTATTTACAAGCAATTGATAGACCAAGATGCTTCCAATTGGGACCACTGACCCACTGCAAGCCTCTCTAGTCCAGAGGGACCTCCTTGATCAGGTGGCTGGGTTTGTCCTACCAAATATAACTTTGATGGAAAAGTCTGGAATGCAGAAGACGGGTATAACAGCAGCTTCCTCTGCATGGGATGCATTTGGGACCCTGCACAGGCCACCACCTCCAGAGTTGTTGCCATGGACTCAAAATGTTGGAGATAGTACCAGGTTTGGGGAGCCTTCTGTGTACACAGCTCTCTCTTCTGACATCACCATGCGCTCTTCAAGGAAAAACATGGTTCCTTGACTGGTGTCAAAGTGTACTCTGGGATATATGAAGTCCTGGATAGTACTAGATGATTCTTGGCATAATTCACTATCCAACCAAACCTCTCCAAGACATGTCACATTCATCATAGCCGCCTTTGAATTCACTTCTGAATCAGTCTATATCAGTGGTTCTCAACCTTTTTTCAGTTGGGACACATCTGACTGACAATGCTCGGATTTGTGGCACACTGCATACATGACCCTCACAGACCTTTGGTCTGATACAGTATACAAGTTCTTATGAGTTAAATATAAACATGCTCTGCAACTACAAAAACCCAATCTCCTCCCAACAACAGGAGCAGATCATAACTAGCACATTCTGTCCATGGAAGTTACCACACACACAAAAAAAATATGATTCTCATGTCATCTGAGTAATAGCAACATAAATCTCCTTACTACCAGGCATACTGTGAATTAATACAAAACCTGAAAAAAATCCTAACTTAACATACATTTAGCAAGCCTTTTTGCAAAGCTCATGTTTGGGCACTGAAGAACAGGTGCCAATCCATGCTTTCACTTGCAAATTTGTTCAGATGTGTTCACATGTCTTTTACCTCCCATCTGTCTTTGAAAGTTGCAGGGGCTTCCTTCTGGTTGCAAAATAAGATAAAACTTCCAGAGATGGAAAGGTGATAGAACCAGAGGGCACAAATTGAGGTTGAAAGGGGGCCGACTCAGGAATAATGTCAGAAAGTATTTTTTCACGTAGGTTACTGACGTCAGATGGGCGCGGGCCCAGGAGGAGAGAGACGTGCGACCGAAGCTGGGCGAAGACAGGCATTAGCTTTTCTTCTTGCCCGTGCAGCGCCTTCGGACAGAGGAGAGAGGCGCTGCACGGGCCCGGTAAGAGGGAGGGGGGCCCGGTGGAGGGGGGGAATGGCGGCAACGACCCCAAGAGGGGGCGGGGCACGGGGCGGAGGATGTCGGGAGGCGGAGCTGAGGGGAGACAGAGTAGTGAGGAAGGGAGGGGGGCCACGGCTGCTAAAGGTATGTTTTGCTTTTTAATTTATAATGCAGGGGGAAACAACGACCTCGGGCGGGGGGGGGGGGGGGCAAGGATGGCCATACAGGACGCTCCTCACGAGCGCCTTTGCCCCCTCCTGACCCTTTTTTTATTTTTGTTTTGATTTGGGAGCCACGTGCTTGTGTTTTGACTGTTTGTGGCATGCGCAGAGCAGCTAACATAACGCTTGACTGTTCTGCGCATGCTTTAGGGGCCGGTTACCGACATGGATTACGATTCTTTGATACATTGTACTTTTCAATACTGATCCAAGCATGTGTGACTTGTTTTTTTTGGTGCATTCTTCGTTTTTTTAAAATCGTTAGGGACTTTAACCATTTAGATTTTTTAACGTTTGCTTGATGCATCTGCCTCTAAGTAGGAAAGCTGGTGCTGGGCAGACTTCTACGGTCTGTGCCCTGATTGAGGCTGAATAGATCTGGATGGGCTGGAGTGGAGCTATTCAGAGGCTTTGACAACAAATTCAGAAATTTTAGAACAAGGCCAGTGCTGGATAGACTTCTACAGTTTATGCCCTAAAAAAGGCAAGGATAAATCAAGATCAGGTATACATATGATGTATCACTTCATACCATATGCAATGAGTTTATATTATTGGGCAGACTGGATGGACCATACCGGTCTTTATCTGTTGTCATCTATCATCATACAACAGTAGCACTAATTCCTATGATTCACATAAAATGAACCCTACCTAAGAATAGGCTGCACTACAAATATTACATACGGCCTTTATAACACCAACATACCTACTAATTGTAGTAAGACTGCTACAGAGTTCTACGTAGAAACTACATGCAAAGAGAATACCATACCTTAGTCACTTGCAAAACACAGACAAAACCTCAACAAATATAGAACAAGGGATCACAAATTAGAAATAGAAATATAAAGAAAAAATTGAACTGGGAACCCCAAGAAGTCAAACTAGGTATGTATCACAACACAGGAGAAATAAAAACAGAAATGCATTTCCTCTTGTTCTGAACAAAACACAAAGACATCAGTGATGCACATTTCCCAAAGTTAACATATTCCACCTAAGAAATTCAAAATAAAACACCTTTTTCTACCTTTGTTTTCTGCGCATTTTATTTTTCCAAGCAAGCTGATCCCAGTTTCTCTTTTCCTGTCTTCTCCTCTCTTTCCAGTGAGTGCTGTTCATTTGTCCTTTCTCCACTTTCCTCCTTTCTTCTTTCATATCTGACATACTTCCTCTTTCTTGTCTGCTCACTCAAATTTTACCCTGTCACTCTTCAGTTCCCCATTTTTGTTTCACTTACCTCCTATCTCCTCCTCTCATCCCCTCTCTTGTCTCACTCCTTCCCTGACCTCCTATTACCTTCTCTTTCACCCACTCCCCATTACTACACTTCTACCCACTGTACTCAGCACTTTACTCCTCTAACTCATTTCCTTGTAAACACCCATGGTCTCTCCCACATGGTTCCACCATGCCAAGCATCTCCCACCCTGCCCCTTCCCACATCACATCCTTGTAACATAACATCTCCACTCTCTTTTCTCCACCTACACTTGAAGCCCGGCATCTCCCGGTTTCCTTTCCCTTCCCTTCCCTTCCACACCTGTGGTCCATCAATTCCCTGTCCCCTTCCCCTTCATCCCTATGGTCCAGCAACTCTCTGTCTCTTCCTCGCCATCCCTATGGTGCTGCAACTCCCTGTCCCCTCTCTGCCCCTTCCACCTTATAGTTCAATAATTCCATGTCCCCTCCCCCTTCCTCCCTTTGGTGCAGCAATTCAATGTACCCTCTCTCTCTTTCCTTCCCCCTTCTGGTCCAA
The DNA here is from genome assembly GCF_901765095.1 of Microcaecilia unicolor. NCBI lineage: Eukaryota > Metazoa > Chordata > Amphibia > Gymnophiona > Siphonopidae > Microcaecilia > Microcaecilia unicolor. The sequence continues at coordinate 330,923,817 of NC_044033.1, read as the reverse complement.
CAGCCTCCTGACCCTTCTCTCTCTCTCCTATCAAAAAAGTTCAGCTTCAATGTTCAGCAGGGCAGCAGCTCGGAGGGGAGGAAGGTCACAGGATGCAACTACAAAACATCCCGATGCTGTGCTCTTTTTGGGTTGTGTAAGTGGCAAACTGTGTGCCAGCGGTGAAAGCCTGTAAAGTGTGGTTTACCACCTACACAACCCAGGAAGGAGGCACAGCATCAGGCTTTGTGCAGCAGTTAGTCCAAGGAAAAGAACATGAGTTGTTATAGAATTGTGCAAACATCACAATCTCTTACCTGAAAGACAACCTGCAGCTAGATGTGGCACACTAAGGTTACTTCCTGTTCCGGGGCAGAAGAAGCTGCAGCAAACGAGCAAAGTTAGCGAACTCGGAGCCGACAGGTGCGTGCCGCGGCACCCCCCCCAGCGGCGTGCACCCGGGGGGGGGGGTGTCATTTCGCCGGGGGGGGGGAGGTGTCATTTCACAGGGGGGTGCGCTGCACCCGGGGGGGGGGGGGGGGAAGGCGCATCGGCGATCCGCCCCGGTTGTCATCCAGGCTAGGAACGCCACTGTTGCTCAGGTCTCTGCTTGAAAGAGCATCTAAACTCACAATTCTGATGGTCTCTGCAGAGGAAATAGGCAGCCAGTGAGGTAAGTTGGATCAGCATTGGAATGGTATCAGGTCACTCTGTGGAACAAAACATATGCACTGTTTCGGGGTGATAGACTTAGAAGTAATGTCAGGAAATTCTTTTTCATGGAGAGGATGGTCGATGCCTGGAATGCTCTCCCTGAGGGAGGTGGTAGAGACAAAAACAGTGACAGAATTCTAAAAGGCGTGGGATGAAAACAGAGGAACTCTATTTAGAAAATAGATGGTAGAAAAAAAATATATATTTTTTAAAAAGCCCTTTAAATGGCTGCAGGGGTGGATGTGTGAGTGACGCTTGGACAGCTACTCTGGCTGTAAAGAACTAAGGCCCATGCCGGGCAGACTTTGTAGGTCTGTGTCTGTATATGGCAATCCAGTTTAGGATAAGCTGGAAAGGGCTTCAATGGCAACTTCAGCAGCTGGAACCAAGGACAGTGCTGGGCAGACTTTTATGGTCTGGGTCTCACAAATGACAAGATGATTTGGATAGGCAGGAGTGGGCTTTGATGACAACTCCAGTAGGTGGAACACAAGGATAGAGCCAGGCGAACTTCTACGGTGTATGTGCCAGAAACACCAAAGAAAGGCTCGTGAAAAAGTATATAATATCATATTCATTGTTGATTTAATCATGAATTGATGAGTGTGACTGTTGGGCAGACTGGATGGACAGTCTGCCCAACTGATGAGTATTGCCTGTAAGGAGAGTGATATTCTAGCTGTAATGACAGTGTTATGAACATAATGAAGAGTAATGAGCAAAACTGAGTTCAATTCCCACTTCAGGCACAGGCAGCTCTTTGTGACTCTGGGCAAGTCACTTAACCCTCCATTGCCCCATGTAAGCCGCATTGAGCCTGCCAAGAGTGAGAAAGTGCGGGGTAGGGAACTGAGGAACTGAGTTCGATTCCCACTTCAGGCACAGGCAGCTCCCTGTGACTCTGGGCAAGTCACTTAACCCTCCATTGCCCCATTGCGCGGGGTACAAATGTAACAAAACAAAAAAAAGATGAAGTGGCAGAAGCATGAGATGATGAAGAGGAAGAAAAAGAGGAGGAAGATGGGAAAACTGTGAAGAACAGTGAAGTCAATTAAGGAGAATTTGTATTTGTCAAATACTGTACAAAGAAGAGGGAAAGATTTTATGTAGAATAGATTGTTGCTGTTAGAACTGATGATGACATAGTGGAGCTGTCATTCCTGCATAAATAGGATCACAGAGGACATGTTTTTCATTTCCCTGACAATGAAGACAGACGCTGAGTTGACAGCTCACAAGTTGGCAGCAATGATCATTGATGTTTGAAACCGTGTTCACTTTGTGTTGTCAGTTGCTGCAGAATGATCAAACATATAAACAGCAAGTGACCGACTCACCTGCAAATGCGCAGTACAGACTTCCCTCTCTGCCCCGCCCTCGCGTCAAGACATCATGACAGCAGAGGGCGGAACAGAGAGGGAAACGGAGTTGGACTGTCGGACGCCGCTGCTGCCGCCTGGAAACGAACATCGCGCGAACCAACCTCCACCCTCACCCCCATCCCCGCCGCTGCTCCCGCCCCCCTCCGTATCGGGCCCCCTGCACTGACCTGACAGTGCCTCTCACCTCCGTGTGGTAGCGCTGCAGGCAGCATCAGAGCGATCTGCTGCTGCCTGCAGCGCTTTCACACGGAGGTGAGAGGCGCTGTCAGGTCAGTGCAGGGTGCACGGCACGGAGGGGGGAGGGAACGGCGGCGAAGAGGAAGGGAAAGGCAGGGGGGAGAGGGCATGGTTGCTGGACATGGGGTGCGAGCAGGGCAGATAGGAGGGTTGCTGGACATGGGGGGAGGGGGGAGGCCAAGGGAAAGAGGGTTGCTGGATATGGGGGGGGAGGATCAGTGGACGAGGTGAGGCCAGGTGAGAGAGGAGGGCTGCAATACTCGCCCGTTTTTACGGGCTTAACGGCTAGTTATTGTATAATAGTGCACACCAGCAATCCTCTCTTTTCTGAGTTTACTGAAAATTATCTCTAGCTTGGACATGATTTATGATGGTTGTGGACTGGACAACTTTTCAGTTGCATTGGACAGCTATTCAAAACTATGCACGTGATTGTCTTTCTGTTACTATGAAAATTTGCATTTTGGAATTATCTATTTTCATACAAATGTTGTTGTTGTTTTGTTTTTTGATTACTTGGTATGGACTGACCATTCAGCATGGGTGTGCTCACAGTGCAGTTGCAAGTGGTTAAACTTAATTTTGCAATATTCTAACCCACTCTAAAGTTGATATCCAAAATTTGTCATTTCGTTACCACTGATGTTCTTAGCTTCCTAAAAACTATAGCAGTCTAAAATAAACACAAAAGCATCACAACCAGGGTCAACTGCAATGTGCCAAAATCATGTGTGTACAAATATATTACTACTCTGATAAAATATAGCAGAATGCTAATATCTTTGTTGCTCTACTACTCATGAAATTCCCCTAATAAAAAAAAAGGGAAAAGCAAGTCTATACTTAAATGACGATGATGTAACCGATACCTATGTAGTGTCACATGGCTAATCAAAATTGTTACATCAGGTGGTCTTAGGCAACTACAGCTGCCCATCCGGACACACTTCCATGCACATCAAATGACATACTAAAGACACAATCATATAAAACAGTTAAACGATGATATAATAACTGGACCATGTAATAGCATAAATTTATGGAAAACTTAAATTGTAACAATTCAAGGAAAGCTGGATACTGTCACATTATCCAAGGACAAGAGCACCAACATGCAGCAAGGCTTATAATTTTATAGAAGAAAAACAATAAAATTGTGCTAATTTTTTATCAAGCAGCTGTAGCCAACCTTCTCTACTCACTGACAGTTTTTGGTTTTTAGAAAATCAGTTATTATAAAGAGATCCTAAAACCTCCAGTACACCACTTGGCAAACATTTAACACCCCCCCCACCAAAAGAGGATAAAATTATATACAGTAGTATTACTGGCACAGCACACACATGGGAGCTAGAATCAGCATGTAGTTATTCTAAGCACAATTCTACCTGCACAGGGGTTTCCAGTGTGTAGATATGCTCCCCGCGACTGTTGTAAAACTTTATCAGTGCACTCTTCAGCATGGAGCCACAGCCAAGTTCCACTAATGGGCTGAGCTTCTCCATTCCTGCTACAGCCAGGAGATCTCCCTGAGTGCACCACTGGACAACAACATCTGGAATCACAGAAGCAAAAAGCATCAGGGGTGAGGTTCTATGACACCACTGAAAAGCATAGGACAACATTTAGCATATCATTTTTTCACTGCGTTCTTTCTGAATCATCACGTTGTGTAGAACATATGGGTGATATATTCAGACCTTGGCACCTGTTTCTCAGGCTTACAGTAAAATCAATATTCACAAACACCAATGGGGGGAAGGGGAGAATGCAAAACCAATATTTACTATCTCTATCATGCCACAGCAAAACCGGTGGATGGGATTGAGCGTGCAGGCTTATTAGTATCCCAAGGGAATGGACTCTCTAGCCAAGGCATATTACTGCAATGGTTGAGTTACAGGAAAAGATAGGGCTTGGTTAGGGAAAAATCCCTGGTAGTTGTAACAGAAAGTTCATGGTACCTTGATTGTGGTGACCCCCCCCCCCCCCTCCCCGCATCATAAATGACAGAAAACAGGGTTGAGGGCAGGTTCTAACTATAACTAGATTGATAGCTTAGATGTGAAGGTATTCTCTGTAGAAAGAAGATTAGCAAGCATACAAGTGGCTGATGACATTGGATGGTGCCCAAATAGAGTTGTTCTTATAGAGATCAGAACTAATGTAAAATTCAGAGAATGTGCCACCTTTCCTGTGCACAGCAATTCCCTTCACTTCTTCAGTTAGTCTAAAGTTTGGAATCAACTACCGGAAAGGGCAGACTGTGTGCCTAATTAATCCTATCGTGTATGAGAACCTGCTACACGTAAGTAACGTTGCTTTCTCTGTAGACAAGCAGGATTGAATCAGGCAAACAAATGGGTCATTCTCAGGGTTTTGAAATAAAGTCCCACTTTTGAGGAACAATTCACTCACCATATGTTTGTGAGAGTTTAACAGTTTATACAGTACAGTCTCGACTATCCAACGGAAATCGGACTGACCCACTGCCGGAGAAGTGAAAAGTCAGATAATACAGAAAACACTGCATAAACCCCTCAAACAATGTATAAATAAAGGCATAGAGTTCCCGATTTTCAAAAATTGTTCTAAAAGAAAGATTTTTAATAGAAATAAATGCAATGATGTCATGAAAGGTCTATGAGATATGTAAGATGGCTGAATTAGCAAAGGTCAGATAATCAAGACTATACTGTATTGCTTAGCACTGCTTGATCAAAGACAGTATCCTTACAGAGAAAACAATGACAGATAAAGATCACATGGCCGATCCAGTCTGCCCATCCATACCAGCTACTAAGTTCTGCAATCCCTTCCTCTCTCTCAGAGATCATCAGTATGTGTCCCTTGGTTTTTCAGATTCAGATATTGTCCTCATCTCACAACCTCCACTTCAAAACTGTTCCATAGATCCACCATCATTTCCGTAAAGGAATATTTCCTTAGATTACTCCTGAATATACCCATTTCATCTTTACCCTAAGATCCCTGGTTCTAGAGCTTCCTTTTCACTGAAAGTTATCTACTTCCCATGCATTTGCACCATGGAGATATACATATTTATATCTTTAAGTCTCCATATGCATTCTGCTGAAGTCCACTGACCTTTTAGTAGCCACTTTCTAGACAGACTCCATCCTGTTTATATCCCTTTGAAGGTGTGGTCTCCAGAATTACAAACAGTGCTCCAAATGAGGTCTCACCAGAGACTTACACAAAGGCACAGCTTCTTTTCCGCTGACCATTCCTCTCTCTAGGCATCTAAGTATCCTTTGTTTTGGCTGTTACCTCTTCTACCTGTTCAGCTTCCTTAATGATATTAGATATGATCCACCCAGATCACACTTTCATGCACAGAAGTACTTCACTCACTGGCCTTGCTGAGTTTAAAGGGGGTCTGGACAGATTCCTGAAGGAAAAGTCCATTGATCGTTATTAAATTTTGGGATTTTGCCAGGTTCTTGGGGCCTGGATTGGCCACAGTCGGAGATGGAGTGCTGGGCTTGATGGACCTTTGGTCTTTTCCCAGCGTGGCAGTGCTTATGTACTTTTATACTGTACCACTCTTTGGGTTTTTGCATCCTAAATGCATGACCCTGTAGTTTTTTAGCACTAAATCTTAGGTGCCATACTTTAGATCATTCCTCAAGCTTTGCTAGATCCCTTATCATGTTATCCACATCCACATCTTCAAGGGTATCCATACAGTTGCAAAATTTTGGTTTCATCTGCAAAGAGGCAACATACCTAAGGGCCCTTTTTCAATATAATTTACAAAACTATTGAAAAAAAAAAAAACCAGACCAAGGCCCAATCCCTGTGGCACATTATTAGTAAATCACCTGCCCCCAGAGTAAACACCATTTACCACTACCCTTTTCACCTACCACTTACTAAATTTCTGAGCCAGTCATTTACTTTCAGGCCTGTATCAAGGGTGCTCAGTTTATTTATTAATCACTTATATGGAACTGTGTCAAAGGCCTTGCTGAAATCTACGTATTTTAGTTTAGGTTGTATGCATATTTGAAATATCATCTTCCATACCTAATATATCAAAGCAGTTTGCAAAGATCATGATAAATATATAAGACTTAAATACATAAAATTCCTCAATATTAAGACAGGCACATGGTAGCTGTTTGGATGCAATGTTCTTATTATTGCAATCTTGAATCTGTCCTTCTGGACTGAGTGAATTGAGGAAGCAATAAATGCTAGACCACTAAAATCCCACAATCCTTAATGCAGGCATAACACCAAAATACGATCCGTATTGGGTCTTCGATAAGTTCATTTCCTACATCCCTTCTTGTGGCGCATTGTGTTTCTTCTAATGTACTAATAATGATACACAGCATCTGGAGATCACTGGATATCTTTTTGAAGGTGCAGTCTCCAGAATTCATAGAAAAGGGTAGAAGACGCTTGAATGCCCCCTAAAGAACTAATAGAAGCAAAAATGGTGCTGGAATTCAAAAGTGAGTGGGATTAACACACTGGATCTCTAAGGATGGGATCCAAGCATAGAATGATTCAGCTCAAAACTGCTGTGAAATGATTTATGCACTTCTAAGAAATCATGGAGACAGTAACCTATACTGCACACAGGGACAACCCTAACTGTGGTCACTGGGTTAGATTGTAAGCTCTTTGAGCAGGGACTGTCCTTCTATGGTAAATTGTACAGCACTGCGTAACCCTAGTAGCGCTTTAGAAATGTTAAGTAGTAGTAGTAAATCTCTCTTATCTGCACCCTTCTCCTCCACTGCTAACTCCAGACTCCGTTCCTTTTATCTTGCTGCACCATATGCCTGGAATAGACTTCCTGAGCCGGTGCGTCAAGCTCCATCTCTGACCGTCTTCAAATCTAAGCTAAAAGCCCACCTTTTTGATGCTGCTTTTAACTCCTAACCTTTATTCACGTGTTCAGAACCCTTATTTTATCATCCTCACTTTAATATTCCCTTATCTCTTGTTTGTCTGTCCTAATTAGATTGTAAGCTCTGTCGAGCAGGGACTGTCTCTTCATGTTCAAATGTACAGCGCTGCGTACGTCTAGTAGCGCTATAGAAATGATAAGTAGTAGTAAGTAGTAGTACCATACTGGTTAAGGCTGGATAGGCTATATTAGTCTTTTTTCTGCCATCATAGAATACTATGTACCGCTGCTAGTTTGCAGCCTAAAACATGCTAAGAGTAACCTCAATGAAGGGAGGAAAATGACAATACAGGGAAAATACTTCAAATTGCAAAAGGTTGACCTAATAATTGTATTACACAAAAATGTATATGTATGCAATGTCAAATTAAAGTATTAAAGGGATTATGATACTCCACAATGGAATATGCTCTAATGAGACAAATAAAGCAGTAATTTGAACAAAAAGGGAAAATATAATAACTGCCTTGAGCTGCTCAAACTGCAGGAATTGTCTTCTGAAAAGGGTGGTGATTAAGCTGCAATTATCCTTGCAGGGATAGCATTAGCCATGGTTTTGATCACTGAGTCACACAGGAAGTATTTTACATTAAGCCTGATCAGATTACAACTTCACAGTCTTCTCTATTCCAAAATAAAATCTGAAAGAATAACAGGAGAATTTAAAAAAAAAAAAAAAAAAGGAAATTACTTTATTTATTTATTTGGATTTATTTACCACCTTTTTAAGGAATTTACTCAAGGTGGTGTACAGCAAGAATAAGTCAAACATAAGCAATAGACAATTACAGCAGTAAAAATATGCAAATAACAATACAAGGTTTGGCATTATGTGTAAGCAAAGATGAAACACATAGATAGCTAGGACAGAGTAACAGGAATAAGAAAACAAGGGGACTAATTTAAAGTTGCACATGAGGTAAGAAAGGTACTTGAAAATTATCTTAGCTAGGGTAGGAGTGGATAAATATGGTTACGTTCCTTCTGAATAGATGGTAGGAATTAATTGTTTTTGAATTTAAATAAACCATAGATCTTACTTTTGAGTCCTTCTACTGTTTTGAAAATGCCAGCCTCTTTTGAGGTTTTGATGACATTATTTAATATTAGACCCATTCTAATTTGTGCCAAAATGCCACACCATTGCTGCACAATCTGCTACTTAATAAAGCAAAATATTGTGTTGTATTATTATTTCGTGTATATGATTTTCTTATCATGAGTCAATAAACTGTAAACGTTTCCAACTAAAACAGTCAAAAAGGAAACCAAGAAGAATTTAATCTTATATATTTATTTAAATATTTTAAAGACACTGGCTTCAAAATTGATTGTTGAAAGAATATGGAAAGTTTTAGGATAAAAATGGCATTTGTTTAATTCCTGGCTATGAATATTAGGATTGACAAAACCCTCCATCCCCAACTTGGAACTTAAAAAATATTTTAGAAAAATCTAAAATGCTCCAAAGCAAATAATTTAACTATACCCTACTTCTTAAAAAAAAAAAAAAAAAGAAAGAAACCTGTTAAAAGGCCTTGAACTGCTGTTCAAAGCTCAATAAACTCCTTTTATGCTGGATTTTAGGCTTGTCCCACACTTTTCAACAATAGAAAAGTACAATCTTTTGTCTGATTTTTATTTAAAGACACCTGGTCTACTATGGTCTCTATTGCAACCTCGCTATCGGGACACCATATCTTCCTTCTTTTGGTGATATCTTTTAAAGATGCTGTGTTCCGAACCATGTGCATTTGCACAACTGTTGGCCTTCCCCCAGTTTCTAGCTTAAAGCTGCTCTATTTCCTTTTTAAATGCCAATGCCAGCAGCCTAGTCCCACCCTAGTTAAGGTGGAGCCCATCATTCTGGAACAGGCTCCCCCTTCCCCAGAATGTTGCCCAGTTCCTTACAAATCTAAAACCCTCCTCTCTGCACCATCGCCTCATCCATGCATTGAGACTCCGGAGATTTGCCTGTCTCTTGGGCCCTATGCACAGAGATGGGAGATTCCCAATTTTTCATCAGTGTATCTTTAAGGATAAGGGTGTAATGGAACTGTGACCCCTTCCTTAGGAAGAGATTCATGGTCCAAAACAGATTAACATCTTTGCTCTTGTTTGCTCTTCTTCCAGCTCCAACTTAAATGGGAACCTGTGAATGAGACTCTCAGGTGGGGAGGAGTCAGAAGGGCCTCCATATGGCACCCCCTTCCAAGAAGTTATGTGGATTTTCATCTGACTTCCATGAGTGGTCCAAATCCACTCCTCGCAATACTCCATATGGGCAGAGAGAGTCTGTGCCTGCCCCAGCTCAGTGGAACCATGTCCACACCCCAGAGGGCACCAAATTTCAGCCCTACTCTCAGACTCCGGAGAAGCTTCATCCCCCGATATAAAGAGTGGTACCTAATGGGCTGATGTCGGCAACTGTTGAGGCATCAGCATCAAAGACTGCTCCACAGGCAGACTAGGGACCTCAGAAGGAATTCAGGATCGGCCACAGATGGCGCAAGTGCCCTTGATGCCTGAGTGGCGTGGAGCTGAAACATTTACGCTATCTCCTCCTTGAGCATGGCCTGATACCATCATTGAGGGAAGGCATTTTGCAAAGGCTGGGGAGCTGATTCAGAGACAGCCTGATAAAGAGCCAGTGTTGAACTGGAAGTGGGAACCTGGCTGCTCAAAGTCTGGCACACTGGCATCTCCACCAAAGAGGGGGTGCTATCTTCTTGGTGCAGGTGCTTCTTGGGTCCAGTGATGCAGATGCCATGGCACTCCCAGCAACATGCATCGAAGGCTGCCTCTAAAAAAAAAACCAGACTGAGGAACCTGCGCTTGCATGTTGGGCAGGAAGGCACCTACACATGCATGGTGGAACACTGCTAGAATTTTCTAATAGCTATATTTACTAGGCAGAATCCACACTAGGCTCTGTCCGATGACATCACCAAGATGTGAGAATACTGACGGCCTGCTTGTCCTCGGAGAAATGGGAATTCATGATTTAGGTGGGATTGTAAGTGAAGACTCAGGGATTTGGTAGGGTGGAAAAGTGGCGAGTTGAGGATTAGGTTGGGGTATACTGGGAACTAAGAAATTTGAGAAGGATTAGTAGGCAATGGGGACTGGGTGAGGGATATGAGTAGGGCTGAGACTGAATGCAGAAATAAGGGGAGGAGAGATTATTTGAAAGACCTGGACGGTTTGGGAGGCATTTGAAAGGGACAAAGGGCTATGGATAAGGTGTCAGGCAAAGGAAGGTGATATGCTTTGAAGGAGATGAGAAACGGTAAAAACTGGGGAAGTAGAAAGGGGTAGAAAGTCTTCATAGGGGGTAAGAAATAAGAAAGGGAGAGAGTGGGTTAGGAATACAAGAAGTGGAAAGAATGGAGGCTAGTAAAGGAATGAGTACAGGGTGGAAATGTGGGACAAGACAGTAGAAGAAATGAGACAGAGATGGGAATAGGGGGATTAGGAAAATCAGAGCACAAAATGGAAAGCTAGTAAACAAGTGAAAAGTGAAAAGAGGGAGACTGAAGACTGCAAGTAAGAGGGGAAATGAAATCTAGCTATAGGCAGATAAAACAGCAAATGAGAGAAAATGAGAAAAAAGATACAACAGAGGAATCAATTCCAGAGACAGATGTGGGATGCGGACAAAGGACAGGGAAAGTGAAGAAACAGGAAAGCCTGGAAAAGGACTTAGGAGAAAACCAACAATCCAATCCGAAAAATAAAATGATCAGTTAACAAAAATACAAGAAAAAAATTTACTGTCAGTTATTAACAATATTCAGCTGTTATCTGGATGTTAAATGTTTAATCCAGGCCTGCCAAATAGCAAAACTAAATTACACAGACAGTGTTGACACAATTATCACTCTATCCAAATATATCCAAACTTTGCTACCAATATGGATATTGGTGATGAAATATGTTCTGGCTGAAAATGTAACTATCTGCTCAGCTCATACTGCATGATTGGCCTAAAAATGGGGCAGCCTAGGCACAAAAGCAAAAATTGGCTCAGGGCGCCACAACCCCTTGAGCTGGCCCTGCTTTCTGGCTGACAGATGTTATGCTCTTATTTGAAGTCAGATGAGTGACTGCTGCCAATACTTCATTCTGCAGCTTGACCAAAGACTACTCATGCTGCAAAGTGAGCTGAGGTGGTTGATGTTTATCCATCTATCCAACTGAAGGTGGATAAGTTAGAAGTTTGGGAATGTAAGGTCATTGCTATGCTGATCATACACAAATTACTGCACTGATAGGTAAGGGAGATAAGAGGAGTTTGCTGAAGGTGCAAGAATGTTTTGATGTGGTAGTTCAGTAGCTGAAGGAGAATAGGGTGAAGATAAACCCTGATAAGGCTGATATTTTACAGGTGGGTAGAAGTACAATAGCAGCTGGAGTGTCAGAATTGACAGTGACTGGTGTAAAGGGAGGAAACGTAAAGAGTGAAAGATCTGGGTGCGATACTAATGGAACACTAGAATATGAAGGAGCAAGTGTGGGCACTGACTAGGAAGTTGTATTATAAGCTCAAGACAGTGAAGGTTCTTAGGCCATATTTGGATTTATGCCCTCTACTTGGGAGTGCCTAAGTATTTCATGAGCTGATTGCAAGCTGCAGCAGCTAGAATAATTATGGGGAGACCAATGAGCAAGTGGGTAGCCTGCTGATTATGACATTCGTGGTACTGAGAAGTAAGAAACCAGTGTACTTAACACAGAGGCTTCAAAAGTATGTAACATAGTAGATGACGGCAGAAAAAGACCTGCATGGTCCATCCAGTCTGCCCAAGACAAACTCATATGTGTATACCTTACCTTGAATTTGTACCTGTCCTTTTCAGGGCACAGACCGTATAAGTCTGCCCAGCAGTATTTTCCGCCTCCCAACCACCAGTCCCGCCTCCCATCACCGGCTCTGGTACAGACCATATAAGTCTGCCCTCCCCTATCCTAGCCTCCCAACCACCAACCCCTCTTCCCCCCACCTGCTCCGCCACCCAATTTCAGCTAAGCTTCTGAGGATCCATTCCTTTCGCACAAGATTCCTTTATGCATATCCCATGCATGTTTGAGTATGTATCCAACAAATGTGTATGGCCCAGTCAGGGTCCACAATTGCAGATACCATCATGGAAAGATGTGAAAGGAGTAAGATTCAGAAACAGGATGTTTTCAGTGATTGCTCTCACTTGGAATAATTGCCTATAGAGATTAAAATTATTTATTCCCAAAAGGATATACAGCTAGTAAAATGAAGTAGGACATCTGATGTACATAAATTTTGAGTGTTTTGTTTGTTTGGTGTTAAAATGTATTATTATGAATATTTTAACTGTAACTCATGCTGCTTTAACTGAAGATATTGTGTGGTACATATTTTTAATAAAGATGTCTTTTATGAGTTGTTCTATTGGGTTAGGCCAAAGGTTCATTTAGCCCAGTATCCTGTTTCCAACAATGGCCAATCTAGGTCAAAATTACCTGGTAGAGTCCCAAGTAGTAGCAAAATTTCATGCTACTTACCCTCAGGGACAGCAGTGGCCTTCCTCAGGTTTATCTTAATGGTTTGTAGAACTTTCCTCCTAGAATCTGTGCAAAGCTTTTTTAAACCTGTTACATTAACTATTTTTACCACTTACACCAAAAATTTCCAGAACTTCACCATAAGTTGAGTGAAAAATTATTTACTTCTTTTTGTTTTAATGTGCTACCATGTAATTTCATGGTGCGCCTCCTAGTCTTTGTACTTTTGTGAAAGAGTAAACAATCAATTCGACTTTACCCATTCTACTCCACTCAGGATTTTGTAGACCTCTATCATATTTGCTCCCAGCCATCTTTTCTCCAAGCTAAAGAGCCCTAAACCTCTTTACTCCTACGAAAGTTGTTCCATCCCATTAATCATTTTGGTTGCCCTTCTTTGTACCTTTTCCAGTTCCACTAAACATTTTTATTTTTTTTGAGATACTGCGAGCAGATGTGAACATAACACTCAAAGTGTGAATACAAAGGCATTATAACATTCTTTGTTTTATTCTTTACTCCTAACATTCTGTTTGCTTTTTTGGATGCTGTTGAATATTAAACAGATCATCTTGTGAGTGCATGGGAAAACTGTGTCTTCAGATAGAGTTACCACCTAAACCAGGTCAGGCTTCTCAAGTCCTATTTTCTCTGTCACGTCTTTGAACTTTAAATTTCAATTTATTTAATACCAGCAAAAGTTGATAGATATAAATGGGAATATGCAGGACTAGCTTAGCCTGTCATAGCTTTACTTGGATCTGGAGGTATCCCCAATCTTCACTATCCTAATTGGAAAGGGCTAAAGTAAAAATCCACATACACGACCAGTTTCTCATACATCTGCACGCAGCTATGGAACGCAATACCAAATGCCATAAAAACAACACAAGACTTATCCATCTTCCGAAAGCTACTGAAAACAGATCTTTTCAAGAAGGCATACCACAAACATCCATTTTAGATACTAAATAATAATACTACACACGATCTACACAAAACCGATCTCTTATCATATGACTGATTAACCTCTTTGATATTAATGATCAAGCAATACCACCTTAAACCTTATGCTGAATAGGGTCTCTCTACAGTCTATGACCTAATGTATGTTACAATCCAATTTATGACTCAGGAACCTTTATGCAATTCCAAAATCTATTCTTCCTTACCATGTATGTATGCACATGATGTATATAAATACCATGATCTGCTCCATATATGTTATGTTCCATGTATGTTACCATGTATGTATGCACCTTAACGTAATACCATATGTAATTCTGTTACCCGGAAATGGCAACCGCTATTATGGCAAATGTAAGCCACATTGAGCCTGCAAATTGGTGGGAAAATGTGGGATACAAATGGTACAAATAAATAAGTTCCCAGAGAAAAATGTAGAGACTGATAAGATTGTATAGTGCAATGACTAAGAATGACACTGCTCCTAGCAAACATCATTTCTTCATGTGGGAAATCAAACTCTTTCGCTCGGAGGAAGGAAAGGTGAGTAGTGGAGTGCCTCAGGGATCGGTGCTGGGGCCCATTCTGTTCAATATATTTGTGAGTGACATTGCCGAAGGGTTACAAGGTAAAGTTTGCCTTTTTGCGGATGACACCAAGATTTCCAACAGAGTGGACACCCCGGAGGGTGTGGAAAACATGAAAAAAGATCTGAAGAAGCTAGAAGAATGGTCTAACGTTTGGCAATTAAAATTCAATGCGAAGAAATGCAAAGTGATGCACTTAGGGAGTAGAAATCCAAGGGAGACGTATGTGTTAGGCGGGGAGAGTCTGATAGGCACGGACGGGGAGAGGGATCTTGGGGTGATAGTATCTGAGGACCTGAAGGCGACGAAACAGTGCGACAAGGCGGTGGCAGTAGCTAGAAGATTGCTAGGCTGTATAGAGAGAGGAGTGACCAGCAGAAGAAAGGAGGTTTTAATGCCCCTGTATAAGATGTTGGTGAGGCCCCACCTGGAGTATTGTGTTCAGTTTTGGAGGCCGTATCTTGCGAAGGATGTTAAAAAAATGGAAGCGGTGCAAAGAAAAGCTACGAGAATGGTATGGGATTTACGTTCCAAGACGTATGAAGAGAGGCTTGCTGACCTGAACATGTACACCCTGGAGGAAAGGAGGAACAGGGGTGATATGATACAGACGTTCAAATATTTGAAAGGTATTAATCCGCAAACGAATCTTTTCCGGAGATGGGAAGGCGGTAGAACGAGAGGACATGAAATGAGATTGAAGGGGGGCAGACTCAGGAAAGATGTCAGGAAGTATTTCTTCACGGAGAGGTTGGTGGACGCTTGGAATGCCCTCCCGCAGGAGGTGGTGGAGATGAAAACGGTAACGGAGTTCAAACATGCGTGGGATATGCATAGAGGAATCCTGTGCAGAAGGAATGGATCCTCAGAAGCTTAGCTGAAATTGGGTGGCGGAGCAGTTGGGGGGAAGAGGGGGTGGTGGTTGGGAGGCGAGGATAGGGGAGGGCAGACTTATACGGTCTGTACCAGAGCCGGTGATGGGAGGCAGGACTGGTGGTTGGGAGGCGGGAAATACTGCTGGGCAGACTTATATGGTCCATGCCCTGAAAAGGACAGGTACAAATTCAAGGTAAGGTATACACATATGAGTTTGTCATGGGCAGACTGGATGGACCATGCAGGTCTTTATCTGCCGTCATCTACTATGTTACTGAGTCAATGTCAATTTCTATACTTGCTTTGAGGTCTTATTTTCAAACACTGCAAGAAACACAATCCTGATGGTCAGCATGTCACCTACTGATCAAGTGGGACATTATCCGCCTTATTTTCGAAAGAGAAAGATACCCATATTTCGACCCAAATCGGGAGATGGGCATCTTTCTCCCATGGGCACCCAAATCGGTATAATTGAAAGCCGATTTTGGGCGTCTTCAACTGCAATCTGTCACGGAAACGGCCAAAGTTGTCGGGGGCGTGTTGGAGGCGTGGTGAAGGCGGGACTGGGGCGTGTTTATCGGCCGAGGAGAGATGGGCGTCCTTGGCCGATAATCGAAAAAAGAAAGGCGCTTTTAGTGCGAATTTGGGTCACTTGTTTTGGACCCTTTTTTTCACGAACAAATCCCAAAAAAGTGCCCTAAATGAACAGATGACCACTGGAGGGAATCGGGGATGACCACCCCTGACTCCCCCAGTGGTCACTAACCCCCTCCCACCCAAAAAAAAAAACAACTTTAAAAACTTTTTTTTTCCAGTCTCAAATGTCATACCCAGCTCCATCACAGCTGTATGCAGGTCCCTGGAGCAGTTTTAGTGGGTGCATGCACTTCAGGCAGGCAGACCCAGGCCCACCCCCCCTACCTGTTACACTTGTGGTGGTAAATAGGAGCCCTCCAAACTGCCCCTAAAACCCACTGTACCCACATCTAGGTGCCCTCCTTCAGCCCTAAGTGCTATGGTAATGGTGTAGAGTTGTGGGGAGTAGGTTTTGGGGGGGATTTGGGGGGGCTTAGCACCCAAGGGAAGGAAGCTATGGACTTCAGAGGTAGTTAACTTTTTAAAAAATTGTTACAAGTGCCCCCTAGGGTGCCCGGTTGGTGTCCTGGCATGTGAGGGGGACCAGTGCACTACGAATCCTGGCCCCTCCCACGACCCAATGCCTTGGATTTGTTCGTTTTTGAGCTGGGCGCCTTCGGTTTCCATTATCGCTGAAAAACGATACCGCCCAGCTCAAATCTGCACAAATCCGATGCATTTGGCTGGCACAAACCGTATTATCGGAAAAAAGATGGACGCCCATTTTTTTTTTTCGAAAATACGGTTTGTCCCGCCCCTTCACGTACCCGTTCTCTGAGATAGATGCCCGTGGAGATGGGCATTCGCGTTTGATTATGCCCCTCTATGTTTGCCGCTTGACCTCATTCATACCAATGGCATTGTCTATACAGAGAAAAGTAGACTGAGGTGGCAGAATAAGGAAAGCAAAAAGAATCAACTAACAAGCTCTTACTGGCCACTGCCCTCCATTTATGGTCAGTGACCTAGCTCTCAAGAGAGATGTGGAGGGGCATAATCGAATGGGGTGCCCAAGTTTTGCTGAGGACGTCCTCGCAGGATGTCCCAGCAAAGGGGCGGGGAAACCCGTATTATCGAAACAAGATGGGCGTCCATCTTTCGTTTCGATAATACGGTCGGGGACACCCAAATTGCGAAATTTAAGTCGACCTTAGAGATGGTCGTCCCCGATTTTCGGCGATAATGGAAACCAAGGACGTCCATCTCAAAAACAACCAAATCCAAGTCCTCTGGTCGTGGAAGGAGCCCACATTCATAGTGCACTGGTCCCCCTGACATGCCAAAACACCAACCGGGTACCCTAGGGGGCACTGCAGTGGACTTCACAAATTGCTCCCAGGTGCATAGCTCCCTTACCTTGGGTGCTGAGCCCCCCCAAAACCCACTCCCCACAACTGTACACCACTACCACAGCCCTTATCGGTGAAGGGGGGCACCTACATGTGGGTACAGTGGGTTTGTGGTGGGTTTTGAAAGGCTCACATTTAACCACCACAAGTGTAACAGGTATGGGGGGATGGGCCTGGGTCTGCCTGCCTGAAGTGCACTGCACCCACTAAAACTGCTCCAGGGACCTGCATACTGCTGTCATGGAGCTGGATATGATATTTGAGGCTGGAAAATATTTTTAAATATTTTTAAACATTTTTTTGAGGGTGTGAGGGGGTTAGTGACCACTGGGGGAGTAAGGGGAGGTCATCTGGTCATTTAGGGCACATTTTTGTGGCTTGGTTGTAAGAAAAAAAGGACCAGGTAAAGTCGTTCAAGTGTTCGTCAGGGATGCTCTTCTTTTTCCATTATCGGTCGAGGACGCCCATGTGTTAGGCACACCCCAGTCCCGCCTTCGCTAAGCATCTGACATGCCCCCAGGAACTTTGCTCGTCCCCGCGACGGAAAGCAGCTGAGGACGCCCAAAATTGGCTTTCGATTATGCCGATTTGGGCGACCCTCTGAGAAGGACGCCCATCTTGCAATTTGTGTCGAAAGATGGGTGTTCTTCTCTTGGAAAAATAAGCCTGATAGCCTAAATTCTTTTATTTCAACCTTAAAATTCACATTATAACAGCAATATTCCCCACACAGATCTAACAAAAATTCCATTAGTGAAAACATAATTGTGAGAGAACTGAACTCCCCTTGGGTGACACTGTACTCTAGTGATCCCCAAAAACCTGTCCTAGGGGAACCCAGCCACTCAGGTTTTCAGGATATCTACAATGAATATTCACGAGATAGATTTGCATACAGTGTCTCCTTGGTATGCAAAATCTATCTCATGCATATTCGTTGTGGATATCCTGAAAACCTGACTAGCTAGGGTTCCCCTACAACAGGTTTGGGAACTTCTGGTGTACTTGGACAAGGGGAAATCATGCAATTCTGCCTTCCAGCCAGCAGATGGTACTGCAGACAGCAGGAATTAAAAGTACAGTATGTGAGAGAGCTAAAGATAAAAGATAAAAATAAAGCATTTGACAGGGTAGGGTGGGATTACTTGTTTCACACCATGGAAGCAATGGGAATTACAGGCTGGTTCCTGTGGGCGGCGCAGGCTCTTTATTATAAACCAGGAGCGCAGGTGTTGGTGAATGGATTAAGAGGGAAAGAATTTGAGATTTTGAGGGGTACTAGGCAAGGTTGCCCTCTTTCACCTTCCCTCTTTGTAATATCATTAGAACCACTTATACGCACACTCCTGAAACAAAGAAACATTACAGGAATATCTGTGGCAGGACAGCAGGTGAAGGTATTGGCTTTTGCCGATGACTTGCTGGTGGTGGTCACTGACCCACATAGATCAATGCGAGTTCTGTTAACTGAAATAAACAGATATGGACAACTATCGGGCCTTAAACTAAATATGTCTAAATCATCAGCATTAGAGGTAGTTAAGGGAGATAATCAGGATTGGAAACATAAATTTCCCCTTATCTGGGAGGAGAGATTTATTAAGTATTTAGGAATTCGCATTCCAGCCCAGTTGTCACAAATATATGAACTTAATGTACAAAAGTTGCTTACAGACACAAAGTTAAGTTTACAAACTTGGAGTGCACTCCCGGTATCGTTACTGGGGAGAATAGCATTATTTAATATGATTATAGCCCCCAGATGGATTTATTGTTTTCAAACTATACCACTGTATTTAAGGAGAAAAGATGAGCAAATTTTGAATCAACAGCTGCAGACATTTCTTTGGAAAGGGAAAAGGGCCCGTTTGTCTGTCAAATCTCTAAGTATACCGGTAGAATATGGGGGGTTGGGACTCCTGAACCTTCGTTATCTCAATATTGCTAGCGGAATGAGGCATATAAATGATTGGTATAGGAGTACCAGTGATTACACAAATACAGCCCTAGAACTGAGCCTTACGCCGAAACTACACTTTAGCAATTACCTACATGCTACAGGCGCGCCCATGCCATATATATTAAGACATTCTGGGATTATGACTACGGCTAGAGCAATATGGAGATGGGTGTGCCGACTACACCATTTTGATATAAAAGTGACACCATACTTACAAATATGTGATAACTTTGCTTTTGTACCAGGTCAAATGTATTCTGTATTTCACAAATGGAAACAAAAGGGAATAGTATATTTGTTGCAAGTGGTAACTAGAGAAGGGCGTATGCGAACGTTTTCAGACTTGCAAAATGAATATACATTGTTGGACAGTGATAAATTTTACTATGGACAGTTGAGTCATTATATCTCTACAATACCATGGACGTCGATGACAGAAGATGTTCAAGAAGAACTCTCCTCGGCTTTTACCTTGGAGTCGCAGCAGACAGTACCGATGTCATATCATCACAGACATATACGGGATACAACTCCAGAACTAGAATACCGCAGACTGGCACGTTTGTGGACTGGAGATTTACAAATAACAATCCTGGAACAACAGCTGAAATCCCATGTTCAGCAGATACGACGAATCACAGATTTTGCGACTCACTGGGAATTACAATATAAGATAGCCCTGCGCCTATACATCCCACCAAAACGAGCGTTTTATATGGGGTTATCACCCTGGGGAGACTGTGTCAAATGTGGTGCCCCAGGGGCTACTCTGGGCCATATGTTTTGGACTTGTGTTGGTATACAGCAATTTTGGAAACAAATCATAGTCTGGGTCACCAAGATATGGAGACAGACATGGCATTATGAACCACTGCTGCTATTTGGACACCCAAATTTGGGAGTGTCCTAAAAAAAAAAAGGATATGTTGCATTTGTACAGAGAGTAATAATTGGTGGTAAGCAAACGATCCTGGCAGAATGGTTATCCTATCAATACCCTACATGGCAGCAGTGGCATGTTCGTATGGTGACCTTATTGCGTATGGAGCGCATGTCCATAAAGGACTTGGAATCAGAGACCGGAGTGAGATTCCAA
The DNA here is from genome assembly GCF_901765095.1 of Microcaecilia unicolor. Classification (NCBI taxonomy): domain Eukaryota; kingdom Metazoa; phylum Chordata; class Amphibia; order Gymnophiona; family Siphonopidae; genus Microcaecilia; species Microcaecilia unicolor. Next base: position 330,903,546 of record NC_044033.1, on the reverse strand, counting down.
CAGCGTTGGAGTCCATTTTGGGACTCAATGACATCTGCAGCACGCAGTCACATATTGAATTACTGACTACAATGCTATGACTTATAAAGACCAAGGGGGGAGGGGGGAAGGGGAAGAGAATGGGGGGGAAAGGGGAGATAAAAGAAAACTAACTTTAGATGTATAATGAAAGTTGTCAATGCAGAAGTTTTTGTTATTGAAGGCTTAGGAGACAAGGCGATAACATTCATTTATAACATGTATAATCCTATGAGGAAAGTTTTGTTGAATCCTTGGTTATAGGTATACATGGCAGAACTGTATACATATGATGTAGAATATGACTGTTCTTTAATAAAAAAACAGATTTAAACATAAAAAAAAAAGATAAAAATAAAAATTAGTCAAGAAAATCTTTACCCTGGTCAATTCGTGTCAATTGGAGATTGTTTTCATTTACACCCCTTAAATGCATATACAAAACAGGATTCTAAGTGTTATAAGTTAGATAAATTAACCAAGCCAAGCTTAACAATTCTCTGCCTTCTTATATATTTTTCATAACACTTCTTCAGTTAAACTGTCTCTTTGGTGATAAAGTCATTGTATAAAAATTACTTTAGGCTGCCCACATGATGCCACTCTGCAACTTCCAGCCTGCACGATTCAATTTTATTCAACACACTGTAAACTTTCACCACATAAAAAAAGACAATTATCTGATAACATTCCATAGCAACTATCTTATTGTCTGGGGTTATAACCTGTAGAAAAAGCGCATTCTTCATTTCATGCGCCTTGCCCTTTCTTAAAACATTTTTATTACATAAACTGAGCAGGAAATAAGCCGGAAATCTTGGGACAGTTGTATATAGGCAGCCTGGCGATTTCAACTTTATAAAGAACAAAATAGAAGCTAAGCCAAGGACTGCTCTGACCCCACTAAAATCAACACTACAAAATAATCCAAAAGACTACAAAAATTATGAAGATGCTTGCAATTTCAACAACCATTAAAAATGTGAGAGGATAACATATCACTCAAACTGTACGAAAGAAAACAAGTTTCTATCATTTACCTTTTATTTTTCTAAATACATTTTTCTTTTTTGTTTTGCAAACAGCAATTGTCCAAGAGTATACCTATCAATAAAGATTGTCTAAAAATGCAACACCACATGTGCTGGAAAAGGCACAAATAAATGTACCTGAAGTGAGCAATCATGTTTATCAGATAAACCATCACACTTCCAAGATGAAAAACTGTGAGTAGAAAAAATGAGAAACCTCTCTCTGCCGGTACAGTTTAGTCTCATTCTTAAACCATGATTTTTACCATCACACAGGAGCTCCCTCCTTCTTTTGTCCATTTTTACTGAAGTGTGCTTAGCAGTTAATGCAAGAATTAACGTGTACCAACAGTTAATGCAGCAGTTTTACACTTAGGTCACGATGATCAAAACTCTGGCACAGCACCGGAGTTTACCGCCTCAACAGCGCCCTAAAATAACTCCCTCATGATCTAAGCTAATAGTATGCAAATGATATATGCGCTATTAGCTTCGATCATGAGGGACCAAATCGGGCAGATGATGCCTGGCATATGCGCTGAAGAGTTGTATGTTAAGCACAGCTCTCCTGTGCATATGCCGGAACGCCTGGACTGAGTGGGGGGGGGGGGGGGAGGTAGAGGGAGGACAGCTGACCAATAAGGCTCCAGTGTTGCAAGGTTGTTTTCTAGTCTTTCCTGCCCCCGAGGGTATGTTGCAACAAACAGTGAATGGAAAAGTAGCCAAAACGTTGGTCGACAAGCAGCAGACAGGCCTGCCCCTACCCCTACCCACCCCACCCAAGCAGGAGCCTGAGTCCTGGAGAAGACAGTGAGTGGCTAGTTTGAGACCATCTCTTGAAGGTTTGGCACCACTTCTCCCTCTTAACTCTAATGCCAGCTCCGAACTGGCATAGGGTTAAAGCAGTAGGAGCGTCCAAGTTCAGAGCTGGTTCTCTGAGCATGAGGAGGAATATGAAAGGAGCTCCTTTAAAACATCATTAAATGAGCTCTGCGGTATCTCTTGATGCGCTCGTTGTCAGCCGCACTAGAGCCCACTGAGCATTCTGCACAGGTGAATGTGGGCGCTAGTCCGGCGCTAGTGGCCTCTAGTACCCGCATTTACCTTTGATCATCTATACCTTAGTGCACACTGTTATGATTCTGCTGGATAGGCAGGGGAATGTTTGGGACTCACTCCTGATTGGCTTGTCAGGGGCTGAGCCAGCAGACATCAGAAGCCTGATCCGTTTAAGCCTGCCTTTTCCTGGCAATCATTGCTTTAACGTTGATTGCTTTGTTTGCTCAGCTGAAGCCAGCCTATGCTTGGGCGTTTGTGTTCACATTGGAGTTTAGCCTTTCTCCTCGTGCCTGTTTATTGTGTGTGTGTGCTGTGTGGTGTGTGGTGTGTGTGGTGTGTGTGTGTGTGTGTGTGTGTGTGGTGTGTGTGTGTGTGTGTGTGTGTGTGTGGTGTGTGTGTGGTGTGTGTGTGTGTGTGTGTGTGTGTGTGTGTGTGTGTGGTGTGTGGTGTGTGTGTGGTGTGTGTGTGTGTGTGTGTGTGTGTGTGTGTGGTGTGTGTGTGGTGTGTGTGTGGTGTGTGTGTGGTGTGTGTGTGTGTGTGTGTGTGTGGTGTGTGTGTGTGTGTGTGTGTGTGGTGTGTGTGTGTGTGTGTGTGTGTGGTGTGTGGTGTGTGGTGTGTGTGGTGTGTGTGGTGTGTGTGTGTGTGGTGTGTGTGTGGTGTGTGTGTGTGTGGTGTGTGTGTGTGTGGTGTGTGTGTGGTGTGTGTGTGTGTGGTGTGTGTGTGTGTGTGTGTGTGTGTGTGTGTGTGTGTGTGTGGTGTGTGTGTGTGTGGTGTGTGTGTGTGTGTGTGTGTGTGTGTGTGTGTGGTGTGTGTGTGTGGTGTGTGTGTGTGTGGTGTGTGTGTGTGTGGTGTGTGTGTGTGTGTGTGTGTGTGTGGTGTGTGTGTGTGTGTGTGTGTGTGGTGTGTGTGTGTGTGTGGTGTGTGTGTGTGTGGTGTGTGTGTGTGTGTGTGTGTGTGTGTGTGGTGTGTGTGTGGTGTGTGTGTGTGTGGTGTGTGTGGTGTGTGTGTGTGTGTGGTGTGTGTGTGGTGTGTGTGTGTGTGGTGTGTGTGTGGTGTGTGTGTGGTGTGTGTGTGGTGTGTGTGTGTGTGGTGTGTGTGGTGTGTGTGTGTGTGGTGTGTGTGTGGTGTGTGTGTGTGTGGTGTGTGTGTGTGTGTGTGTGTGTGTGTGTGTGTGTGTGTGTGTGTTCCCTGTGGTTCTGCCTTCCCCTGTCCTTGTATTTTGCTCCTGTTCATTTGTTTTAGTTCTCTTTGTTTGCTCTATCTGTCTCTTGTTTCTGAGGAGCAGCGTGCCTTTCCTAGTCTGTGAGTGTTTAGGCAGCTTCCCCTGTTTGCTTATTACTCCCCTTTTTCCTGGTCTGCTGAGTAGCACTGTTCTGTTTATTCCTTTAGCAGTTCCCTTTTTCCCTTGGGGTGTTGTGGGGCGAGCTTTGTGTATTCCTTAGGTAGTTCTCCCTTCCCATTGTGTGCTATATAGTCAGCCTAGTGTGTTCCCTTGTGGGGATTCCTGTATCTTTGTATGCTGTAAGTACAGCCTAGTTCCCTTGTGTGCTGAATGGTTCAGCCTAGAGAGTATTCCCATAGTTGGTTTCTTTTTTCTTGAGTGCCTCGTGGCACACCTTAAAGTATTCCTTGAGTGGCTTCCCCTTTCCCTGTGTGCTGAATGGTTCAGCCTAGAGTGTAGTCCTATTGCTGGTTCCTTTTTTCCATTGAGCGCTGTGTGGTTCAAACCTAGAGTTTCTTTTTGGGGCTTCCTGTATTCTTGTTTGCCCTGTGGCACAGCCTTGTATACCTTTAGAGGCTTCTGCCTCTCACCATTTCCTTTGTGTCTCTACCTTGCACTGTGTGCGCTGCTTGTGGTCCAGTTCCGTGGGGAACCCTTGTTGTTCTTTCTCCGTTCCCAGAGTGTGATTCGGTTCCTGCTCGGCCGTGAGGGCCGCTTGCTTGGACTCTGCGCGGTGGGTTCCCGTTTGGCCATGAGGCCTGACTGAATGCTCTATCACCCACTTTCCGGTGGTGCCTGTTGGCTGTTGTGTGTGTGCAGGGCTTGGTGGCTAGGGTGGTGCGTAGGGCCTGTCTGGTCTACCCTAGGCCTTGGCCAAAATCCTATATGAGGCCTCGGCCTAGGCTCAAGGGCTCACGTCCTAAGTTAACTAAAAAATGTATAGCAGGGTGGGGAATGGATCAGGACTGCCTCTTACACAATGTGCTGGCACCATACTGTGCATTAATTGTTAAAACACCAAGTAGTGCAGAGCAGTTAATCCCATCTCAACAGGTGGCATTAAGTTCATCCATGTTACTACAAAGCACTTAATGAATGATAAGTAAATTTCTTTTGGGTTAACTGTATGGACAGATGCTAGAAATGTCCCTAAAAGTTAACACAGAGGATTTAGGGCCAGGTGCACTAAACAATCGTTAGAGCCCTTCCTTTACCGATTCCCTTAGCGAATCGGTAAGGAACAGGCATGCATTAAGGAAAGGGAATGCAAATGAGCTGCTCGTTGTAGCTCACTTGCATTCTCTATTCCATCGTTAAACAGTCGGCCGGTCGAGCATGCGCAAAGCAGCCAAGCGTTATGCTGGCTGCTCTGCGCATGCCAAATACACCTCCCTGTGCCACCCGAAAAAAAAAAACGTCCATTTTGGCCATCATTCCCGCCCCCCCGCCCCCCCGAAGACGCCAAGCTGCCCACCCCCTCCAATGCGGCTTGATCCACAGGACAGTGCAGTTGAGGCCGCCCATCCAAATTTTTGGATGGGCGTCCATTTTGGCCGTCTTTCCCCCCCCCCCCTCCCCCCCCCCAATAATAAAAATGGCTTTTTTGGCACTGCTTCACTCAGCTGAGAGACCTGGAAGTCCCTGAGCCAATCACAACACGTTTAGCTGAGCTAAACGCGCTGTGATTGGCTCAGAGACTTTCATGTCTCTCAGCTGAGTGAAGCACTGACAAAAAAGACGTTTTTATTATTGCAGGGAGGGAAAGGCGGTTAAAATGGGCGTTTTTTTTGGATGGGCGTCCTCAACTGCACTGTCCTCTGGATTGAGGCGCATCGGAGGGGGTGAGCAGCGCGGCGTTTTGGGGGGGGGGGGGGAATGACGACCAAAATAGATGTTTTTATTATTGCACTGACGAGCACTTGACTTTTTTTCTCCGATTTTTTGTTTTTGTTACTTTTGTAGCAGTTTTTCAATCCCACGCAGCCCCAACGAGAGGTACAGACCTCTCGCTAGATTTTCCAGCATTAAGGCAATCAGAAAAGGTTAGTGCATCTCATTACAATAGGGTTTCTACACAATTTGCTCATCTGCATTCCGTTTTCGTTAGCTGTTACCATCGTCGGAAAAAAGTCTTTAGTGCATGCCAGGGTTTACTACTTGCTCGTTAATGGCTCATTATTGGCTCGTTAAGTTTAGTGCATCTGGTCCTTAGTTACTACAGGGCTAATGCAGAAAGGTACATGGGCCTAACTGCATGATTACCTTGGGTTGTACGTATTCAAGTAATATAAAGAGGGCTTGCTTGTATGCAGGTGTTAACTTGCAAAGAATACAAGGCCGCACACTGCATTAAACTGAATGCCAATGAGGCCACTGAGTATTCCACAAAATGTACAGAAGTAAACAGGGGCTTTTGATCCTCCTGACAGTTTTTTTTTTTTTTTTTTAAGATTTATGATTTAACTGCCAATTTCCTGTTATTTTGCAACCAGAAGGAAGACCCTGCAACTTTCAAAGACAGATGGGAGGTAAAAGACATGTGAACACATCTGAACAAAACCGCAAGAGAAAGAACAGATCAGCATCTGTTCTTCAGCACCTAAATATGATGAGCCTTGCAAAAATGTACATGCAAGTAATTTTTGCGAGACTCATATTTAGGCGCAGAAGAACAGACATTGATCTGCAGAGATACTTTCCATTTTTTGTTTGGATATGCACACTAGAAACCATACTTACCACAAAACTTTTGGTTTGCATGTGACTGGAATGCTTCCCTTCATTAACCGCAAATTTTTCACACATAAATTTGCAGGCCATTAGCTTTCTGCCTAATGTGGTATTACACTCATGGTAGAAGTCATGTACTCAGACATCTGTGCGCAGCTCTACCACAAGCCTTTCTACGTTGGACCCTACATATTAATTTTGGCCATTAATGCACAGCAACTACAAAAGTTTAATAAAAGTTGCCCTTTGTCTCTCTTCCTACCTTCCCACTCCAATTATTCTTTTTCCAATCAGCAGCAATTGTTGGCAATACAGTATTGTTGGGTTCTATCAATCACTTTTATGATGAGATTCACCCAAGGAAGTACAACAGATATAGTTTGACATAAAACAATTTTGTTAACAGTATAATAATGGTGAAATTATCACACATAAGCATACATACAATCAATGAGGTAAACTTGGAAATGACAAACTAAATCCTAGAAATACAAATACCATGATACAATATCAGAAATATACACATTAGGCAGCAAAGTAGAACAATCACAACAGAAATATGATAGTAGTATAACTTAATACCATTTGACAAACTAATTGTTTTTGACAGTTGCCACACCCATGTCCAGGTTCTCTGCCAATCAGAATTGAGGATCTGCCCACACCCTATCCCTTTGATGACATCACCAGATGTGACATCAGATGCCTGTCCAAGACCCACTCTTTTTGCATATCCTAGCCCAAACCCCAGATTTTGCATATCCCTACCCCAAATCCTGCCCCTTTTTTGCATAGTACTGCCCCAAATCCCGACTCATGTAACAGATAGGATATTTACAATGTCAACACCATATGAATGACACACCTTAACAGACATGCATTAAAACAATGAAATATGATGCTCACAATGCCAGTGTAAAACAATGAAACATCTTAATAGGCAGCCGAGGGGGCAAGTGCAGTTGAGATACAGAGAGGGGCATAATCGAACGCGAACGCCCATTTGTAAAAACGTCCATCTCCGAGAACGGGTCCGTGAAGGGGCGGGCCGAACTGTATTTTCGAAAAAAATGGACGTCCATCTTTTTTTTCGAAAATACATTGGATTAGGGCGTTTTTTGAGCTGGGCGTTTTTGTTTTTTAGCGATAATCGAAACCGAAGCGTCCCAGCTCAAAAACGACCAAATCTAAGGCATTTGGTCGTGGGAGGGGCCAGCATTCGTAGTGCACTGGTCCCCCTAAGATGCCTCTATGCCAGCCTCAAATATCATACCTAGCTCCATGACAGTAGTATGCAGGTCCCCAGAGCAATTTTACTTTAGTTGGTGCTGCGCGGGACCCATGCAGAGAGGAAAAATCGGAAGAAAAAAAAAACAAGCAAGCAAGTGCAGTCAGGGACGTCCAAATTAAAAGATAGTAAAAGGGGGAATTGAACCAGCAACCTTTTGATTACAAGCTCAGTGCTCTAGCCAGTGCACCACTGATTAGACATCCTCCCCTTTCCATTAAGTCTCTCCAAGTTTCTGTCAGCCAATCACAGCTCATTTAGCTGACATCTGTGTCAGCTAAACAGTGGTGATTGGCTGACAGAAACTTGGAGAGACTTAATGGAAAGGGAAGGACGTCTAATCAGTGGTGCACTGGCTAGAGCACTGAGCTTGTAATCAAAAGGTTGCTGGTTTGATTCCCCCTTTTACTATCCTGGTAATTTAGATGTCCCTGACTGCACTTGCTTGTTTTTTTTTTTTCTTCCGATTTTTCCTCTCTGCATGGGTCCCGCACAGCACTAACTAAACTAAAATTACTTTGGGGACCTGCATACTGCTGTCATGGAGCTGGGGATGACATTTGAGGCTGGCTTACAAGTTGGGAAAAAAGTGTTTAACATTCATTTTTTTTGGTGGGAGGGGGTTAGTGACCACTGGGGGAGTCAGGGGAGGTCATCCCCGGTTCCCTCCGGTGGTCATCTGGTCATTTAGGGCACTTTTTTGGGACCTGTTCGTGAAAAAAACGGGTCCAACAAAAGTGACCTAAATTCTCTCTGAAAACGCCTTTCTTTTTTCCATTATTGGCCGAGCACGCACATCTCTGCTCAGCCGATAACCACGCCTCAGTCCCGCCTTCACCACGCCTCCGACACGCCCCCGTCAACTTTATGCGTTCCCGCGACGGAGTGCAGTTGGAAACGCCCAAAATCGGCTTTCGATTATACTGATTTGGGCACCCACAAGAGAAAGACGTCCATCTCCCGATTTAGGTCGGAATTTGGGCGTTTTTCTCTTTCGAAAATAAGCCTCATAGATAAACAAGATGGGAAGAACTGATGGGTAGCAAATAATACATACAGTTGAATAAGATGTAAGAAACTGGTCTTTGTTAGTGTGCAGCAAGCAACTCCAGGTGTGGAGTGAGTGGAGAGTCAGGTCACTGCATGTATTAAAGGCTTTGCAGAAGAGCCAGGCTTTCACTTGCATCCTGAGATAGTCTTGAGTAAGCCATAGCCCCTCTGGAAGTAAGTTCCTGAGTGTGGGAGCTACTCCAGAGAAGGATTGCTGGTGGGTATCACATCATGCAGTTTTTTTTATGAGGGTACATAGAGTGATGCTCCTTGAGAGATACTTGATGACTAATTTATTCTTTAATTATTCTGGCCCATTTTCCCTGAGCACCTTGAAAATCAAACAGAGTTTTAAATTTAGCTCTGTAAGGTACTGGTAGCCAGTGTAGTTTTTGCAGAAAGTGTGTGATGTGGTCATTCTGTTTGCATCCTTCTTTAGGATTGTTTCATCTATACATTTGATTAAAATTCTTATCCCCTTTTTTGAAGGCTCCTGGTACTTTTTGTTTTGCTGTTTGCATCCTTCTTTAAGTCATGCTGCAGCATTCTGAATTAGTTGGAGCCAGTGGAAACTTTTACATTTGATCAACGTACAGGGTACTATAGTAGTCCAACCTTGACATTATCACGGCATTGATCACTGTAATGAGACTTGGTTTTTTTCAATATATGGAAAGAGATTTCCTAGTTGCCACAGGTGATAGAAACACAGGCCCTGATACCGAGACAGAAGGGAGTTAGAACGGCTAACTCCCATTGTCGCTGGCGAACCTGGAAATTCAATGCTGGGGCCGTATCCGGCCACCAGCACTGAATTTCCAGGGGTTTTTCTGGTGCTGCAAACAGCCGGTTAAGCTGATATTCATCAGCTGACCAGCTAGGTTCTAGTAGCCAAAGATATACCTGATATTTACGCAGGTCTTTCTGGTTGCTAAACTTAACCAGTCAGCCGGTGAAAATCAGTGGTAACCAGCTATGTTACGTGACATTGCCGGTGACTGGGCTAGCCGCTGACCAGGATATTCAGTGGGAGATAGCCGGTTATCTCCCGCTAAATATCAGCGGATAGCCAGCTTGAGGGTATTTAACTGGCCAGGTGCCATTCCTGGTTGGTTAAATACTTTTGAATAACAGGAAACAGTTTTTAAAGGATGTTTGATTTGCGGGATCATAGTGAGTGTATCAAGCCCTGTGATTTTAAGAGGAGTTCATACTTCCAAATGGTAGTTTGAAGTCAGGAACTTGTCCACTTGTGTTAGGAACCCACAGAACCTCTGTTTTACTTGGGTTCAGGCAGAGTTTGTTGTTAACCATTTCTGAATTGACGTTAGATAGGCAATGAATTTATTTAAAACTGTGGGGCGTAGCTACAGGTGGGCCTGGGTGGGCCCAGGCCCACCCAGTTTGTCCTGCTCCTCCAATCTGTGCCGGTCCTCTAGCACCAATTAGGCTGCAGCGGGAGAGAGAGTGCACAGTCTTTTGGTTCTGCCCCATCTGAGCAGCAATATGCATTTTGCCTAAAGCCGGCAGAAAAAACAGCAGCTCACCAGATTTTAGTCCTCTGGAACCTCTGAAAAAAACGCAGGGCTGGCGCAACGCTGCAGGCAGCTCTTCCCCGCCCTCCGCTCCCGGACAGGCTTCCTCTTCGTTCATTCCTTCCTGCCGCCCCCCCCCCCCGCCCCCCGCGTTTAAACCGTTTATTTTCCTTGCAGTGACGGCAGTGAAGCACACAACACAGCGGGCTCGCCTCCAGCCTTTCCCTTCCCTCACTCAGTGTCCTGCCTTTTTGCGATGATGTATTTCCTGTTTCTGCAAGGGTGAGACACTATGTGAGGGAAGGGAAAGGCTGGAGGCGAGCCCGCTGTGTTGTGTGCTTCACTGCCGTCGCTGCGAGGAAAATAAAAGTTTTAAACATGCATGGGGGGGGGGGGGCAGGAAGAAACGGAGAGGAAGGCTGTCGGGGAGCTGAGGGAGGGCAGGGAGAATCGTGGACATGGATGGGAGGGGAGGGGGAGAGAAGAGATCGTTGGACGTGGAGAGGATGGGAGGGCAGGGGGAGAGAAGAGATCGCTGGACGTGGAGAGGAGGGGAGGGCAGGGGAGAGGAGAACTGCTGGACATGGAGGGGAGGGAAGGGGAGTTAGGACAATTGCTGGACATGGATAGATGAATGGAGGGGGCAGGGGAGAGAGCAAATTTGCTGGACATGGGTGAATGGGGGAGAGGGCACGGGAGAATGGAGAGTTGCTGGACATGGATGGATGGAGGGTGGGGAGGGCAGGGGAGAGAGGAGAACTGTTGGACCTCGATGGATAGAGGGGACAGTCGAGAGATGCTGGACATGGATGGATGGAGGGGGCAGGGGAGAGAGGAAAATTGCTGGACATGGATGGATGGAGGAGATGGCAGGGGAGAATGGAGAGTTGCTGGACATGGATGGATGGAGGGGAGGGCAAGGAAGAGAGGAGAATTGCTGGACATGGATGGATGAATGGAGCGGGCAGGGGAGAGAGCAAATTTGCTGGATATGGGTGGATGGCGGAGAGGGCAGGGGAGAATGGAGAGTTGCTAGACATGGAGGGATGGAGGGGAGGGAAGTCAGGAAGGAGATGCACATGGATGGAGGGAAGGGAAGAGAGGAGAAATGCTGGACATGGATGGAGTGGAGGGCAGGGAAGAGAGGAGAAATGTTGGACAAGGATGGAAGGAAGGAAAGACAAAGGAAGGCGATGCACACGGATGGAGTGGAAGGAAGAGAGGAGAAATGCTGAATATGGATGGAGGGGAAACTGCTGAATTTAAGGGCTGGATTGGAACACTTTGAGGGCAGATACTGAAACTGGAGAAAGGATAGGGACAGGGCTACAGATGATAGACAGGATGCATAAGGACACAGGAGGATGGTGGACATAGTGAGTGAAAAAATATCAGATGGAAAGACAATGCATAAAACAGAAGACACTGGGAACAAAGCGAATAGAAAAACTAAATGCTCAGACAACAAAGGTAGGAAAAAGTATTTTATTCAGAATTTATTAATTGGAATATGTCAGCTTTTGGAAATGTGCATCTGTGATATTTTGCATGTAAGTTTCAATTTTTCTGGTATTGCTGCATTCCAGCCATGTAAGCATATGATGATGTTACATATTTGAGCTGAAATACTGCATGAAACACTACCCACCATATTTCCAATAACAAGTTATATCTGTAAACACTCACTGAAACAAAAAAAAAAGATCTACAAACTTGTGTTGGTAAATGACAGCATTAGCCAATCATCAGTGAACAGAGAGGAAACAAACAATATAGCTAAGAATCTGTAGTAGGGGTGCAAAGAGAATGCATTATTTTGTACCTTTCAACTCTGAGCGAATGATGACAGGAGACAGATCATCATAGTTGTTCATTAAACTGATGTCTCCTGACGTGAAGCCAACCGTAAGCAGTGGTTTGATATTCTGCACTGGGATGGGATATGCAGCTGGACCGTCTGTAAACAAATACGTAGACCAGTTGAGCAGCATTAGACAAATTTGGGTTCCAACATTCTGTTCGACTAAGCATCTGTCATCATCATACAGGTTAGAAATCAAAATAGTCAATCTTATCTATTTGTGTTTAAATGTTTTTTGGTGTTGTTTAAGGACCCTTGAGCTGCATGTTTGTTCTTTTGAAAAACTTCATAAAATACAAGTAAAAACGAAAAAAGAAATCAAAAAGGTCTGTGCTGTGCAAAGGTTATGAGGGGGAAAAAAAAAAAGAGTAAAGCAAAACGGAGCATCTATAAAATCAGTCAACCCAAACACATAAAGACAGGATGCATAGCTCAATAAAAGGACTTTGCTCTAACGTGCTTTATTCCAGAGAAGGCCCTTGAGAAAATGCTTCTGGGCAGAAATTATTAATGGACGGTGACAAGACCAGAGTATTTTTTTCTGGCTGGTGGTGTTGATCAATGCTCCCTCTAATTCTTTTCAGGTTATGTGCAAATATTCATTACTGCTGGAAACATATGGATCAATAGTCAAAGCTATTTGACTGGGCAGTTAAATCTCTTGTGTGAGGCTTTCCACTGATATACAGCTATATTTAACTGGTTAGCACCACTGAATATCAGCACTAAACGCTAAAGCCATAGCTGGTCATTTGGTGGGCAGTCAAGAAGCACTTAGCCTAAGGGCCCTGTTTACTAAGCAGCGTTATACATGTGTTAACATTTTTAACGCACGTTAACCATGTACACGCATTAACCATGTACGTGCCTACAATATCCCTATAGGCGCCTACATGGTTGGCGCTAAAAACACTAATGCACCTTAGTAAACAGGGTCCCAAGTTAACTGGAAAAATCAGACTGCATAAAAAGTCCTGTCTTTGTCTGGTTTAACTTAGGCAGTTATGTGCTGAATATGGCATTTAACTGCATAAGCGATACCTGGCCAGACAAAACCAGATATTCAGTGCCAGTGCCCACATATGGCCCAGCACTAAATATCCGGGCATAACGCTGGCAGTGGCCAGAAAAGAAAAACACTACACTGAGTGCCGCTGGCTGAATATTTACCCCATAATTTTTATAAATGAGCAAAGTGAGTATATTAATGCCAAGAAAAACAAACATGAAGAAATTAGAAATCATCATGTTAAAAAATAATATACCAGACTGTTTTTTTATAAAATATAAAATTATAATCCCAGAAATATTTTTAAATGCAGGGGCACTTCTACCGTAAGAATTTATTGATTATGAACTTTGTTACAAGCTTTTAGAAGATAAGTACATGCATATAGAACGGTCCAATCTAATTAAGATAACTTTAATGGATATTTAGATTTGTATTAATTTTGGGGTCAAGATTTTCTGTGTTTCATACAGTTTGAAACCACATAGTGAAAAGGGGAAGTAAGGAACAGTTTGCTAGCTTAACTACAAGGACAGCTGGTATATAGTTTGGATATGTGATATAAAAAACCTGCTGAAGTAGCATGAGGAGGTGGGATTAGAATTTGTGACAGAAAATATGGTGGGAGAGAAGTTACTAGTAGGTGGATGAAGATAGCATGGCTTTGTGACTCAGAGTCAGGTGGAGTGGCGTAACTGCTATTCTAGGAATTAGGGGTATGAACTGATAATTGAAACTATAACTAATCAGTTTAGTTATAGTTTTAATAGATTTGAGATTTGTATTAAATATTTTTTAGATCGTACCATAACTGATTAGATACAGTTTTAAAAGATTTGAGATTTGTATTAAATATATATATATTTTTAGACCATAGGTTTAGTTCTGTTACATTTTATTTTTATTTATATACGTACACCATGAAGATATATATGTATATCATTGTCCTGTTAGTCTTAGTCCTTTTATAGTCTATTAATATATGTACATTATATTGATATGTATGTATAAATATGTTTATATCATTATGCAAGATTCTGTATATGCAAATGTCATTCTTAGATATGTACAACTTTTTTGATTGATTTTTTTTTTTTTGCTTTTTTTACTTTCTATGGATGTACATTATCTATGAGATGCTTTTATTAGTTTATATTTTCTCTACTTTCTATGGATGTACATTATTCATGAGATGCTTTGATTAGTTTTAATTTTTTTAATCTGTGTCTTTCTTACAATGTTGGATTCATTTTTATTGTTTGTTGCCATGCCAATGTTTTATACTGTGTATGTGTTTTGCACTATTTAGGGACTCCTGAGGCAGGCCTGAGCGGCCGAAACACGACTCGTGTCAAGTCCAGGTTTTAGCAATAAACTTTTGATGTGAACTCCATTAGAATTGTTTTGTCATCATCCTTTTTGTCTCCTTCACTGTGCCTTTTTGCTTTGCTTGATCTGTGCAGAGGTTTTTGTTCTTCTGTATTTGTTGATTGCTAGAGCCCTGTCAGAAATCAACACTTTATGTACTAAGAACTTGAACATGACAAGGATTAAGATGAGTGCTGCCTCTAGGTGAAACTGTTCTTGGGAAATCAGTGCTTTATGCTGAACCACACAACTGCAGAAGAACAAAGACTATTTTAATATAAACACCTTGGAAGACCATCTTGCATGACAGGGTCTAGGTGCAACATGGGAATGGGGAATTTGAACTTGGGTGATGCGAGCAGGCAGTGGAGTTCATTTAGCTGTGTCAAAACAGTGATGTCTAAATTTGATCCTCAGGAATCTCTTCTCTCCCTCCACAGCTCTGGTTTGCAGAGTAACCAAAATAGGCCAAATAAGCTTCACGCCACAAGCTTTAATCTACTACTACTACTACTATTTAGCATTTCTATAGCGCTACAAGGCGTACGCAGCGCTGCACAAACATAGAAGAAAGACAGTCCCTGCTCAAGGAGCTTACAATCTAATAGACAAGAAAAAAAAAAAAAAAAAGTAATCAAATCAATTAATGTGAACGGGAAGGAAGAGAGGAGGGTAGGTGGAGGTGAGTGGTTACAAGTGGTTACGAGTCAAAAGCAATGTTAAAGAGGTGGGCTTTCAGGCTAGATTTAAAGGTGGCCAAGGATGGGTCAAGACGTAGGGGCTCAGAAAGTTTATTCCAGGCGTAGGGTGCAGCGAGACAGAATCCATGTCTCAAGTAGATGGATACAATCTCTTACTCTAACTCCAGTGTCCTCAGCTGTCTGAGAGACAGGGAATAATATAGTAATATCATCTGCATAACTAAAAATTCTAAAACCAGCAGAACTTAAAACTTGACCTAAAGCAGACATTAATACATTAAACAGAGTTGGTGATAAAGGAAAGCCCTGTAGAAAACCAGAAGTGTCCTTCCATGACTCGGACTGGGATCCAATACATTTCACTCTGTATGCCCAAGAAGTAAGAAAGCCCTTTAGCCAGGATTGAACATTGCCTCCAACACCAAAGCCCTCTAGGATTTCCAACAACAAACAATGATCCACTAAATCCCAGTAACTTTATTGCTCTACAATTCATTCCACTTTGCTTATAGTAAAACTAAATTTTGAAAATGCCTGTTGCTCATGCAAATGCGCTTTTGAGTCATTAACCTAGCACAGATAAAAAAGGCAATAGCAGAAAGTGGATTCTTCAGTCTGATAAAAAGTTCCTTCAAATCAGACCAGGCTGCGATACTACTGGTGTCTTTTGACTGGGTCTGAAGGTTATCGATCAAAGGAATCTCTGTCTGACACTTGACTTCCTTACAGCACAGGATACTTTATCATCATCATTGTCATTATCATCCACATTAGTAGTGCCATCTAATTCATCACTTGCATCTTCATCTTTTATTATCATCATCATGCTGTCCAATTAAAGAAGGCTTTCACAAAGTTGGAATCATCGTATGCTGTTGTTCTATCAATTTTTCATCTGATGACAAAATCTGTTTGAATATCTTCAAGAACTGATGCAAGAATGTCAAATGTGTGACAAGCAGACTTCCTCTCTATTCTATCAATCCAGAGGACAGTCACCCAATGTAAGATTTTCCTTGGGATGAACAGCAGTCTGTTGTGGTAGAGACATATGTATGTCTGTTCGGAGCTTCAGTTTCATCTCTGTTTCAAAGTGACCCAACTCATCACTGTTCTATGTGGCTGGAGACTAGTAACTAATTCAAGAAACACAGGCAACTCCACTGTTCTCTTAGGCTATATTCAATGAACAGCCAAATTTAAGAGGAGATGATTCACTGCTAGCATGATGAGGTTTGTGATAGCAAATCCTGTTTCAAAGTTTGCTGTTTCATTTGGTTTACCAAGGAATCATCATTTAATTTTACAAGCACTAAAATAACTTGCCAGAAATACAGACAAAATAATACAAGAATTATTTCAATCAGGTAATTCTATACTCTTCCTTAGACCACAAAATAGGGAGAGTGAAACAAGACAAGGAGATCAATTAAACATCAGTAAACAAAGAAAACGTATTAACCTGATTATCCCCAGTTATTATTTATCTGAACCTTTATTCCACATTGATCGTCTGGTTGGCTTCTTCAAACCCAAAACGGTGTATAGTCAATTTATTTCTTTGGAAACATACTTATTGTCCAATATTAGTGGAAATAATACAATTGATTTCATTTTTTCTCTTTTAAAACCAGAAATTATTTAACAATACAAACACTTGAGTCTCTAATCCAATTCCCACTGATTAAGGTAATCCCAGTTTCACAGGCTTCACTCCTTTTGAATAAATATACTAAGAGGAATCATTTCAAAGGAAAAAACTTTAGGAGTCATACCCGGAACTCTGGGAAAACAACAATCTCAATATTAATCATCTGTAATAATATTCATTTTGTTCAAAATTTTCTGGTCTATTATCATCTTCAAAATCTTAACCATTTCCTACTCCTGTAGAATTTCATTTGCCGTATCAATTTTTCATTCTCAAAGGATTTGATTAGATTATCCATGTGGCTCACTAATAAGATTATATCGGAAGCAAACTTATTTACTACCACCGTTAGGTCCTGGAGCGCCTTCCAGATGATATTCAATGTAACCTCCACAGGTGCCAAAAACTCCAAGCTGATAAGCTCTTGCGGGTTTAGGAGTGGTACCGCCGACATGGGTTCAGCTGTAAACGACTTCCGTTTCAGCATACACTCCTAACTCACTCCTCCACTCCTTTGGGCATGGTGGTTAAATGATTCGGGAGCGATTAAGTTGTTTCCAGGTCCAAGAGCATCGACACTCCTTCGCCGGCGCTAATCAAAGGACTCACCAACCCAGTCATCTGTGGGCAGCTCGTCACGCAGCGGTCCCACGCTTGCTGCACAAGGGACAAAGCGCTGGTCATCGGCGGCTGACCCACGATTGTCCCCTTCCACTCAGTTAAGGTAACTGCAATTGCAGAGAGGAAATTTCAAGTAAATAAAGACAGAACTTCAGAGGTCAGCTGGGCCGTTGAGTGTACGAGCTTCAGGTCGCTATCTTTCCACTCTCCCTAGTTGGGACACTCTTTGTCTGGTTTCTCCTCAGAGGCCTGTCTGATATGGGTAATCCTTCATTATAGCCCTCTGAGTCATTGAAACACAGAAGCCCCTCCACCACTACAAGGTGGTGTCCCTTCGGAGGGGTACCAAGGAATCATCACTTATGTCTTGCGTCCACTTTTACTTTTTACTGCAAACATCAGATGTAACTAGGTAAATAGTAAAAATTGGTGAAATTATTACTTTGGTAAAAGTAAAAGCAACAAATGTTATCCTGTACTGCTTTACAAGTAAAAGTAACAAAACTTTTACTTAAGTACAGTAACTACTTTCATTTACTTAGTTACTATACAACACTGCCTACAATCCTAGGCATTTCAAGTAAGTAAAACTTTATCATCTCCCTATTAACCATCCTGCACATAACACAAATACCCCCGGATTCTATATAGTGCAACTTATGTTGCGTGCGCAAATCTAGTTGTATTCTGAATTTGAGTGTGCAACTTAGTTAACAAGCCAATCAGTGCCGATAATTGCCACTTAACAAGCAACTGACACTAACTGGCATTAATCAGAATTTCCGCGAACTGTCTAAGCATATTCTATAACGTGATTTGTGTAAATTCTAAGTCAAACAGTTGAAAAGGGGGCATGGTTGTGGATGTGGAATGGGCGGGTTGTGGGCATTTCTAAAATCTATGCACATTGTTATAGAAAATCACCTGGTCCATGCCTAATTTAGCATTTACTCCTAAATTCAGTCACACGGATAGGCGCTCGGCATATTCTATAAACCACGTGGAAATTTAGATTGATTCTATAAAATATGCCTAAATTTAGGTGCACTTTATAGAATACGCCTAGCTGTATTTTGTTTCGGCGCTGATGTTTTAGACATGAGATATAGAATCTAGTCCATAATGTCTAAGTGCTCTATCTCCCTATTGACAGAAATCATTACCTTGTGGTGGGGAATAGTCATCTGAGTCTGTGTCACTCTCACTACTGTCTTCCACCAGAAAGCTGGGGTAGTTCCAAGACATACTCAGGATTCCATCTGACTCATGAAGAAGAACATGTGCCAACATTCGGCCATGGCAGTCCATCACAATCACCTGACCATCAGCAGTGCCAAACAGTACCTGCAATACAAATAGCAGACCAACACAATAAATAAGTAGGTACTAGCACTTGGCATATACATACACACATTTTTCATAATGCTCCTGATTTCATAAATGGTATTTAATATGACAAGGAACATTTCTAGTATTTTCAACTGTCTGTCATCAATTAAGTTCAACATGCTGTACTTCCAGTTTAAACATTCTTCTGGAGTCTCACACACCTCTGTTCAATGAAGAGGTCAAGATATTGTGATCTATTTAATCTGTTGTGCACCACCTTGGGTGAATCATTTTTAAAAAGGCAATTAACAAATCATAACAAGTAAATATTACAGCAGCAACCAGGCAACTGAAATCATGACGTTTAAGAATATGAAACGTTCTAAATTGTAATAGAAAAAGCACAAAAGATACCAGATATAAACCAAAAGGTAACCCATACAGACTATGTAAATGTAATACCAGTTTATATAAGCACTGTCTACAGGCTATTGGTGAGGTCACTTGGAATACTGTGTTTGATTTATAATGCCAAATCTCATTAATGATATAGGGGCCCTTTTATGAAGCAGCAGTAACTATACCGCTGCGTTGCCATGTACCAAATTGGCCCACTGCCAGGCTCACTCAGGAGTTTGGAAGTAGTTCCGGCTTTCGGCATGAGGTGACTAAGGCACTTTTGTATTTTCTAACACAGGGCATGTGCCCAGTGGTAATTGGGCAGCACTGTGCACTGCCCGGTTACCGCCAGAGCCCCTACCGCCTCCTAAATAGGAAGCAGTTAAGACTTTTGGGGGGAGATGCTGCTTCTGGAGAAAGAGGTTAGAAAGTGCTGTTGGGGGGGGGGGGAGGGATCCCAGACCCAGCTAAAATCCCCAGCCACTATAATAGGTACATCCCCAAAATGCAATAAAGCATTCTGCAAGAGCAGGTAAAATTTAGCATCATACTGATTGGGGGCATAGACACTGCATAGTACTAGTGATTGCCGGCCTAAAAAAAGTTGGCATATCGCCCCTCCATGTCTTCCTGTACCCTCTGGATTTGGATTACCATGCCCTTATGCACCAAAAATGAAATCCCACCTTTCTTCCCAGAAGCCTGAGTTGCAACACAAGTACCCACCCACCAAGTTTTAAACTTTTCATGTTCAATTTTCAACTGATGAGTTTCCTGCAAAAAAGCCACATCTGCCCGGTGTCTATATAAGGCCTGCACGATTCTCTTATGTTTTACTGGGGAGGATATACCTCCCACATTCCAGGAAATCAACCTAACCATGGTATCCAGCAAAAGGCCTTGTCAGCAGCACTCCAATGTCCCAAATAGGAAATGGAGAGGGGATGACCCAGCAGTGTCTCCTTTCTGCCAACATAAGTCATCCCACAGACTCCATACCATCCCCACTAACCGTCAGAGCACTCCCTCTCTCCATAAAAACCTCACCATACCCTGAATCCTCTT
Source organism: Microcaecilia unicolor (assembly GCF_901765095.1). Lineage (NCBI taxonomy): Eukaryota > Metazoa > Chordata > Amphibia > Gymnophiona > Siphonopidae > Microcaecilia > Microcaecilia unicolor. The sequence continues at coordinate 330,883,609 of NC_044033.1, read as the reverse complement.
GCTTACAACCAACCATGTAAAGAAAGTATGTCCCACCCTCCCAGGGTATGGGCCCTCCCCACCTCCCCCATCCCATAGGATAGCATTCTACCTGATAAGGGAACAGGACTTCTACCTTGAACTCCCCCTCCCCCTGGACAAATCATCCCCAGCCCCCTTTGAGTAGCCCCAAATCACCTAGCATGCATGAATCTCTCTCACCCCTCCATTGAAAAACAAAAATCCTGTAGCAACAGAAAACAAGTCCAAGCATTAGTGTCAAACCATGTAGATCTCTAAGAAAGCTGCACCATCTCCACGGGGGACTGACAAGTCCATGGTATCTGGTCTGGAGAAAACAAACCAGCAGCCACCCCAAAAGAGAAGAGTTCATCATCCTCAGAGGACCCCGCAGATACTGGATCTTACTCTGCTAGGTCGGCATCTTGCAATGGAGGACTGTCACATACATCTATTCTCCGGATGAGGCTCCCGGGGCTTTGGAGGCAGTTGGTGAACCGCTTATGCGGGCATCTGTACACGAAGTGTACCCTTTCCTGGGTCTAGATGGGTGGGATGTGGAAGGTTCTGGTAACTTTTTATCCAGGTCAGCAAGAAATCTGTGCACCCCCCTTGGGGGTAGTCAAAAACTTGCACCTGCCACTGACTGTCACTACCAGTTTGGCAGAATACCACAATTCCACTCAAAGCCCTCTATTTTGGATCTCTACCTTGTAAGGAAGGAGCTCCTTGTGCTTTTGTAAAGTCTCTAGGCTTAGATCTGGGAACACTCGACTCTCCGATTGATCGTAAGAGCAGACCAAGTTGTCGCACTCTCCTGAACAACATGTCTGTCTCCTGAAAGCAAAAAGCTTCATCACAAAGTCCTGAAGGGCTAGGGTAGCCTCCGAATGAGGTATCAGTTTCTGTAGGCCCACTCAATTTCAAACTGTGGCGTCACAGGAGACTCATGGAAGAAGAACTCAGGAGTTTCTTAACATAAGTCACAGGGTTCCTGTCTTCTCTACCCTCCAGGACTCCTGGGATTCACAGAATGCCTACCACCTGTTCTCCATATTGTCCATCAAATGTAGTGTGTTGCATGAGGACTTCTCCTCTTCCCAGTCCTCCTCCAGTGTACGGAGCTTTGATTCAAGCAAATCTATCTTCCAACCTCGCCACTATCAGGTCCACGATTTCTATTTTAGCACCTCTGATTTCTTTGAGGACCAGGTCCCACATCACCTCTGGCATCCTGGAACTGTCATCTCTCTGACTCACAGGCAGGGGAGCCAGAGATGGTGACTTAGCAGGGCTATTAGAGCCTTTACTCGAAGGTCCTGCTTTAGCTGCATACATGTCTCTGGTGTTTTGGGTCTAAGGAGTGGAGGAGTGGCCTAGTGGTTAGAGCATCAGTCTTGCAATCCAGAGGTGGCTACTTGAGCTACTACTGAAAAAGGTGTGAGCAAAATCTAAATAAATAAATAAATAATAAATAAGTTGTTTCGGCATAGTGCAGTGGGAGCAGATCGCCCAGAGACCCGCAGTACAGGCAGATAAGCTGGTTATGTGAGCACAGGACCCCTCAATCAGCATAAGTATCCAAACTGACCTCCAGAGGGCAGGATAACCACCCACCAACAAGCCAGCCACCATAGTCTCCAACCTGTGGCCACTACCCTGCTGTGTTCCGGGGTCTCCTGGCTTATTGGACCCCAAGGCCTCCCTCAAGGGTCATCTGATCCAGCGCAGCAAGATTCAATGCAGTCCAAGGTGCTTCCTGCCACCTCTTGCCTCCCGTAGCCACCAACCTCACGCAGTCCTGTGACAGAGTCTGGGGCTGAGCGTTCCAAGTGCTATTTTCCTCCCTATTGGGGAACTATGGATTCCGGACTAGAAAACAGGCCACCTCAGCACCACCCAAGGTGCGCTTCTTCTGCCTCTCACCATGGCACACCATCTGATCCTCTCTGGCCTCAGCTCCGCGGTCTCAGGCCCCCGACTGGGCCAGTCACTCCACCGCCGTCTGGGTTGCAACATCGCCCCCACTAACCACTGCATCTCACACTGGCTTCCTCCACCTCAGGCGCTGATGCAAGCATCAAATCACCTGCAGTGCTCCTTCACTGATCCGTGACTAGGGTCCCAGGGCCCCGAAGCTGCTGCCCCAGATTTCAGGTGAGGTTTAAAGAGTCCCAGAGGGTTTCCACCAAAGTTGGGGGGCCACCGGAGGTGAGGTGGAGGAGGAAGCTCTGCGAAACTACTTCAGCATGTGGCCATCTTGGTCACAAGCCCTGCATATCTGGGTTTATAAAAAGGTTTGGACAAGTTCCTGGAGGAAAAGCCCATAGTCTGCTATTGAGATAGACATGGGGAAAGCCACTGTTTGCCATGGGATTGGTAGCATGGAATCTTGCTACTATTTGGGATTTACCAGGTACTTATGATCTGGAGTGGCCACTGTTGGAAGCAGGATACTGGGCTAGATGGACAAATGGTCTGACCCAGTATGGCTATTCTTATGCATAACTTCATCAGGGGGAACTTCTCATCTGTGACAACACTCCACTGATAAGTCCCATAAATTCTGAAAATTGTTAATAGGGTAATGGATGGAAAGCACAAATAAAGCAGGTTCCAGGTCAGGTTTATTTCAGACACCATAAATAGGGCTGTGGAGTTGGTACACCAAATCTTTGATTCTGCCTCTTCTATTTTTCTACTGTTTAACTGACTCCTATTGAGATATTTTTTTTTAACTTGATATACTGCTTGTATTGCCATTGCATATCTAAGCAGTGTACAATATAAAATCTACAAACAATTCATTGAAAAATAAACTTTGAAATAAAAAATTATAATAATGTTTGCGAGAAAACAATAATACTCCAAACAGAAAAACGAGAAATATGCAACTAAATATACTTCAGAGAGAGGAAGAGGAATTATTTCACAAATCCACAGGAAGATGGTATACCTGGGACATTTCCATTCACACAAGAAACAAAAAGCTTGATGCAAAGAACAAGATTGTGGAAAAAGAGAAAAGCACAAGAACGGCACAACTAATAGAAGCGTTGGTATCAAGCAGTTATTCTGTACCACATGTGCAGAAAGCAAAGATCCTCAAGTACTAAACAAACTGGATACAAAGAAAATGTGGAAAAAAGATACAGAAATTTTCACAGCTATATTGGGCACCACTGGTATTATTAAATTTCCACACAGCTTGAAAATAAGTAAACCTTGTGTCTGAATTCCAGGAGGCGGATCTCTTTGGCATTATTTATTTATAGCATTTATATTCCACATTATCCAAAGCAAGTTTGGGTTCAACACAGTACAATAAGGATTAAACAAAAGTAAAAGACAATAAGAGGTATAATATCATAACAGTAGAATGACTCATTTGAAAATAAACTAGCTAAGAGAATTGCAATGGTCAACAGTAGCAAGGAATTCACTAAATAAAAATGCTTTCAATAATTTATGAAATTTTAGGCAATCAGAAACATGCCTAATTGACTTTGGGATGGAATTCCATTATTTAGTAGCTTGGTACGAGAAACTGGTATCATGAGTTGACTTATAACGAAGATTCTTCCAATTTGGAAAATGGAGAAGTAGGTAGTCTCTCAACGCAGGATAGGCATTGCATGATATTAAATGCAGCAAGTGTTACATATAATCAGGTAGAAGACCAAAAAAAATTTTGATAAACAAGGGCGCATTTATAGGACTCTTCCATTTATAGGAAGCCAATGCAACTTGATTAAAAGAGGAGCTGATTTGGAAAACTGAGGGGCTTTGCATACAAGAAGGGCTGCAGTGTTCTGGGCTCCTTGAAGTTTTTTAATAAGAGAGATGTGTTTCATAAAAAAGATATGTTTTTTGATAAGAGAGATTGGCCCTGGTGAAAAGGTACTTCACATACAATTAGTGAATCACCTTCTGTTCGCAGCCCATCTTACTATATAGCAGCTAATTACAGAGAGATACGTTCCCCTCTGAATGGTACAAGAACGTATGAAAGATCTATGAGATGGAGCAGCTGATAGCTATCTCCTGACTGCAAATAAAGTACTTCAAAGACTTATGGCCCCATTTCAGCAATACTTGCAATCTCTTTAACAGTGAAGAAGGATGGGGGGCTAGACTCTTAGATTTCACCCTTATACTGACCCATTGGCTCACCACAGGCTCTACTGAAGGGTAATGGTCCAGTAGCAAAGCTCAGCCAAGTGGTTTTTGCTCATGTTTTGCTTTGTCTCCTGTATCTCTTTTATGGTCTATGATACTTTTCTCTCTCCCCTCTCCCTCTGCCTTCCTGAGCCTGAAAAGTTGTTTGTGACTAAAGAGCAATGGATCTACATACTAAAGAATGACACAGGGACAGAGACCACAGTAACTGTGGGGATGGGGAAAGAGCCCATGGGGATGGAGTGGGGACAGAGCTTAAGGGGACAGGGTGGGGACAAACTTTGTTCCCGTGTCATTCTCTACTTTGAAACCAGTTAATGAACTGGACCATTATTTATGTTTGAGTGACGCTTAGATGGCGACTCCGGCTGTGATGAACTAGGGTCGATACCGGGCAGACTTGTAAGATCTGTGTCTCATATATAGCAATCTGGATTAGGATGAGCTGGAAAAGGCTTAGACAGCGACTTCAGTGGCTGGAACATGAAGACAGTGCTGGACAGATTTTTATTGTCTGTGTCCAGCAAATGAAAAGATGAATAGGCTGGAGTAGACTTTGAAAGCAACTCCAGTAGTTGGAACACGAGGATAGAACAGGGCAGACTTCTATGGCCCATGTCCCAGAAACGTCAAAGAAAGACCATAATCAAGTTTATAATATCATGTTCATTGTTGATTTAATCATGAATTGATAATGAGAATGAGTATGACCACTGGGCAGACTGGATGGACCGTTCAGGTCTTTATCTGCTGTCACTTACTATGTTACTATTAATCATCTCTGCTCCCGGGATGATGCACAGACCTCAGCTCTGACACAGGCACGAGCATCAGATGTTACCTGACCTACTGGCACGTGCTTGTGGTGACCTCTAAGCACACAGTGCCAATGAATCAGACACAAGTCTTTTATGTGCACACCAGAGTGTTTCAAGTTCCAACTTTCGTTCCTTCCTTGCCTGCAGTGCTGCGGCTCGAACCCAGAGAGAGACGAAAGAGACGATCGGAATTTTTTTAATGTACCATTAAATTCTTGTGGGGATGGATTAAATTCTTGCAGGGATAGGTGGGGATGGGTAAGATTCCAGTGGGGACGGGTAAGATTCCAGCAGGGACAGGCGGGAATGGGTAAGATTTCTGTCCCCGTGCAACTCTCTGATTTGTGATATATAAACTACAGTTGCACAGTATATTGTTCCTTTTTATACCTTAATAAAAAGATTTAAATATAAAATCATAAGTGTTTGAGGCTTCTTTAGATGAGGACAGAGCCCACAGGGATGGGGTGGGGACGGGGCAGGGACAGAGACAGGGCCTGCAGGGACAGATTAAGGATGGAGACGGAGCCTGCAGGGATAGGGTGGGGGCGGAGATAAAACCCATGGGGATGGGGCGGGGATGAGGACAGATTTTGTCCTCGTGTCATTCTCTAATACATATCTCAGGGAAGTGATGCAGAAAAATATTAGTACACAGATCAGCCTTCTGTGCACACACATAAAATTATTGTTTACAACAACACTTTCAGATCTTATCAAGCTGTTCAGCACAAAAGTAGTAATAAAAGTCATCTTTGTAAACACTGGTTACCTGCTGATCATCAGGGGTCCATATTCCACAGGTGATCTGACTTTCCAAGTTTATTTCTGATGACCAATGCCTCTGTCCACTCACTGACCCAACAAGCACAAATCCATCCCTGTACGAGATGAGGGCTTGAGTCCCGTCATGGCTCCATGTAAAGTCACTGACCTTGAAACACAAAATGCAGATCTTACTTAAATAATAATACTGAAGTTTTGTGGTGGCCATCAAATAAACAGAGAAATACACAAAGAGCCGAAGCAAATACTTTAACCTTCTAGACAATTATTTCAACTGTTCTGTTTTAATTTCATTTCAGCAATAGTGACGACCATCCTATGACTGTCACAATACACATATGCAGCAATGAAATACATTATTTGCAATCCTGATTACAGAAATCTATACTCATGACCTTTGACTGAAATAAAATAACTGCAAAGGATTCTGTATTGTAGTGTCAATGTGGGGGGGGGGGGGGGGGGCAATTTTGTTAACAGGGCACCAATAAAAATTCCAAAACTGCACCTATTTTATAAAGGCAACAGAGGCCTTTGCACTCCCAAGAACTATCCCCAATAGTGTATGCTTTTGCACAAATTTACACTTCCATCAAAGCAGCTGCAAAGTGTATTCATATACTCCCTGTTTGGGAAAGGGAATGGGCCTTGATATACCGCCTTTCTGTGGTTTTCTGCAACTACATTCAAAGCGGTTTACATAGTATATACAGGTACTTATTTATACCTGGGGCAACGGAGGGTTAAGTGACTCGTCCAGAGTCACAAGGAGCTGCAGTGGGAATCAAACCCAGTTCTCCAGGATCAAAGTCTGCTGCACTAACTACTAGACTACTCCTCCACATCTTAATTTCACCCAAACTATAACCCCAGGGATGCCCATGAGTATATCACATGAAAAGTAGACGCTGTACATCTGTGGCCTACTTTGTATATGTGTATCCCCCCACCCCGTTACATTCCATTTAAAACAGCCATCTTCTCCATGTTAATACATGTTTTATAAAATTAAAGCACCAAAAGGTAAGTGCAGCCCAACTGCTTTATGATATTTTTGTCATGAGATGGAAAAAGTGGAGGCTGATTCAATTTTTACAACATGGAGAATATAGGAAGCATCCTCTCCCCTCCCCCCTCAATCTACATTCCCAAAATAATCAATGTTTTTATATACTGCGTGAGATACAGTACACTATAGGTGTAGTCTGGGAAGGTCATGTGGGGAGGCACCCCCCCCCCACCAATGTTGCAGGTGCTAATACTGAATTGATCCCCTCATTATCAAAAATATGACTTCTCTTCCCTTTGCCTCCCTCCCCAGCATAAGGCAGCAAGCTACACCTAAGCAGCACACATAACCCTGGATTCTACATTTCGGTTCCAAATTTCCGCACCCAACTTTGTGCACATATCAGAGATGCGCATGCAAATAAATTAACTAATGAGCTTGGAAACATCAATAACTGGGTGCTAACAACCAATTTTTGATGTTAAATGGCAGTCTTAAAAATTTGTGTGTGCATCTCACTGCGCACTGTTCTATAAAGCACAGCACCTACTTCAATCGCCTGTATCTGAAAAGGGATGTCGCCAGGGGCGTGTCAAGGGCACTCCAAAAAGTTGCATGCAGATTTACAGAATTTGCCCAAAGGGTGCCTAAGTTGGATGCCAGCATTTACACCTGCACGGCAAAAATAAGATGCTACGCTTTGTAATCTATCTATAAGATTCAGTGCTGTAAATTTACTTTACCTTTATTCCCTAGAGTTGAAGCTAAGACTTGCTACTTCCTAAAACATGTGGAGGGGCATAATCGAACGGGGGCACCCATCTCTAATGACGGCCCCGTAAAGTGGCGTACCTGACCGTATTATCGAAACAAGATGGGCGGCCATCTTTCGTTTTGATAATATGGTTGGGGCCGGAAAATCTCAACATTTGGGCCACCCTTAGAGATGGCCGACATTGGTTTTGGCCGATAAAATAAAGATACATACCAGTAGCAAGTATTCTCCGAGGACAGCAGGTTCAATATTTTTACGCATGGGGTCATCATCCGCGACGGCCCAGGAGACGGAAGAAATCTTCAAAAGCTCAAGAACCTTCCCGAACGTTCCGCCGTGTGGGCCGACCCACCGCACATGAGTGGGTGGTTTCCCACCCACGACACGAACGTGCAGTGAGCAGTTTAATAAAAAGCAAAACAATATAAGTAAAACAACTCCAATAGGGAGGAGGGAGGGTTATAAGAATATTGAGCCTGCTGTCCTTGGAGAATACCTGCTACAAATATGTATCTTCTTTTTCTCCGAGGACAAGCAGGCTCAATATTCTTACGCATGGGGTATCCCTAGCCCCCATGCTCATTCAAAACAATAAACATTGGTCAACTGGGCCTCACAATGGCGAGGACATAACAGAGATTGACCTGAAAAGAAATACAACTAAGTGAGAATGGAGCCTGGAACAGAACAAAAATGGGCCTAGGAGGGTGGAGTTGGATTCTAAACCCCGAACAGATTCTTCAGCACCGACTGCCCAAACTGGCTGTCACGTCGGGTATCCTGCTGAAGGCAGTAGTGAGATATGAATGTGTCGACTGATAACCACGTTGCAGTCTTGCAAATCTCCTCAATAGAGGCTGACTTCAAGTGAGCCACTGACGCAGCCATGGCTCTAACATTATGAGCCGTGACATGGCCCTCTAGAGTCAGCCCAGCTTTGGCATAAGTGAAGGAAATGCAATCTGCTAGCCAATTCGACATGGTGCGTTTTCCGATGGCGACTCCCCTCCTGTTGGGATCAAAAGAAACAAACAACTGGGCGGACCATCTATAGGGATTTGTCCGCTCCACGTAAAAGGCCAATGCTCTCTTACAGTCCAATGTGTGCAACTTGTCCTCACCAGGGTGGGTACGTAAACGAGGAAAAAATGTTGGCAAGACAATTGACTGGTTCACATGGAACTCCAACACCACCTTCGGCAAGAACTTAGGGTGAGTGCGGAGGACAACTCTATTATGATGAAACGATATAAGGTGCATGCACTACCATGGCTTGGAGCTCACTGACTCTACGAGCTGAAGTAACAGCCACAAAGAAAATGACCTTCCAGGTCAAGTACTTCAGATGGCAGGAATTCAGTGGCTCAAAAGAAGCTTTCATCAGCTGGGTGAGAACGACGTTGAGATCCCACAACACTGGTGGAGGTTTGACAGGGGGCTTTGACAAAAGCAAACCTCTCATAAAACGAACAACTAAAGGCTGTCCATAGATAGGCTGACCCTCTACACGTTGATGGTAAGCACTGATCGCACTAAGGTGAACCCTTACGGAGTTGGTCTTGAGACCAGACTCTGCTAAGTATAGAAGGTATTCAAGCAGGGTTCGTGTAGGACAAAAAAAGGGATCTAGGGCCTTGCTATCACACCAGACGGCAAACCTCTTCCATTTAAAAGAATAACACGTGTTCGTGAAATCTTTCCTGGAGACACCCTCTGAAAGGTCTAAAGAGGCAACTTCTAAGTTCTCAACTTCCAAGCCGTGAGAGCCAGAGACTGGAGGTTGGGATGTAGAAGATGAGGGAACCAGATCTGACGGGGCCAAAAAGGTACAATCAGAATCATGGTTCCGCGGTCTTGCCTGAGTTTCAGCACAGAGAACTGGTGCCTAAGCCTCACTATGTGGGATGGTGGAAAACATGGTGCCTGCAGGCGCTTTCACCAAAGAAAACTTGACCACGCCCCACCAGAATGGGCTGGGAAAACACTATGCTCCCCGGTTTCAGGCCGCCCAGCGGCATCCAGTGACACAGCGGTCAGTGGGCCTGCAGGGGAACAGAAGTAACAAACGTCCAATGCTGCTCCCCGGTTCCCACACCAGCAGTCGTGCTGACGAGACCCTGCCGGCGCCGCCATCATAAAAATACTCACCCCCTCTTTGGGAATCTGCCACCAAAGGCAAGTTTGATCCCCTCACACCACAGCCGGAACTACAAACAGGCACAAGCCCACTGTGCTAATGTGAGCTAGCTGTGAGATGCTCTTTTTTTTATTATTATTATTTTTTTATAAGAGGCAGGAGAGGGAGCTGGAGCAAATCTCAGTCAAGGTACCTCAAGGCAGACTAGTAGGGGACTGATGCGGGAAGGAAGGGAGGGACCTGGCACCACCAGGTGTACACCTAGACCCTAAAACCGGGCCACCTCAACCCTAAAAGCCCTACCGGGCTGGGAAACCAGGCCAGGAGCTAAACAATCCAGAGCTGCAAGGATATGACCACCCACCTGCTAGATAGAGAGAATACCAACACTAAGGAGGCTGCACATGACCATAAATAGTAAACCTCTGAAGTTCTCTCTATCTCCACCTGCTGGTAGTGGAGATAACCTACAAGTCTCTGGATTGATCTGTGGGACGCTATGGAAATCTGATTAATTTCTTTGACTGGGTGTTCAGAAAATTGGATAAAGGGAAAGTGCTAGACACAGTGTACTCAGATTTTTGTCTTTGGCACAGTTCCGCTTAGACTGATAAGTAAACTGAGTGCCCTCGATATGGGCCCTAAAGTGACTGTCAGGGTTAGGAACTGGTTGAGTGGGAGGCAAAAGACGGTAGTGGTAAATGGAGTTCACTCTGAGGAAGAGATGTTACTAGTTGTGGGCACAAGGTTTGGTTCTTTGTCCGATTTTTTAAAAACATTTTTGCAAGCAATATTACATAAGGGCTTTCTGGTAAATTTTGCCACTTTGCGGAAGATACCAAAATCTGCAATAGGGTAGATACTTCTGAAAGTATGGACAACATGAGGAGGGACTGTAACCTACATAGAGTGACAGTTGTAGTTCTGTCCTAAGGTGAATTATTTTTCCTGTTACCAAGTATCTAACTAAACTGCTCTACACGAGCAACATCGAATTTTCCTTGCTCAGTCTGTGGTGGTCCACAAGCAACAGAACACAATCAATAGTGTCCTACCATACCTGTAACAGAATGCTGCTTGCCTCCGGGATCACTCCCGTATTCCTGATTCCATTACAGTTTAATTTTTAGATTTACTTTAAGAACATGTCTCTATGCCATCTACAAACTACAATCCTTTCTTACTCATGCTAATACATTTGCACCGAGTACTCTGTATCTCAGCTGGATCCTAAAGTGCATTACAATTTAGTACTTCACAAGCATACTTGAAGTCAATTCTGTTTTTTTTAATGAAATCTGAAATGCAGGTCCTCCAAATGCAGCTCATCATGCTCCTAATGGTTTGAACAAACAGATTAAAATGAACATCAAAACAGTACAAAATTATAAAGGAGTGGAAAATATATACAAACTGAAGAAGTCTTCAACAAAATCATACTTGAGGTCATCCTATTCATAAATAAATATAAAAACAATGCATGAGAAAGTAAAAGTCTGTCATAGAAAAATATGACAGCTTATGGTGAATGATGCAAGATGAAACTTAACCAATGCAAATCTATATTGTACTGCTCCCACACAAACTTTTAAGGTGAAATGTGGCTTCACTGGGCTGTGGTTTTCATGACTTTTAAATATACGTTTGTGAAGGAACTGACCTTGGATTACACCATACTGAGCCACAGAGGAATTCTTATTTGTTTTTTTTGTTTTTTTGTAAGTGGAGATCTCATAAAAGATACTATTACCTTAAGCTAAAGCAGTAATGGCAGCTAGCCTTAGATTAACCCAAACTGAATCATACAAGATTAATTACATTTCTGTCACATAGGGTGATGATGTGTTTCTGTGAGCGAAGGTGCTTGCTTCAGTTGAAGCTAGCTTTTATGAGGTCTCCATTCATAGAAATGCATCTAGTTTTTCATGAATCCTCATGTTGTCATTTTATATTTTTATATCTAGTGTGTGCCTTTTATTCCTAATGCAGACACAAATTTAGTCTTCTGAAATCCCAAGTTACTGCTAGCATGCAACCTCCTTCCACAAGACAACATGAAACCTCTTTTCATTCATCCTCTTTCCACAAACCTAGAATCATTCTCTTAATCTTCAGCTTTCCCCCTCCCCCAACAAACCTGGAATCACTCTCACTTCTCAGCCTCTACACAAACCTCAGATGCTTTCTCTGTGACATCCCACCACACAACCACTCTTAAGTATAACAAGGCTCGATTCCTGCCCCTTCTCTTTCAACATACTTCCACTTCTCTTGACAATTACATAATCATCCTCTGACTTCCTGGGTTTGGGAAGGAAGGCAACAACATTTACAGCAGCATATTAAGAGAATGTGAAGTTAGCTCATGCTCACAGCATAAGTGGCCCTGCTCCCACCAGGCATCCATGTGGTTGGAAAGACTGTCGGGGAGGGCTGACTCAATATTTGCACTCACTAAATCTGTTGCCATTACTGATGGTAGAGCAAGAACAGACAGAAGTTCTGAGCTGTGGAGAGAGGAGGAGGAAGGAGAGACTGAAGACCAGAGTTGGGCAATCAAGCATATCAATCACTGGTCTCAAAAAACTCTTGCAGATTCAAATAGAAAGTTGTGGCAGATTCATCTACAGCTCTAAAGACAAGATGTAACAAACATTCAATCAAAATGGGGGGAGAGTCTCTTATCTTGAAATGAATATGTACTCAATTCCAAATCTCCATAAATTATACGTCCAAAGTCCCAACAAGGGCCCCTGTTTTGCCTCATGCTGCATCAGGGGATAACCAGACAAGCATTCTTTCCCGTTTTTTATTTTTAAGAATCAGCATTAAATATCTGAGGTCTTTTTTCCACATTTCATTTTTGTTTATACTGGTGATCTTTGAGTTTTGGATTAAAATGCTTGTGAGCTTGCTCATGCATTGAGTGAACAGTGAATTGTTTTAGTGTTTGATATTTAATTCACTGTTATCTTCAGTTTTCAAATAATCCATTTACCTTGGTAAATGAGTTTTGGAAAGTTTAATATTTAAAAGTATGATGTCTTGAGGTGTGGGCCAGTTTAGAGGCCTGAAAGTTAATTGAAGAGGGGGGGGGGGGACAAAAGGATGAAGGTTCACCTCAGTCATCCAATACTCTTGACCCAGCTCTACATAAATGTTGCCTCCACAACAGCCTTAGCCCTGGCTGACTCAGGAAACCAAATCAAACCCATGTCCTCCATGTCACTGAACCAACCCCTTTTTCTCTCTTTTACCACCCACCTCGCTATGCGTGCCTCCCTCCAGATGGCACACCTCAGCAAAAAAGGCAATTTTTACCAGCCCCAAGAGCTGAAAGAATGATTCCCCTGAAACAATCCTCTCAGTGCCACTCTTCATGACTGGCAGGGTAGTAGAAGAAGGGTCATCATTCCTCACACCAAGGAAATTGAACTCATCTCATAGCCCACCAGCCCTGATAATCTTGAGTTTACTGTGTGTACTGCAGAATGCAGCAATGCTGAGGCATACGGCCAGCAAAGACAATATACTTTTATCCCAGGCTACGGCATATGTAATTTCACCCAATTACAACAATAAGTCTTTATTTCGGGGGGGGGGGGGGGGGGTGGAAACAGGCCTGCCTTCATGACCCTGATTTAATCCATATTGAACTACCCTGTAAACACCATGAAAACACCACTCTGTTCTCTGTGATGTCAAGCACTGTAGACGATGCAGGGATCTCCCCATACAAAGGGTACGCAATTAGACGCTGAAACGGAGAGCCTGCAATCACAAAGTGGAGCTATTATTCTGTTTTGTGAATGCTGAAGGTCAATTAAAAATCAGTACCACAGAAAGGTAGCTTATAGGTGACTGTATCGGTATCTTGTAAGGTTAAGGACCCAATCTTTCTAGCTCCACAGTTCCACAAGGTCTCAATGAAATGCACTCATGCAACTGGTATCAACTAGAGAATGACACAGGGACAGGGACTCGTGGTAACAGTGGGGATGGGGACAGGGGAAGATCCCATGGGGACAGGTGGGGATGGAGACAGAGCCCATGAGGATGGGGACAAACTTTGTCCCCATGTCACTTTGTACTTTGAAGCCTGTTAATGAACTGGACAGTTATTTATGTTTGATTGATACAGACAATATTTTTATTTTTTTGGAAAAACAAGCAAACAATTTGGCCACAGCTAGCAAACTTTGCATGGGGGATCCTGTACATCCTAGACATCTTCTATTGAAAGAGGAACTGTGGAAGACAGGAGAGCTAGACTGAATCCTGAGATTGTTGATGACTTCTTATTCATCCACAGATTTAAAAATCATAATAGTTCTTCACAAGGCATATTTCTCCCCTCTAGGGTATACAGAACGGGTTGTATTTTGTACCCCTGGACATTTTAACATGGTGGAATAGGATTTCTTGGGGTAGTAGAAGTCAGCTATTGTTGGGACTGAAAGGGTAGAGGGTGGTGGTGGTGGAAGGGTTATTATAGCTGCTCATTGTTATTATTGTTTTCTATTTGTAATTTATATACAACAGTTGCACAGCATATTGTTCCTTTTTATACTTTTAATAAAAAAGATGTAAATACGAAATCATAAGTGTTTGAGGCTTCTGCAGATGGGAACAGAGCAGGGACGGGGGCAGGGGTGGGGACAGAGACAGGGCCTGTGGGAATGGGATGGGGATGGAGACGGGGTCTGTGGGAACAGGGTGGGGATGGAGACAGAACCCATGGGGACGGGGCAAGGATGGGGACACATTTTATCCTCATGTCATTCTCTAGTATCAACCCCCATTTCCCACCCCAGCACTCATAAAACAGCACAGGGAGAAATGGGAATATACAACTATAGGAAAGTGCAAGGCTGGCTGGGGGGGAGTCCGGGTAAGAGAGGTAAAGAGGAGTGGGAAACCGGGAATCTTTATTCTAAGCCACGGTGTGGTTTAGGAAAGGTCAGCTGCTTCGTAGCACTGCACAAACCAGACACAGGGTTTTGTTTTATTTTTTCTTTGTTACCCCATTTTGGATCAAGGAAGTGACTGCAAGACCGTGCAGCTGCCTGCCCTTAAGGAATCTCCCATCTTCTCAAGTAGTAATACAAATCAGAGTTTAGTTACACTTACAAGCCACAGAGGCACAATGGATTGGGGAGAATTTGTATTTCAAATATGCAGTCCTACGAACTAGCAAAATCAAAAACACTTCTCAGCAATCTCAGACACAAGGACAGGAGAAAGGCATTTTCAAAGCTGCTAAATTTAAAAACCTAGAAATGGCTGTAGGATGGTATTTTTGAAAAGCATCCATGCCTACTTAAGTGTTTGAACTACTTTAAGTCTACTACTAATGACGGTAAATAGTAAATGTTGAATTGTTGTCCCATTTGTTTTGTGTGTAACATCCAAGTTCATGTAAAGCCTTTGGTTCAGAACTGCGACTTCTGACCTGCACTGACACTGCATGAAAGGAGAGTGCTGCGCCAACCAGACTCACAGCTCTTGCTGGTTTCAGCCCCAATGACCTCCCTACAAACTATTTACATTTTGCTAAAAGTAACCCACCCTAATGCCCACTAGGCAAACAAGGATTCAAAGTACATAAAGTGAATAAATCAGATCAAATCAAACTAACCAGTACCTAAGACAAATCATGAAGCAGCAGTCAAAATCTGGATGAAGTCTCCTGAACAGAACTTACCACCAAGGACTATGGTTTACTATATTCCTGGGAAAGGAACCTCTCAACCTGAAGCTCTGATAAATGTCTCTCTCTTGCTTGAGACTTCTGATACCGAATTAGCAACTGCAGCTACATTGGTGGCTACAGTTGCACTATTACCAGACAAGAATTGGATCTTTCGTCTGTTTTTCCGAAACAAAGATAAACCCTTTTTGGGTTTAAAAGTCTTAATTTTCCTGATGTCTCTAAGAAGACACGACGGCGAAGGAAACAATTCCTGCTCCTTAGGCCTGAAGTTTTACACTTGGGGGGTACCTTCTTTTTAAGATACCCCTGCAAGTGTATAATAAGGTTTAAGGAGAAAAAATATGTATTTACAGAGCCGTCTCATGTATCTTCACTCATAACCTCAGTGAAAATGGATAAGCGTTAATTATAAGTGTTTGCTCTACTTAACAGTATTTGTATAATTTCTGTTTTTTGATAAACCTTTAGATGATTTGTCTCCAGTATTTTCCTGAAATCTTGGATCACATGTATGGACTTGAGTATAGTTTTCCTGTTAAGGTGAAGCTTAAGCTTCACTTTTTTTTCCTGTTTGTATTATTATTTTTTTTTTTTTACATAATTTGTAGATTATTATATACTTTTCCTGAACAAGAGGATTGACTTGTAAAATATTGGATAATATTAATAAATACATAAATTTAAAAAAAAATCTGGATGAAGTCATCAGATCTCGTAAGAAGAGTTATACAGGACAAATAAAGATACAGGAGGAATAAAATCCTATGTTTATGGAACAAGACATCTCAATCAGCTAAATCAAACATATAAATGGCAAGTGACCGACTCACCTGCAAATGCGCAGTAGAGACAACCCTCTCTGTCCCGCCCTCGCATCAAGACATGACATCAGAGGGCGGAACAGAGAGGGAAACAGAGTCGGACTGTCGGACGCTGCCGCTGGAGCCTGGAAACGAACATCGCGCACACCAACCTCCACCCTCCCCCCCTTCATCCCTGCCGCCGCTCCCGCCCCCCACCGTATCGGGCCCCTTGCACTGACCTGACAGCGCCTCTCACCTCCGTGTGAAAGCGCTGCAGGCAGCAGCAGAGATCTGCTGCTGCCTGCAGCGCTTTCACACGGAGGTGAGAGGCGCTGTCAGGTCAGTGCAGGGGGCCTGGCATGGAGGGGGGAGGGAGCGGCGGTGAAGAGGGTAGCTGGAAATCTCGCCCGTTTTAATGGGCTTAACGGCTAGTAAATAGTATTAAAATATGCACTGTTAATTTTCATAACCTATGATGCTGACCTGTGCCCCACGATCATTCACCAGCTCCACAGACCATCTGCGTTCATACTGAATCCATACAAATATTCCACCATCTGCATCACAGGTAGCAAGTTTTTGAAAGGGTTCATTCCATCTTACCAGGACAACCTAAAAAAATTAAAAAGAATTTAGGAAAAGAAATGCAAGATTATCATCCTATTCTCCACAGCAGAGCAAACAAAATTAATATACAAACCATGACAAATTTCCTTAAAGGTATACATTGTAGACAAACAGAAAGGCAAATCTAGCCTTCACATACATCTTTTTTTTTGTTTTGTTACATTTGTACCCTGCACTTTCCCACTCATGGCAGGCTCAATGCGGCTTACATGGGGCAATGGAGGGTTAAGTGACTTGCCCAGGGTAACAAGGAGCTGCCTGTGCCTGAAGTGGGAATTGAACTCAGTTCCTCAGTTCCCCAGGACCAAAGTCCACCACCCTAACCACTAGGCCACTCCTCTGTTTAAAAATAACAAGCCGTATATGACAAACTATTCTTTAGAAAAATCTCTCTGCACCTGGAAAAAGCAGAATTAATTTTTTTCAGTGTTACTACAGTAACAAACCAAACAAAAGCACTCAAAGATTTTAGGCATGCTCGAGTAATATGCTACAATGATTCACAG